>NC_090329.1:127442116-127747200 GCF_035084215.1 Heptranchias perlo
TCCCCCTCCTCCCGATCTACGGCACCCGCTCCCTCCCGATCCACGGCACCCCCTCCCTCCCGATCCACGGCACCCCCTCCCTCCCGATCCACGGCACCACCCCCTCCCGATCTACGGCACCCCCTCCCTCCCGATCCACGGCACCCCCTCCCTCCCGATCCACGGCACCCCCTCCCTCCCGATCCACGGCACCACCCCCTCCCTCCCGATCCACGGCACCCCCTCCCTCCCGATCCACGGCACCACCCCCTCCCTCCCGATCCACGGCACCCCCTCCCTCCCGATCCACGGCACCCCCTCCCTCCCGATCCACGGCACCCCCTCCCTCCCGATCTACGGCACCCCCTCCCTCCCGATCCACGGCACCCCCTCCCTCCCGATCCACGGCACCCCCTCCCTCCCGATCCACGGCACCCCCTCCCTCCCGATCTACGGCACCCCCTCCCTCCCGATCCACGGCACCCCCTCCCTCCCGATCCACGGCACCCCCTCCCTCCCGATCTACGGCACCACCCCCTCCCTCCCGATCTACAGCACCGACCCCTCCCTCCCTCCCTCCCTCCCGATCCACAGCACCGACCCCTCCCTCCCTCCCAATCTACAGCACCGACCCCTCCCCCCTCCCTCCCTCCCGATCTACAGCACCGACCCCTCCCCCCTCCCTCCCTCCCGATCCACAGCACCGACCGCTCCCTCCCTCCCTCCCTCCCGATCCACAGCACCGACCCCTCCCCCCTCCCTCCCTCCCGATCTACAGCACCGACCCCTCCCCCCTCCCTCCCGATCCACAGCACCGACCCCTCCCCCCTCCCTCCCTCCCGATCCACAGCACCGACCCCTCCCCCCTCCCTCCCTCCCGATCCACAGCACCGACCCCTCCCCCCTCCCTCCCTCCCTCCCGATCTACAGCACCGACCCCTCCCCCCTCCCTCCCTCCCTCCCAATCTACAGCACCGACCCCTCCCCCCTCCCTCCCTCCCGATCCACAGCACCGACCCCTCCCCCCTCCCTCCCTCCCGATCCACAGCACCGACCCCTCCCCCCTCCCTCCCTCCCTCCCGATCCACAGCACCGACCCCTCCCCCCTCCCTCCCTCCCTCCCAATCTACAGCACCGACCCCTCCCTCCCTCCCTCCCGATCCACAGCACCGACCCCTCCCCCCTCCCTCCCTCCCGATCCACAGCACCGACCCCTCCCCCCTCCCTCCCTCCCGATCTACAGCACCGACCCCTCCCCCCTCCCTCCCTCCCGATCCACAGCACCGACCCCTCCCCCCTCCCTCCCTCCCGATCTACAGCACCGACCCCTCCCCCCTCCCTCCCTCCCGATCTACAGCACCGACCCCTCCCCCCTCCCTCCCTCCCGATCCACAGCACCGACCCCTCCCCCCTCCCTCCCTCCCGATCCACAGCACCGACCCCTCCCCCCTCCCTCCCTCCCGATCCACAGCACCGACCCCTCCCCCCTGATCCACAGCACCGACCCCTCCCCCCTCCCTCCCCTCCCGATCCACAGCACCGACCCCTCCCCCCTCCCTCCCTCCCGATCTACAGCACCGACCCCTCCCCCCTCCCTCCCTCCCGATCCACAGCACCGACCCCTCCCCCCTCCCTCCCTCCCGATCCACAGCACCGACCCCTCCCCCCTCCCTCCCTCCCGATCCACAGCACCGACCCCTCCCCCCTGATCCACAGCACCGACCCCTCCCCCCTCCCTCCCTCCCGATCCACAGCACCGACCCCTCCCCCCTCCCTCCCTCCCGATCCACAGCACCGACCCCTCCCCCCTCCCTCCCTCCCGATCCACAGCACCGACCCCTCCCCCCTCCCTCCCTCCCGATCCACAGCACCGACCCCTCCCCCCTCCCTCCCGATCCACAGCACCGACCCCTCCCTCCCTCCCTCCCGATCCACAGCACCGACCCCTCCCTCCCTCCCTCCCGATCTACAGCACCGACCCCTCCCCCCTCCCTCCCTCCCGATCCACAGCACCGACCCCTCCCTCCCTCCCTCCCGATCTACAGCACCGACCCCTCCCCCCTCCCTCCCTCCCGATCTACAGCACCGACCCCTCCCCCCTGATCCACAGCACCGACCCCTCCCCCCTCCCTCCCTCCCGATCTACAGCACCGACCCCTCCCCCCTCCCTCCCTCCCGATCCACAGCACCGACCCCTCCCCCCTCCCTCCCTCCCGATCCACAGCACCGACCCCTCCCCCCTCCCTCCCTCCCGATCCACAGCACCGACCCCTCCCCCCTCCCTCCCTCCCGATCCACAGCACCGACCCCTCCCCCCTCCCTCCCTCCCAATCTACAGCACCGACCCCTCCCCCCTCCCTCCCTCCCGATCCACAGCACCGACCCCTCCCTCCCTCCCTCCCGATCTACAGCACCGACCCCTCCCCCCTCCCTCCCTCCCAATCCACAGCACCGACCCCTCCCCCCTCCCTCCCTCCCGATCCACAGCACCGACCCCTCCCCCCTCCCTCCCTCCCGATCCACAGCACCGACCCCTCCCCCCTCCCTCCCTCCCGATCCACAGCACCGACCCCTCCCCCCTCCCTCCCTCCCGATCTACAGCACCGACCCCTCCCCCCTCCCTCCCTCCCGATCCACAGCACCGACCCCTCCCCCCTCCCTCCCTCCCGATCCACAGCACCGACCCCTCCCCCCTCCCTCCCTCCCGATCTACAGCACCGACCCCTCCCCCCTCCCTCCCTCCCGATCCACAGCACCGACCCCTCCCCCCTCCCTCCCTCCCGATCTACAGCACCGACCCCTCCCGATCCACAGCACCGACCCCTCCCTCCCTCCCTCCCTCCCGATCCACAGCACCGACCCCTCCCTCCCTCCCTCCCTCCCAATCTACAGCACCGACCCCTCCCCCCTCCCTCCCTCCCGATCCACAGCACCGACCCCTCCCCCCTCCCTCCCTCCCGATCCACAGCACCGACCCCTCCCCCCTCCCTCCCTCCCGATCTACAGCACCGACCCCTCCCCCCTCCCTCCCTCCCGATCCACAGCACCGACCCCTCCCCCCTCCCTCCCTCCCGATCCACAGCACCGACCCCTCCCCCCTCCCTCCCTCCCGATCCACAGCACCGACCCCTCCCCCCTCCCTCCCTCCCGATCTACAGCACCGACCCCTCCCCCCTCCCTCCCTCCCGATCCACAGCACCGACCCCTCCCCCCTCCCTCCCTCCCGATCCACAGCACCGACCCCTCCCCCCTCCCTCCCTCCCGATCCACAGCACCGACCCCTCCCCCCTCCCTCCCTCCCGATCCACAGCACCGACCCCTCCCCCCTCCCTCCCTCCCGATCCACAGCACCGACCCCTCCCCCCTCCCTCCCTCCCGATCCACAGCACCGACCCCTCCCCCCTCCCTCCCTCCCGATCCACAGCACTGACCCCTCCCCCCTCCCTCCCTCCCGATCTACAGCACCGACCCCTCCCCCCTCCCTCCCTCCCGATCTACAGCACCGACCCCTCCCCCCTCCCTCCCTCCCGATCCACAGCACCGACCCCTCCCTCCCTCCCTCCCTCCCAATCTACAGCACCGACCCCTCCCCCCTCCCTCCCTCCCGATCCACAGCACCGACCCCTCCCTCCCTCCCTCCCTCCCAATCTACAGCACCGACCCCTCCCCCCTCCCTCCCTCCCGATCCACAGCACCGACCCCTCCCCCCTCCCTCCCTCCCGATCCACAGCACCGACCCCTCCCCCCTCCCTCCCTCCCGATCTACAGCACCGACCCCTCCCCCCTCCCTCCCTCCCGATCCACAGCACCGACCCCTCCCCCCTCCCTCCCTCCCGATCCACAGCACCGACCCCTCCCCCCTCCCTCCCTCCCGATCCACAGCACCGACCCCTCCCCCCTCCCTCCCTCCCGATCTACAGCACCGACCCCTCCCCCCTCCCTCCCTCCCGATCCACAGCACCGACCCCTCCCCCCTCCCTCCCTCCCGATCCACAGCACCGACCCCTCCCCCCTCCCTCCCTCCCGATCCACAGCACCGACCCCTCCCCCCTCCCTCCCTCCCGATCCACAGCACCGACCCCTCCCCCCTCCCTCCCTCCCGATCCACAGCACCGACCCCTCCCCCCTCCCTCCCTCCCGATCCACAGCACCGACCCCTCCCCCCTCCCTCCCTCCCGATCCACAGCACTGACCCCTCCCCCCTCCCTCCCTCCCAATCCACAGCACCGACCCCTCCCCCCTCCCTCCCTCCCGATCCACAGCACCGACCCCTCCCCCTCCCTCCCTCCCGATCTACAGCACCGACCCCTCCCCCCTCCCTCCCTCCCAATCCACAGCACCGACCCCTCCCCCCTCCCTCCCTCCCGATCCACAGCACCGACCCCCTCCCCCCTCCCTCCCTCCCGATCCACAGCACCGACCCCTCCCCCCTCCCTCCCTCCCGATCCACAGCACCGACCCCTCCCCCCTCCCTCCCTCCCGATCCACAGCACCGACCCCTCCCCCCTCCCTCCCTCCCGATCCACAGCACCGACCCCTCCCCCCTCCCTCCCTCCCGATCTACAGCACCGACCCCCTCCCCCCTCCCTCCCTCCCAATCTACAGCACCGACCCCTCCCCCCTCCCTCCCTCCCAATCTACAGCACCGACCCCTCCCCCCTCCCTCCCTCCCGATCCACAGCACCGACCCCTCCCCCCTGATCCACAGCACCGACCCCTCCCCCCTCCCTCCCTCCCAATCTACAGCACCGACCCCTCCCCCCTCCCTCCCTCCCGATCCACAGCACCGACCCCTCCCTCCCTCCCTCCCGATCCACAGCACCGACCCCTCCCCCCTCCCTCCCTCCCGATCCACAGCACCGACCCCTCCCTCCCTCCCTCCCGATCTACAGCACCGACCCCTCCCCCCTCCCCCCCTCCCAATCCACAGCACCGACCCCTCCCCCTCCCTCCCTCCCGATCTACAGCACCGACCCCTCCCTCCCTCCCTCCCGATCCACAGCACCGACCCCTCCCCCCTCCCTCCCTCCCGATCTACAGCACCGACCCCTCCCTCCTCCCTCCCTCCCGATCCACAGCACCGACCCCTCCCTCCCTCCCTCCCGATCTACAGCACCGACCCCTCCCCCCTCCCTCCCTCCCGATTCACAGCACCGACCCCTCCCTCCCTCCCTCCCTCCCTCCCGATCTACAGCACCGACCCCCTCCCTCCCTCCCTCCCAATCTACAGCACCGACCCCTCCCCCCTCCCTCCCTCCCGATCCACAGCACCGACCCCTCCCCCCTCCCTCCCTCCCGATCCACAGCACCGACCCCTCCCCCCTCCCTCCCTCCCGATCCACAGCACCGACCCCTCCCCCCTCCCTCCCTCCCGATCTACAGCACCGACCCACGCCTCCCGATCCACAGCACCGACCCCTCCCTCCCTCCCTCCCGATCTACAGCACCGACCCCCCCCCTCCCGATCCACAGCACCGACCCCTCCCTCCCTCCCTCCCGATGTACAGCACCGACCCTCCCCCCCTCCCGATCCACAGCACCGACCCCTCCCTCCCTCCCTCCCAATCTACGGCACCGACCACCCCCTCCCTCCCCCCCTCCCAATCCACAGCACCGACCCCTCCCCCCTCCCTCCCTCCCGATCTACAGCACCGACCCCCCCCTCCCTCCCCCCCTCCCGATCCACAGCACCGACCCCCTCCCTCCCTCCCTCCCAATCTACAGCACCGACCCCCCCCTCCCTCCCTCCCAATCCACAGCACCGACCCCTCCCTCCCCCCGATCTACCACAGTTGAAATAGCCTGCTGACACTCATGGCTCACATATCGTATGGTCACAAGGCACCAGGGCACAATCACGCCTTCAGGATAGGAGGGGAGAGAATGGGGAAAAGCAGAATTGTTTGGAGGTGCTGGACGTTACCAGTAAATGCTCTTGGGATCTGGCGCGTAGGTCACATTCCACTTGGAAACACCGAGGCTCTGGCTGTGGGATGAAGCCTTAGTTTCCCCTCGACAGTTACAGCCCTGGCACCTGCAGGTGTTGAAGTCTCTCAGGACACTACAGAAAGAAACAGAACAGCACCTTTACAGGAAACCAAATACACAAAGCACTGGTCACTGCATCCCAGCGATGTTTACCCACTTTCACCCAATATGGCTTCTCTCTCTGGGAGATTGACCAGCATCAGAGCTGAAATACTCCTGTTGAGAGCTGACTTGATGTCGTCACAAAACTCACATCATTTCATTATGAATTTTGAGTGAATACTGGACCTAATGGTGAATGCAAAACATCCTACATTACAACAGTGACTACACTTCAAAGGTACTTCATTGGTTGTAAAGAGCTGGGGTCATGTAAAGTACTGTATAAATGCAAGTTTGTTCTTTTACCCAGTGAACGATCCAATATCTGATAGAGTGCAGCAATTTGAAGAAGAGCAGAGTCCTCGCAGTTAGCAGGAAGTTACAAAGGAGCATAGACACAGAGTGGGATAAAAGGGTAGGTACTCTGATTGGCTGAATGTTGACAAGTGGAGTTCGCCAGAGATCTCCTCTGGAGCTTCAACTTTTCACCACATTTATTAATAACTTGGATGAAGGAATAGAGAGTTGTAGATCCAGGTTTGCTCATGACACTAAGGAGGAACAGTAAGTAGTGCAGATGGGAGCAGGAAGCTGCAAAGGGACACAGGCAGATTAAGCGGGCAAAACTGTGGCAAATGGAGTCCAATGTGGGGAATTCTTAGGTCATCCACTTTGGGTACGGTAGCGTAGTGGTTATGTTACTGGGCTAGTAATCCAGAGGCCTGGACTAAAATCCAGAGTCACGAGTTCAAATCCCGCCACGGCGGCTGGCGAATTTAAATTCAATTAATTAAATAAAAATCTGGAATTAAAATACTAGTATCAGTAATGATAGCCATGAAACTACCGGATTGTCGTAAAAACCCATCTGGTTCACTAATGTCCTTTAGGGAAGGAAACCTGCCGTCCTTACCCGGTCTGGCCTATATGTGACTCCAGACCCACAGCAATGTGGTTGATTCTTAATTGCCCTCTTAGGGATGGGCAATAAATGCCGGCCTTGCCAGCGACGCCCACATCCCGTGAACGAATTTTTAAAAAAAATCAGAGAAAAACAGCAGAATATATTCTTAACGGTGAAAGGCCAGGAGCTGTGGAGGAGCAAGGAGATTTAGGTTAGCAATGTTAAAGCCCACGGGATTAAAGGGACAGTGGCAGCGTGGATACAAAATTGGCCAGGAGACAGAAAGCAGAGAGTTGTGGTAAACGGTTGTTTTTTCAGACTGGAGGGAAGTATACAGCGGTGTTCCCCAGGGGTCAGTATTAGGACCACTGCTCTTTTTCATATATATTAATAACCTGGACTTGGGTATAGAGGGTATAATTTCAAAACCCGGAAATGTAGTAAACAATGCGGAGGATAGTAACAGACTTCAGGAGGACATAGACAGGCTGGGGAAATGGGCAGACATAAGGCAGATGAAATTTAACACAGAGAAGTGATGCATTTTGGTAGGAAGAATGAGGAGAGGCAATATAAACTAAATGGGATAAACAATTTTAAAGGGGGTGCAGGAACAGAGAGACCTCGGGGTGCACGTACACAAATCTTTGAAGGTGGCAGGACAAGTTGAGAAGGCTGTTAAAAAAAGTATATGGGATCCTGGGCTTTATTAATAGAGGCATAGAGTACAAAAGCAAGGAAGTTATACTGAACTTTTCTAAAACACTGGTTAGGCCTCAGCTGGAGTATTGTGTTCAATTCTGGGCACCACACTTTAGGAAGGATGTGAAGGCCTTAGGGAGGGTGCTGAGGAGAATCACTAGAATGACACCAGGGATGAGGGACTTCAGTTACGTGGAGAGACTGGAGAAGCTGGAGTTGTTCTCCTTAGGACAGAGAAGGTTAGACAGAGATTTGATAGAGGTGTTCAAAATCATGAAGGGTTTTGACAGAGTAAATAAGGAGAAACTATTTCCAGTGGCAGAAGGGTTGGTAACCAGAGGACACAGATTTACGGTGATCGGCAAAACAGCCAGCGACGATATGAGGAAACATTTTTTTTACGCAGCAAGTTGCTGTGATCTGGAATTCACTGCCTGAAAGGGCGGGGGAAGCAGATTCAATAGCAACTTTGAAAAGGGAATTGGATAAATACTTGAAGGGAAAAATGTTTCCCTATGGGGAAAAAGCAGGGGAATGGGACTAATTGGATAGCTCTTTCAAAGAGCCGGCACAGGCACGATGGGCCGAATGGCCTCCTTCTGTGCTGTACCTACTATGAGGTGTCCACATACACAAATCGCTAAAATCTAGTGCACAGATACAAAACGTAATCAAAAAAGGCTAAAGGAATGCTGGCCTTTATCTGAAGGGGGTTGGAATACAAAAGTGAGGAAATGATACCCCTGTTGTACAGAGCCTTGGTCAGGCTCCATCTGGAGTACTGCGTTCAGTTTTGGCCACCGCACCTCAGGAAAGATAATGGCCTTGGAGGGGATACAGCGCAGATTCACCAGAATGATACCAGGGCTTAAAGGGTTAAATTACGAGGACAGGTCGCATAAACTTGATTTGTATTCCCTTGAGTTTAGAAGGTTGGGGGGTGATCTAATCGTGGTGTTTAAAATGATAAAGCGATTCGATAGGGTAGATAGAGAGAAATTATTTCCTCTAGTGGGGGAGTCCAGTGTGAGGAGGCACAATCTCCTCCTCCCTTCCACCCGTTCCCAGGCACAACTGGGCCCCAAAAGCAACACATTCCCTTAAACCACATCATTCGCAGCACATGCACAATCCAGATGCCTCAATACATCCTCTCCTCCTCTGAAAGCACCATGCAATCAAAACAAACAGCACCTTGACCAATATAACTGGGGATGGAAACACTTCAGAATTCACTTTTTAAAAACACCCAATTTCTGGATGCGTTTTAGAAGAAAGAAATATTTGCATTTTTGTAAGGACTTACACCAGCGACGCATTTTTCAGAGTGCACTGATTATTGTAATGTGGACAAACAAGGCACCCATTCTGTACCAGCCACAATCCACAAACAGCAACGTGGTGAATCACCAGTTAGTCAGATCTTTGGTGCTGTTGGTCGAGAGAGAAATATTGGCCAGGAAACTAGGTGGGTCTCTACTGTTCTTCAAATCGTGCCACAGGACGTTTCAACATCCACCATCAAGCACTCTTACCACAAGGATAAGAATGTGGAACTCGCTACCACAAGGAGTAGTTGAGGCATTTAAGAGGAATCTAGAGTAGTACATGACGGAGAAAGGAATAAAAGGATGCACGGATAGGGCTAGATGAAGTAGGGTGGGGAGGCGGCTCGTGTGGAGCATAAACGCCGGCATGGACCAGTTGGGCTGAATGGCCTGCTTCTATGCTGTAGACTCGATGTAACTCAATGTAAGACTCCGTGTAACTCTTAGGTCAGCCCATAATATTGTAGGTGCAGAGTAATGCTCCCTCGACTCCTTAAAAAAAAAATCAGCCAGCTAATTGCAGACTTTCTCACGTTCAAGTCCCAGACTTACAGGGACGCCATGGTTTTATCCTGGAAGGTAACGAAGGCTAGTCCGAGCGATTTCCTGTCCACCAGCTCCTTCTCCGTGGTGAACTCGTTCATTATTTCACCCTCCAGTTTAGTGTAATATTCCACTGCATCCACCTGTCAGAAGAGACAAAGAGCCTCAATATCCACAAGAGGTGCTGCCAACCGAGGAAGACTCTCTTAGATCAACACTAAATAAAAATATTTAATTCATTAATGCCTATCTGTTGAAGTAATATTCCAGATTTTTTGTTCTAAAATATATATTCACCCAGTAATCTGCTATTGGAAATAATAGCAGTGTTACCATAGTGACAATCAAATGATGCCACAGTCTACCATTATTATCCAGATATATTTCACCTGGCTCGAGGTCACGGGAATTACAGCACGAGGGAGGCCATTTACATCTGTACCAACTCTCCAAACTCCCCTAATCCCGTTTCCCCTGTGGCAAATGGAATTCAACATGGGGAAGTGTGAGGTCATCCACTTTGGATCTACAAAGAAAGATCAGAGTATTTTCTAAATGGCGAGAAGCTAGAAACTGTGGATGAGCAGAGAGATTTAGGGGTCCAAGTACAGAAATCACTAAAAGCTAGTGGACAAGGTACAAAAAATAATTTAAAAGGCGAATGGAATAAGAACATAAGAAATAGGAGCAGGAGTAGGCCAATCGGCCCCTCGAGCCTGTTCCGCCATTTAATAAGATCATGGCTGATCTGTTCGCCTTTATCTCAAGGGGGTTGGAATACAAAGGGGAGGAAGTTATGTTACAGCTGTACAGAGCTCTGGTTAGACCCCATCTGGAGACTGCGTTCAGTTCTGGGCACCGCACCTCAGGAAGGATAGATTGGCCTTGGAGGGGATGCAGCACAAATTTATCAGAATGATAACAGGGCTAAAAGGGTTAAATTATGAGGACAGGTTGCATCGACTAGGCTTGTATTCCCTTGAATATAGAAGATTAAGGGGTGATCTAATTGAGGTGCTTAAGATGATTAAAGAAATTGAGAGGGTAGATAGAGAGAAACTATTTCCTCTGGTGGGAGAGTCCAGAACAAGGGGGAATACCCTTAAAATTAGAGCTCGGCCGTTCAGGGGTGATGTCAGGAAGCACTTCTTCACACAAAGGGGAGTGGAAATCTGGAAATCTCTCCCCCAAAAAGCTGTTGAGGCTGGGGGTCAATTGAAAATTAAAAAACTGAGATTGATAGATTTTTGTTAGGTAAGGGTATTAAGGGTTACGGAACCAAGGAGGGTAGGTGGAGTTAAGATACAGATCAGCCATGATCTAATTGAATGGTGGAACAGGCTCGAGGGGCTGAATGGCCTACTCCTGTTCCTGTGTCCTTTGTTTCCCTGTATCCTTTGATATTCCTCCTTTTCAAATACCTACCGATGATGTTACAGAGTCTGCCTCAGTAGCCACTTATGGTATAGCATTCCATGTATTAATAACCCTCTGTGTGGGAGAAAAAAATTCTTCAATGGAAATAAAAATGGGGAGAGATGTAGAACAGGCTGGCGACTCACTATCACCCGTTCCACACGATCGCACAAAGTCAAGATCTGTGATCTCAACATGTCCAATCAGTGCAGAACAACAATGAACAAAGCCAACCACAAAACCAAAAGCAGTAAAGTGCAGCCCAAAGGAAGTCACGACCAGAATGTACAATGCTCTGGTCAGACCACAGCTGGAGCACTGTGACAAGTTCTGGTCGCCAAGACACAGAAGAGACGCTCAAGCATTGAAGGCAGAGCAGGGAAGAGGCACAAGGCTGATCCCCACTTTCTGGGGTCTGAGTTGGGGGCAAATTTCAACCTAACCCGCCCGTCGGGAAACAGACGGGGATCGGGTGCGAGGCTGGTTTTACACCCTGCCCGATTTTAGGAGAGTAATATTAGGTGGGGTGTAAAACCCACCCGAACCAGTGGGTTTCCCGTCTGGCCAGTTAGGTTAAGATTACCCCCTTTAGGCTTTTCAGCCTGGAATAGAGGTTAGTGACAGGTGATCTCAGGTATAGTCAGGGAATGCAAAAGGTAAACCCAGAATATTAAAAATAGTGCGAGCAGGACAAGATTCAAACTAGTAAAAAGGTAGAGTTAGGACTGATGTCAGGAAATTCTTCTTTACACGAAGAGTGATCATTATGTGCAGTGGAATTCCAGGAGGAGCAGTGAACGGGAAAACCCTGGAATTTTTTAAGCAACAACTGGATGCTGAAACGTGGGGACTTTAGGATCTTAAAGATGGGTCGAATGGCCTTCCTTGTCCATATTCATCTTGTGATCTACAACCTTCTCCTCACCATAGGTACAGGAGTAGGCTATTCAGCCCCTACAGCCCATTCAATTAGATCATGGCTGATCTGTATCTTAACCCCATTTACCCACCTTGGTTCCATAACCCTTAATACCCTTACCTAACAAAAATCTATCAATCTCAGTTTTGAAATTTTCAATTGACCCCCAGCCTCAACAGCTTTTTGGGGGAGAGAGTTCCAGATTTCCACTCCCCTTTGTGTGAAGAAGTGCTTCCTGACATCACCCCTGAACGGCCGAGCTCTAATTTTAAGGTTACGCCCCCTTGTTCTAGACTTCCCCACCAGAGGAAATAGTTTCTCTCTATCTACCCTATCAAATCTTTTAATCATCTTAAACACCTCAATTAGATCACCCCTTAATCTTCTATATTCAAGGGAATACAAGCCTAGTCGATGCAACCTGTCCTCATAATTTAACCCTTTTAGCCCTGGTATCGTTCTGGTCAATCTGCGCTGCACCCCCTCCAAGGCCAATATATCCTTCCTGAGGTGCAGTGCCCAGAACTGAACACAGTCTCCAGACAGCAATTAACCTCGAATTCACTTCAGGATTTACAGCAAATGGCACTTTGTGGCCTTAAAATGGACGAGGAGCTTAAAGACAGTTGCATCGTAACAGCAGATTGTGCGTTAGACGGTATAATACCCCTGTCGTTATAAGTCACTCAATTTACAATCCATGGGGTGGCAAGCTAGTGTCATTTAGAAAATGAAATTACCCGTCAGGCAAGGCAGGCCATAATTGGATGGGCAGGCGAGGTGTGCCAATGGCTTTCTCCTGCCCAAAGTAGCTCACTATGTCAGGAACACAGGGATGGTGCAGGACCAGAAGCAGTCATTATGATCTATTTAGCCACTCCCAAATGCTACCACACATTCCAAGAGTTAGAAGTAGTGTAAAGCTCCCTTTATGCTGCCCAATGATTTGCCTTAACCCCACCGTCAGAAGAATGTACAACCCCCCTCCCCAGCACCCAACTCCCCACACCCACTATCGTGGAGTGACATTTTGATTTCTCACACCAGCCATCTTAGTGGGGCCCAATTCAGTGCCAAATTAGTTGAGTTACTGACCTGCACCCACTAAAAAAAAAATGGGCTGAGGCAAAGCAAGGTCATTTAACGCAAGGTCTTTGCAGCCAATAGAGAGGACCACATTATCCCATCAGTGTAGTTTGGATTCAAATCCAGGTCTTAGAGGTGAGAGGGTGTTAACCCATTGCATCAACCCTCCCCCCACCAAATGGTATTACTTAGGGGAGATGTTGCATTAATGACTTTGTGATCTCACCGAAGAAGCCGCTGCCCTCAGCCAAGACACCTGCATGCTGCCAACCTCCATTTTTATTTTGATTTTAAAAATAATAATAAATATTGGGTCGGCCTGCACATGCCCACCTTACATAGGAACAGGAGGAGGCCATTCAGCCCCTCGAGCTTGTTACATAGGAACAGGAGGAGGCCATTCAGCCCCTCCAGCTTGTTACATAGGAACAGGAGGAGGCCATTCAGCCCCTCGAGCCTGTAACATAAGAGCAGGAGGAGGTCATTCAGCCCCTCTAGCTTGTTACATAGGAACAGGAGGAGGCCATTCAGCCCCTCGAGCCTGTAACATAGGAACAGGAGGAGGCCATTCAGCCCCTCGAGCCTGTAACATAGGAACAGGAGGAGGCCATTCAGCCCCTTGAGCTTGTTGCATAGGACCAGGAGGAGGCCATTCAGCCCCTCGAGCCTGTAACATAGGAACAGGAGGAGGCCATTCAGCCCCTTGAGCTTGTTACATAGGAACAGGAGGAGGCCATTCAGTCACCTCCTTCCTGTTCTGCCATTCAATTAGATCCTAACCGATCTGTATCATCTCAAATCCATTTACCCTTTCGCCCCCGATCTGGGATTAAGCTCCTCACCTGCTCACATCCTTTGAAGCTACAGCAGCAGAACCAGCCACAAGGCTTCGGGTTGATGGAAAAGCTTTTCCCTTCGCTCTGAAGCAGCTTTGTGTAGTATTTTCGACCACGTCCTGCCTTTCGCCTACAGGGGGTGGGGAGGGAAGAACACCACATGAAGATAGCTTCCGGTTGGTCCGTCACATTTCACGTCCCACTTTCTCTTTCTCTCCCCTCCTCCCTCGGGTCGCCAACCCTCCAGGATTGTCCAGGAGTCTCCAGGAATTAAAGATTAATGTCCCGGACACTGCTGCAAACAACCCCCAGGAGAAAAATCATAGCAGCATTAAAAAACAAGTGTATTTTGTTTTCATTTTCTTTGACCACTTTCGTTTATTAGTTATAAAAAAAATATTGGAGATTGGAAGAGAAGTCTGTTTGACTGACAGTCAAGAATCAACCAATCGGATAATAAATGGTTCACTTTCCAATTGGTGTGGGAAGACGGTGCCGTGAGGATTGACGTGTCGGGCGACCAATGGTGGGAGTGTGGGGGGAAGGAGTGATCCCCACGAGACACGTGACGAAACCTCCAGGAATGTGTCCAATGGTGACCCCACTTCCTTCCCGCCCGCATCGTTTACCGAAAAGGATCTAAATTTATCCCCTTCAAGTATTTATCCAATTCCCTTTTCAAAGTTACTATTGAATCTGCTTCCACCGCCCGTTCAGGCAGTGAATTCCAGATCATTACAACTCGCTGCGTAAAAAAAATTCTCCCCATCTCCCCTCTAGTTCTTTTGCCAATTACCCTAAATCTGTCCCTTCTGCCGCTGGAAACAGTTACTCCTTATTTACTCTATCAAAATCCCTCATGATTTTGAACACCTCTATCAAATCTCCCCTTAACCTTCTCTACTTCAATGAGAACAATCCCAGCATCTCTAGTCTCTAAATGCAGGAAAGTTAAACGGCGATCATTGCAGTGAGGATAATTTCCACTTTCTGCCTCCTCCACTCTTTCTTACGGATGCAGAGCAATCTTAAAAATAATGCGTGTTTCTCTCTTAACAATGTACCATTTCCACAGCACCTCCCCCGGGTTAACTGACCCGCCAATCAAACAAAGCCAGGGTCCTGATCTGCAGCCGAACCTGCAACTCACCCCACCATTCACTTCGAGACTGCACCGACATTACACCTTCTAGCCTTAAAGGGACACACACACCTACTTTCTGCTCTATGTGGTATGACGGTCCGCTCCTTAGAAATATATGCTGACTTACCGCGAGCAGCGGCAACGAGCACATCCGTCCACTCACACGGATATCACGCGCTGTTACAGGCCCCGCACAGACCTAATCTGTTGAGTGCTTCTGATCCGCAGACTAAAACTGACAAGCAATCCAATCCACAAAGCTACCCTGACCAAACCACAATTAAAAGTCTGAATGGCCTGAGCCTTTGATGATTTGACAACCATTAGCCTTAAAATGAGACACTGCTCCACTTTAGCAGAATCACAGATTGCGCACTACATGGTATATCACTCCTGCCCCTACGAAGCAGCACCATTATCTCAGTTATCATACGGACTGCAGCGGTTCAAGAAGGCGGCTCACCACCACCTTCTCAAGGGCAATTAGGGATGGGCAATAAATGCTGGCCTCGCCAGCGACGCCCACATCCCATGAACAAATAAAAAAAGTTAGTAGCCCCATGGCAGATTCCACCAGTACATGAATAGAAGTCTTATGTTAGCCTGCATCCGTCACCCAGGCATCGTACTTTGTTACATAACAACAAAAAGGGCCATTTCATGCTGCTCTCTTCTGACCTGCAGCCTGAAATTTACAAGCAACTTAGTGACCTCAACGATGAACAAGCAGCTACAATTACCTCACTCGCAAAGGGAGTAAATGAGCAGTGGGCTTAAAGGGGACAGTGACTGGCTGATTACAGCCCTGCTCGAGAACACATCAGCAGTGCTACAGGAGATCCACTAGTACTGTTAAATACTTAAAATCAACATTTAAAAAAAAATACCTCGCGTCAATAACACGTTCATCCACGTTATGCTTCTTACCTCTCGGTGTCCAGTTCAATCAGCTTTGCCACATCGTAACAGAGCTGGACCTCCAAGACTGTGCACGTCGGGTAGGCCTCTCTGAAAGTGGGAAATCACAAAGTGAGGAGCATAGCTTAGGACAACAGAAAATGGCCACAGTGTCTCTGGGTGGAGGGAATGCGGGGGGGGGAACATCCTCCAGCATTTCCCTGCCACTGATTACAGCCTAGTCACACTTGCTGGAGAACGCACGTATTTAACTAGCAGGTGATCAAGCTTGGTTGTATTGCCTCCCCATGGTAAAATAACCTGCTGGCTCTTGATCTCCAGGCTCACACACAGAGGATGCCCACTCGAGCCAGGTGCTGGCGGGCTGCCAGCAGAAAGGGGACTGTAGCCCAACATAACCTGTAAGAACTGCACCCCGACATAAGCCAACACCGACAGGGAGCTGGGAAAAGCAAGCAAGAAGTACCTTTACCCAGCACAGTGCTCCCTGACCGAGAGGGCAGGAAAGGCATCTGTGTCCACATCCCATAACCCAACAGTGGGAACCGCGGGGACAGGCCCTGGGTCAAATCGTCCTCTGAATTATCCCTTAGGACGTGACGAGGAATTATGACACCTCTTGATTTTTTAAAAAATATTTGTTCATGGGATGTGGGCGTCGCTGGCAAGGCCAGCATTTATTGCCCATCCCTAATTGCCCTTGAGAAGATACAGAGTAAATCTCCCTCTACACTGTCCCATCAAACATTCCCAGGGTAGGTACAGCACAGGTTAGATACAGAGTGAAGCTCCATCTACACTGTCCCATCAAACATTCCCAGAGTAAATCTCCCTCCACACTGTCCCATCAAACATTCCCAGGGTAGGTACATCACGGGTTAGATACAGAGTGAAGCTCCCTCTACACTGTCCCATCAAACATTCCCAGAGTAGGTACATCATGGGTTAGATACAGAGTGAAGCTCCCTCCACACTGTCCCATCAAACATTCCCAGAGTAGGTACATCATGGGTTAGATACAGAGTGAAGCTCCCTCTACACTGTCCCATCAAACACTCCCAGAGTAGGTACATCACGGGTTAGATACAGAGTGAAGCTCCCTCTACACTGTCCCATCAAACATTCCCAGAGTAGGTACAGCATGGGTTAGATACAGAGTGAAGCTCCCTCTACACTGTCCCATCAAACATTCCCAGAGTAGGTACAGCATGGGTTAGATACAGAGTGAAGCTCCCTCTACACTGTCCCATCAAACATTCCCAGAGTAGGTACAGCATGGGTTAGATACAGAGTGAAGCTCCCTCCACACTGTCCCATCAAACATTCCCAGAGTAGGTACAGCATGGGTTAGATACAGAGTGAAGCTCCCTCTACACTGTCCCATCAAACATTCCCAGAGTAGGTACAGCATGGGTTAGATACAGAGTGAAGCTCCCTCTACACTGTCCCATCAAACATTCCCAGAGTAGGTATATCATGGGTTAGATACAGAGTGAAGCTCCCTCTACACTGGCACTCCAGCATTGTGCCTTCACTTCAATCTCAGAAAAGCTGACCCGCCCAGTACACACTTCGAGTTCCCACACCCACCAAGTTGTGACCTCACCAAGCAAGGCTGTATTTTGGTGCTAGCTAGCACACAGTTAGTAAAGGCCAGCAGCCTGCCTTTTGGCGACCCACCTGAAGTGGTTGGCTATGGTCTCCTCACTGACATCCTTGGGCATTCCAGTAATAAATAAAGAGCACTTCACCTGGAAAGACGGAGGCAGGTTTAAGCAGAGGTCCAGACCAAAAGATTAATACTTTCTGCATTTTATGAGTCAGTGGCTGCACTGAGTTTATTGTTACGGTGGTACGGGCGATCGGATTAGCTAATGTTTAGCATTTAGAGTCATTTCTTTGTTCTCCGCCCCCACGTTCCGCCTGGGTTGGTTGGGGCAAAGGATCCCGACAACGTTAACTAGCGAGGGTGCTTGTCCTGTTTGGACCAGTGCTCATAATCACCCTCAAACCCAACACTGTGATAAGGGATCCAATAGGATCGACCCTCACAGACAGACACATGGAGAAACCACAGCCAATCCTCACAGACACATGGAGAAACCACAGCCAATCCTCACAGACACATGGAGAAACCACAGCCAATCCTCACAGACACATGGAGAAACCACGGCCAATCCTCACAGACACATGGAGAAACCAGAGCCAATCCTCACAAACACACGGAGAAACCACAGCCAATCCTCACAGACACATGGAGAAACCACAGCCAATCCTCACAGACACACGGAGAAACCACAGCCAATCCTCACAGACTCATGGAGAAACCACAGCCAATCCTCACAGACAGACTCATGGAGAAACCACAGCCAATCCTCACAGACAGACTCACGGAGAAACCACAGCCAATCCTCACAGACAGACTCACGGAGAAACCACAGCCAATCCTCACAGACACATGGAGAAACCACAGCCAATCCTCACAGACAGACACATGGAGAAACCACAGCCAATCCTCACAGACACATGGAGAAACCACAGCCAATCCGGACAGACAGACACATGGAGAAACCACAGCCAATCCTCACAGACACATGGAGAAACCACAGCCAATCCTCACAGACACATGGAGAAACCACAGCCAATCCTCACAGACACATGGAGAAACCACAGCCAATCCTCACAGACAGACTCATGGAGAAACCACAGCCAATCCTCACAGATAGACACATGGAGAAACCACAGCCAATCCTCACAGACACATGGAGAAACCACAGCCAATCCTCACAGACAGACTCATGGAGAAACCACAGCCAATCCTCACAGACAGACTCACGGAGAAACCACAGCCAATCCTCACAGACACATGGAGAAACCACAGCCAATCCTCACAGACAGACACATGGAGAAACCACAGCCAATCCTCACAGACACATGGAGAAACCACAGCCAATCCGGACAGACAGACACATGGAGAAACCACAGCCAATCCTCACAGACACATGGAGAAACCACAGCCAATCCTCACAGACAGACTCATGGAGAAACCACAGCCAATCCTCACAGACAGACTCATGGAGAAACCACAGCCAATCCTCACAGACACATGGAGAAACCACAGCCAATCCTCACAGACAAACACATGGAGAAACCACAGCCAATCCTCACAGACACATGGAGAAACCACAGCCAATCCTCACAGACACATGGAGAAACCACAGCCAATCCTCACAGACACATGGAGAAACCACAGCCAATCCTCACAGACACATGGAGA
Source organism: Heptranchias perlo (assembly GCF_035084215.1). Classification (NCBI taxonomy): domain Eukaryota; kingdom Metazoa; phylum Chordata; class Chondrichthyes; order Hexanchiformes; family Hexanchidae; genus Heptranchias; species Heptranchias perlo. The sequence goes on from NC_090329.1 coordinate 127,461,259, forward strand.
AACCACAGCCAATCCTCACAGACACATGGAGAAACCACAGCCAATCCTCACAGACACACGGAGAAACCACAGCCAATCCTCACAGACTCATGGAGAAACCACAGCCAATCCTCACAGACAGACTCATGGAGAAACCACAGCCAATCCTCACAGACAGACTCACGGAGAAACCACAGCCAATCCTCACAGACAGACTCACGGAGAAACCACAGCCAATCCTCACAGACACATGGAGAAACCACAGCCAATCCTCACAGACAGACACATGGAGAAACCACAGCCAATCCTCACAGACACATGGAGAAACCACAGCCAATCCGGACAGACAGACACATGGAGAAACCACAGCCAATCCTCACAGACACATGGAGAAACCACAGCCAATCCTCACAGACACATGGAGAAACCACAGCCAATCCTCACAGACACATGGAGAAACCACAGCCAATCCTCACAGACAGACTCATGGAGAAACCACAGCCAATCCTCACAGATAGACACATGGAGAAACCACAGCCAATCCTCACAGACACATGGAGAAACCACAGCCAATCCTCACAGACAGACTCATGGAGAAACCACAGCCAATCCTCACAGACAGACTCACGGAGAAACCACAGCCAATCCTCACAGACACATGGAGAAACCACAGCCAATCCTCACAGACAGACACATGGAGAAACCACAGCCAATCCTCACAGACACATGGAGAAACCACAGCCAATCCGGACAGACAGACACATGGAGAAACCACAGCCAATCCTCACAGACACATGGAGAAACCACAGCCAATCCTCACAGACAGACTCATGGAGAAACCACAGCCAATCCTCACAGACAGACTCATGGAGAAACCACAGCCAATCCTCACAGACACATGGAGAAACCACAGCCAATCCTCACAGACAAACACATGGAGAAACCACAGCCAATCCTCACAGACACATGGAGAAACCACAGCCAATCCTCACAGACACATGGAGAAACCACAGCCAATCCTCACAGACACATGGAGAAACCACAGCCAATCCTCACAGACACATGGAGAAACCACAGCCAATCCTCACAGACACATGGAGAAACCACGGCCAATCCTCACAGACACATGGAGAAACCACAGCCAATCCTCACAGACACATGGAGAAACCACAGCCAATCCTCACAGACACATGGAGAAACCACAGCCAATCCTCACAGACACATGGAGAAACCACAGCCAATCCTCACAGACACATGGAGAAACCACAGCCAATCCTCACAGACACATGGAGAAACCACAGCCAATCCTCACAGACAGACACATGGAGAAACCACAGCCAATCCTCACAGACACATGGAGAAACCACAGCCAATCCTCACAGACACATGGAGAAACCACAGCCAATCCTCACAGACAGACACATGGAGAAACCACAGCCAATCCTCACAGACACATGGAGAAACCGCAGCCAATCCTCCCACTACCAAAATGGACCCCACTAGTCTCGCGGCGGAAACAGAGGAATTCATCAGGAGAATGAGGCTCCGGGAATTCTACCACAAACCCCAAGATTTCAGCAGCGAACCCAATGAGACAATCGACGATCCGGAACAGCAGACAGAGGGATCCGCGGTACAGCAACCGAAGAGGAAAGAGTCAAACTGGACTCCTCCGGAGGGTCGCTGCCCTCAGCTGGACATGTATGCTCAAGCTGTCAGGAAATGCGTCAATGCCAGATTCATCAGCCGCACTCAGAAGACAGTCCAGAATGTCACCCGAGCACAACGCAACGCCATCAACGCTCTCAAGACCAACCGCAACATCGTCATCAAACCAGCGGACAAAGGAGGAGCCATAGTCATACAGAACAGAACAGACTATTGCAAAGAAGCATACCGACAACTGGACAACCAGGAACACTACAGACGGTTACCCGCAGATCCGACCAAAGAACACACCCACCAGCTCAACAAACTGATCAAGACCTTCGATCCAGACCTTCAAAGCATCCTACGCATTCTCATCCCACGTAATCCCCGCGTGGGAGACTTCTACTGCCTCCCAAAGATACACAAAGCCAACACACCCGGACGTCCCATCGTATCAGGCAACGGAACCCTGTGTGAGAACCTCTCTGGATACATCGAGGGCATCCTGAAACCCATCGTACAGGGAACCCCCAGCTTCTGTCGCGACACTACAGACTTCCTACAAAAACTCAGTACCCACGGACCAGTTGAACCAGGAACACTTCTCACCACGATGGACGTCTCGGCACTATACACCAGTATCCCCCACGATGACGGCATCGCTGCGACAGCATCAATACTCAACACCAACAACAGCCAATCTCCGGAAGCCATCCTACAACTCATCCGCTTCATCCTGGATCACAATGTCTTCACCTTCGATAACCAGTTCTTTACCCAAACACACGGAACAGCCATGGGGACCAAATTCGCACCCCAATACGCCAACATTTTCATGCACAAGTTCGAGCAGGACTTCTTCACTGCACAAGACCTCCAACCAACACTATACACCAGATACATCGACGACATTTTCTTTCTATGGACCCACGGCAAGGAATCACTAAAGAGACTACACGATAACATCAACAAGTTCCATCCCACCATCAAGCTCACCATGGACTACTCCTCAGAATCAGTTTCTTTCTTGGACACACGAATCTCCATCAAAGACGGGCACCTCAGCACCTCACTCTACCGCAAGCCCACGGACAACCTCACGATGCTCCACTTTTCCAGCTTCCACCCTAACCACGTCAAAGAGGCCATCCCCTATGGACAGGCCCTGCGAATACACAGGGTCTGCTCAGACGAGGAGGAACGCGATGGACACCTACAGACGCTGAAAGACGCCCTAGTAAGAACGGGATATGACGCTCGACTCATCGATCGACAGTTCCGACGGGCCACAGCAAAAAATCGCATAGACCTCCTCAGGAGACTAACACGGGACGCAACCAACAGAGTACCCTTTGTCGTCCAGTACTTCCCCGGAGCGGAGAAACTACGCCATGTTCTCCGCAGCCTTCAACATGTCATCAATGAGGACAAACACCTCGCTATGGCCATCCCCACACCTCCACTACTCGCCTTTAAACAGCCACCCAACCTCAAACAGACCATCGTTCGCAGCAAATTACCTAGCTTTCAAGAGAACAGCGTCCACGACGCCACACAACCCTGCCACGGTAACCTCTGCAAGACATGCCAGATCATCGACACAGATACCACCATCACACGAGAGGACACCACCCACCAGGTGCATGGTTCATACTCCTGTGACTCGGCCAACGTTGTCTACCTCATACGTTGCAGGAAAGGATGCCCCAGAGCATGGTACATTGGCGAGACCATGCAGACGCTGCGACAACGGATGAACGGACACCGCGCAACAATCGCCAAACAGGAGGGTTCCCTCCCAGTCGGGGAACACTTCAGCAGTCATGGACATTCATCCACCGACCTTCGGGTAAGCGTACTCCAAGGCGGCCTTCGAGACACACGACAACGCAAAATCGTCGAGCAGAAATTGATAGCCAAGTTCCGCACCCATGAGGACGGCCTCAACCGGGATCTTGGGTTCATGTCACGCTACACGTTACCCCACCAGCGAACAAATGTTATCTGTTTTTAATATAATGGGTCATTTGCTGGCTCTCTCTGCCTTCCGGATGTTTCTGCCTCTCTCTGTTTTTTTTCTCTGTTTTTTTTCCCTGTTTGTTTTTTTGTTGAATGTGTATTCGGGGGTTCTGCAGGTGACACCTCTCTGTCTGAACACGGTGATTGCCTTGGCAACGGGCAGTTGCAGGGGCAGTCTGTAAACACCATGTATTGTTCTATATGTATAAATGTGTAGGCTTCAAGGAGATCCTGAAACATTTGCCTGAGGAAGGAGGAAGTCTCCGAAAGCTTGTGAATTTAAAATAAAATTGCTGGACTATAACTTGGTGTTGTAAAATTGTTTACAATCCTCACAAACACTTGGAGAAACCACAGCCAATCCTCACAGACACATGGAGAAACCACAGCCAATCCTCACAGACACATGGAGAAGTCACAGCCAATCCTCACAGACACATGGAGAAACCACAGCCAATCCTCACAGACACATGGAGAAACCACAGCCAATCCTCACAGACAGACTCATGGAGAAACCACAGCCAATCCTCACAGAAAGACTCATGGAGAAACCACAGCCAATCCTCACAGACACATGGAGAAACCACAGCCAATCCTCACAGACACATGGAGAAACCACAGCCAATCCTCACAGACAAACACATGGAGAAACCACGGCCAATCCTCACAGACACATGGAGAAACCACAGCCAATCCTCACAGACACATGGAGAAATCACAGCCAATCCTCACAGACAGACTCATGGAGAAACCACAGCCAATCCTCACAGACACATGGAGAAACCACAGCCAATCCTCACAGACAAACACATGGAGAAACCACGGCCAATCCTCACAGACACATGGAGACACCACAGCCAATCCTCACAGACACACGGAGAAACCACAGCCAATCCTCACAGACACATGGAGAAACCACAGCCAATCCTCACAGACACACGGAGAAACCACAGCCAATCCTCACAGACAGACTCATGGAGAAACCACAGCCAATCCTCACAGACAGACTCATGGAGAAACCACAGCCAATCCTCACAGACAGACTCATGGAGAAACCACAGCCAATCCTCACAGACACATGGAGAAACCACAACCAATCCTCACAGACACATGGAGAAACCACAACCAATCCTCACAGACACATGGAGAAACCACAGCCAATCCTCACAGACAGACTCATGGAGAAACCACAGCCAATCCTCACAGACAGACTCATGGAGAAACCACAGCCAATCCTCACAGACACATGGAGAAACCACAGCCAATCCTCACAGACAGACACATGGAGAAACCACAGCCAATCCTCACAGACAGACACATGGAGAAACCACAGCCAATCCTCACAGATAGACACATGGAGAAACCACAGCCAATCCTCACAGATAGACACATGGAGAAACCACAGCCAATCCCCACAGACACATGGAGAAACCACAGCCAATCCTCACAGACACACGGAGAAACCACAGCCAATCCTCACAGACACATGGAGAAACCACAGCCAATCCTCACAGACACATGGAGAAACCACAGCCAATCCTCACAGACAGACACATGGAGAAACCACAACCAATCCTCACAGACACATGGAGAAACCACAGCCAATCCTCACAGATAGACACATGGAGAAACCACAGCCAATCCTCACAGATAGACACATGGAGAAACCACAGCCAATCCTCACAGATAGACACATGGAGAAACCACAGCCAATCCCCACAGACACATGGAGAAACCACAGCCAATCCTCACAGACACATGGAGAAACCACAGCCAATCCTCACAGACACATGGAGAAACCACAGCCAATCCTCACAGACAGACACATGGAGAAACCACAACCAATCCTCACAGACACATGGAGAAACCACAGCCAATCCTCACAGACACATGGAGAAACCACAGCCAATCCTCACAGACACATGGAGAAACCACAACCAATCCTCACAGACACATGGAGAAACCACAGCCAATCCTCACAGACACATGGAGAAACCACAGCCAATCCTCACAGACAGACACATGGAGAAACCACGGCCAATCCTCACAAACACATGGAGAAACCACAGCCAATCCTCACAGACACATGGAGAAACCACAGCCAATCCTCACAGACAGACTCATGGAGAAACCACAGCCAATCCTCACAGACAGATTCATGGAGAAACCACAGCCAATCCTCACAGACAAACAGATGGAGAAACCACGGCCAATCCTCACAGACACATGGAGAAACCAGGGCCAATCCTCACAGACACATGGAGAAACCACAGCCAATCCTCACAGACACATGGAGAAACCACAGCCAATCCTCACAGACACATGGAGAAACCACAGCCAATCCTCACAGACACACGGAGAAACCACAGCCAATCCTCAGAGACACATGGAGAAACCACAGCCAATCCTCACAGACACACGGAGAAACCACAGCCAATCCTCACAGACACATGGAGAAACCACAGCCAATCCTCACAGACACACGGAGAATCCACAGCCAATCCTCACAGACACACGGAGAATCCACAGCCAATCCTCACAGACACATGGAGAAACCACAGCCAATCCTCACAGACACATGGAGAAACCACAGCCAATCCTCACAGACACATGGAGAAACCACAGCCAATCCTCACAGACACATGGAGAAATCACAGCCAATCCTCACAGACACATGGAGAAACCACAACCAATCCTCACAGACACACGGAGAAACCACAGCCAATCCTCACAGACACACGGAGAATCCACAGCCAATCCTCACAGACACATGGAGAAATCACAGCCAATCCTCACAGACACACGGAGAATCCACAGCCAATCCTCACAGACACATGGAGAAACCACAGCCAATCCTCACAGACACATGGAGAAACCACAGCCAATCCTCACAGACACATGGAGAAATCACAGCCAATCCTCACAGACACATGGAGAAACCACAACCAATCCTCACAGACACACGGAGAAACCACAGCCAATCCTCACAGACACATGGAGAAACCACAACCAATCCTCACAGACACACGGAGAAACCACAGCCAATCCTCACAGACACATGGAGAAACCAGAGCCAATCCTCACAGACAGACACATGGAGAAACCACAGCCAATCCTCACAAACACATGGAGAAACCACAGCCAATCCTCACAGACACATGGAGAAACCACAGCCAATCCTCACAGACAGACTCATGGAGAAACCACAGCCAATCCTCACAGACAGACTCACGGAGAAACCACGGCCAATCCTCACAGACACATGGAGAAACCACAGCCAATCCTCACAGACAGACTCATGGAGAAACCACAGCCAATCCTCACAGACACATGGAGAAACCACAGCCAATCCTCACAGACAGACTCATGGAGAAACCACAGCCAATCCTCACAGACAGACTCATGGAGAAACCACAGCCAATCCTCACAGACACATGGAGAAACCACAGCCAATCCTCACAGACAGATTCATGGAGAAACCACAGCCAATCCTCACAGACAAACACATGGAGAAACCACAGCCAATCCTCACAGACAGACTCATGGAGAAACCACAGCCAATCCTCACAGACACACGGAGAAACCACAGCCAATCCTCACAGACAGATTCATGGAGAAACCACAGCCAATCCTCACAGACACATGGAGAAACCAGGGCCAATCCTCACAGACACATGGAGAAACCACAGCCAATCCTCACAGACACACGGAGAAACCACAGCCAATCCTCACAGACACACGGAGAAACCACAGCCAATCCTCACAGACACACGGAGAATCCACAGCCAATCCTCACAGACACATGGAGAAACCACAGCCAATCCTCACAGACACATGGAGAAACCACAGCCAATCCTCACAGACACATGGAGAAACCACAACCAATCCTCACAGACACATGGAGAAACCACAGCCAATCCTCACAGACACATGGAGAAACCACAACCAATCCTCACAGACACATGGAGAAACCAGAGCCAATCCTCACAGACAGACACATGGAGAAACCACAGCCAATCCTCACAGACACATGGAGAAACCACAGCCAGTCCTCACAGACACATGGAGAAACCACAGCCAATCCTCACAGACACATGGAGAAACCACAGCCAATCCTCACAGACACATGGAGAAACCACAACCAATCCTCACAGACACATGGAGAAACCACAACCAATCCTCACAGACACATGGAGAAACCAGAGCCAATCCTCACAGACAGACACATGGAGAAACCACAGCCAATCCTCACAGACACATGGAGAAACCACAGCCAATCCTCACAGACACATGGAGAAACCACAGCCAATCCTCACAGACAGACACATGGAGAAACCACAGCCAATCCTCACAGACAGACTCATGGAGAAACCACGGCCAATCCTCACAGACAGACTCACGGAGAAACCACGGCCAATCCTCACAGACACATGGAGAAACCACAGCCAATCCTCACAGACACATGGAGAAACCACAGCCAATCCTCACAGACAGACTCATGGAGAAACCACAGCCAATCCTCACAGACACATGGAGAAACCACAGCCAATCCTCACAGACACATGGAGAAACCACAGCCAATCCTCACAGACAGACACATGGAGAAACCACAGCCAATCCTCACAGACAGACTCACGGAGAAACCACGGCCAATCCTCACAGACACATGGAGAAACCACAGCCAATCCTCACAGACAGACTCATGGAGAAACCACAGCCAATCCTCACAGACACACGGAGAAACCACAGCCAATCCTCACAGACACATGGAGAAACCACAGCCAATCCTCACAGACACATGGAGAAACCACAGCCAATCCTCACAGACACATGGAGAAACCACAACCAATCCTCACAGACACATGGAGAAACCACAGCCAATCCTCACAGACAGACTCATGGAGAAACCACAGCCAATCCTCACAGACACATGGAGAAACCACAGCCAATCCTCACAGACACATGGAGAAACCACAGCCAATCCTCACAGACAGACACATGGAGAAACCACAGCCAATCCTCACAAACACACGGAGAAACCACAGCCAATCCTCACAGATAGACACATGGAGAAACCACAGCCAATCCTCACAGACAGACTCATGGAGAAACCACAGCCAATCCTCACAGACAAACACATGGAGAAACCACGGCCAATCCTCACAGACACATGGAGAAACCACAGCCAATCCTCACAGACAGACTCATGGAGAAACCACAGCCAATCCTCACAGACAAACACATGGAGAAACCACAGCCAATCCTCACAAACACACGGAGAAACCACAGCCAATCCTCACAGATAGACACATGGAGAAACCACAGCCAATCCTCACAGACAGACTCATGGAGAAACCACAGCCAATCCTCACAGACAAACACATGGAGAAACCACAACCAATCCTCACAGACACATGGAGAAACCAGGGCCAATCCTCACAGACACATGGAGAAACCACAACCAATCCTCACAGACACATGGAGAAACCACAGCCAATCCTCACAGACACATGGAGAAACCACAGCCAATCCTCACAGACTCATGGAGAAACCACAGCCAATCCTCACAGACACACGGAGAAACCACAGCCAATCCTCACAGACAGACTCATGGAGAAACCACAGCCAATCCTCACAGACATATGGAGAAACCACAGCCAATCCTCACAGACACACGGAGAAACCACAACCAATCCTCACAGACACACGGAGAAACCACAGCCAATCCTCACAGATAGACACATGGAGAAACCACAGCCAATCCTCACAGACACATGGAGAAACCACAGCCAATCCTCACAGACACACGGAGAAACCACAGCCAATCCTCACAGACAGACTCATGGAGAAACCACAACCAATCCTCACAGACACATGGAGAAACCACAACCAATCCTCACAGACACACGGAGAAATCACAGCCAATCCTCACAGACACATGGAGAAACCACAGCCAATCCTCACAGACAGACACATGGAGAAACCACAGCCAATCCTCACAGACAGACTCATGGAGAAACCACAGCCAATCCTCACAGACAGACACATGGAGAAACCACAGCCAATCCTCACAGACAGACTCATGGAGAAACCACAACCAATCCTCACAGACACACGGAGAAATCACAGCCAATCCTCACAGACACATGGAGAAACCACAGCCAATCCTCACAGACACATGGAGAAACCACAGCCAATCCTCACAGACACATGGAGAAACCACAACCAATCCTCACAGACAGACACACGGAGAAATCACAACCAATCCTCACAGACACATGGAGAAACCACAGCCAATCCTCACAGACACATGGAGAAACCACAGCCAATCCTCACAGACAGACTCATGGAGAAACCACAGCCAATCCTCACAGACACATGGAGAAACCACAGCCAATCCTCACAGACAGACTCATGGAGAAACCACAGCCAATCCTCACAGACACATGGAGAAACCACAGCCAATCCTCACAGACAGACACATGGAGAAACCACAGCCAATCCTCACAGAGACACATGGAGAAACCACAGCCAATCCTCACAGACACATGGAGAAACCACAGCCAATCCTCACAGACACATGGAGAAACCACAGCCAATCCTCACAGACACATGGAGAAACCACAGCCAATCCTCACAGAGACACATGGAGAAACCACAGCCAATCCTCACAGACACATGGAGAAACCACAGCCAATCCTCACAGACACATGGAGAAACCACAGCCAATCCTCACAGAGACACATGGAGAAACCACAGCCAATCCTCACAGACACATGGAGAAACCACAGCCAATCCTCACAGACACATGGAGAAACCACAGCCAATCCTCACAGACACATGGAGAAACCACAGCCAATCCTCACAGACACATGGAGAAACCACAACCAATCCTCACAGACACATGGAGAAACCACAGCCAATCCTCACAGACACATGGAGAAACCACAGCCAATCCTCACAGACACATGGAGAAACCACAGCCAATCCTCACAGACACATGGAGAAACCACAACCAATCCTCACAGACAGACACATGGAGAAACCACAACCAATCCTCACAGACAGACACATGGAGAAACCACAACCAATCCTCACAGACAGACACATGGAGAAACCACGGCCAATCCTCACAGACACATGGAGAAACCAGGGCCAATCCTCACAGACACATGGAGAAACCACAGCCAATCCTCACAGACAGATGGAGAAACCACAGCCAATCCTCACAGACAGACTCATGGAGAAACCACAGCCAATCCTCACAGACACACGGAGAAACCACAGCCAATCCTCACAGACAGACTCATGGAGAAACCACAGCCAATCCTCACAGACATATGGAGAAACCACAGCCAATCCTCACAGACACACGGAGAAACCACAACCAATCCTCACAGACACACGGAGAAACCACAGCCAATCCTCACAGATAGACACATGGAGAAACCACAGCCAATCCTCACAGACACATGGAGAAACCACAGCCAATCCTCACAGACACACGGAGAAACCACAGCCAATCCTCACAGACAGACTCATGGAGAAACCACAACCAATCCTCACAGACACATGGAGAAACCACAACCAATCCTCACAGACACACGGAGAAATCACAGCCAATCCTCACAGACACATGGAGAAACCACAGCCAATCCTCACAGACAGACACATGGAGAAACCACAGCCAATCCTCACAGACACATGGAGAAACCGCAGCCAATCCTCACAGACAGACACATGGAGAAACCACAGCCAATCCTCACAGACACACGGAGAAACCACAACCAATCCTCACAGACACATGGAGAAACCACAACCAATCCTCACAGACAGACACATGGAGAAACCACAGCCAATCCTCACAGACAGACACATGGAGAAACCACAGCCAATCCTCACAGACAGACTCATGGAGAAACCACAACCAATCCTCACAGACACACGGAGAAATCACAGCCAATCCTCACAGACACATGGAGAAACCACAGCCAATCCTCACAGACACATGGAGAAACCACAGCCAATCCTCACAGACACATGGAGAAACCACAACCAATCCTCACAGACAGACACACGGAGAAATCACAACCAATCCTCACAGACACATGGAGAAACCACAGCCAATCCTCACAGACACATGGAGAAACCACAGCCAATCCTCACAGACAGACTCATGGAGAAACCACAGCCAATCCTCACAGACACATGGAGAAACCACAGCCAATCCTCACAGACAGACTCATGGAGAAACCACAGCCAATCCTCACAGACACATGGAGAAACCACAGCCAATCCTCACAGACAGACACATGGAGAAACCACAGCCAATCCTCACAGACACATGGAGAAACCACAGCCAATCCTCACAGACACATGGAGAAACCACAGCCAATCCTCACAGACACATGGAGAAACCACAACCAATCCTCACAGACACATGGAGAAACCACAGCCAATCCTCACAGACACATGGAGAAACCACAGCGAATCCTCACAGACACATGGAAAAACCACAGCCAATCCTCACAGACACATGGAGAAACCACAACCAATCCTCACAGACAGACACATGGAGAAACCACAACCAATCCTCACAGACAGACACATGGAGAAACCACAGCCAATCCTCACAGACACATGGAGAAACCACAGCCAATCCTCACAGACACACGGAGAAACCACAGCCAATCCTCACAGACACATGGAGAAACCACAGCCAATCCTCACAGACACACGGAGAAACCACAGCCAATCCTCACAGACAGACACATGGAGAAACCACAGCCAATCCTCACAGACAGACACATGGAGAAACCACAGCCAATCCTCACAGAGACACATGGAGAAACCACAACCAATCCTCACAGACACATGGAGAAACCACAGCCAATCCTCACAGACACACGGAGAAACCACAACCAATCCTCACAGACACATGGAGAAACCACAACCAATCCTCACAGACAGACACATGGAGAAACCACAGCCAATCCTCACAGACAGACACATGGAGAAACCACAGCCAATCCTCACAGACAGACACATGGAGAAACCACAGCCAATCCTCACAGACACACGGAGAAACCACAACCAATCCTCACAGAGACACATGGAGAAACCACAGCCAATCCTCACAGACACACGGAGAAACCACAGCCAATCCTCACAGACAGACACATGGAGAAACCACAGCCAATCCTCACAGACACATGGAGAAACCACAGCCAATCCTCACAGACAGACTCATGGAGAAACCACAGCCAATCCTCACAGACAGACACATGGAGAAACCACAGCCAATCCTCACAGACAGACACATGGAGAAACCACAGCCAATCCTCACAGACACACGGAGAAACCACAACCAATCCTCACAGAGACACATGGAGAAACCACAGCCAATCCTCACAGACACACGGAGAAACCACAACCAATCCTCACAGAGAAACATGGAGAAACCACAGCCAATCCTCACAGACACACGGAGAAATCACAGCCAATCCTCACAGACAGACACATGGAGAAACCACAGCCAATCCTCACAGACACATGGAGAAACCACAGCCAATCCTCACAGACACATGGAGAAACCACAGCCAATCCTCACAGACACATCGAGAAACCACAACCAATCCTCACAGACAGACTCATGGAGAAACCACAGCCAATCCTCACAGACAGACTCACGGAGAAACCACGGCCAATCCTCACAGACACATGGAGAAACCACAGCCAATCCTCACAGACAGACTCATGGAGAAACCACAGCCAATCCTCACAGACACATGGAGAAACCACAGCCAATCCTCACAGACACATGGAGAAACCACAGCCAATCCTCACAGACACATGGAGAAACCACAGCCAATCCTCACAGACACATGGAGAAACCACAGCCAATCCTCACAGACACATGGAGAAACCACAACCAATCCTCACAGACACATGGAGAAACCACAGCCAATCCTCACAGACACATGGAGAAACCACACCAATCCTCACAGACACATGGAGAAACCACAGCCAATCCTCACAGACACATGGAGAAACCACAACCAATCCTCACAGACAGACTCATGGAGAAACCACAGCCAATCCTCACAGACAGACTCACGGAGAAACCACGGCCAATCCTCACAGACACATGGAGAAACCACAGCCAATCCTCACAGACAGACTCATGGAGAAACCACAGCCAATCCTCACAGACACATGGAGAAACCACAGCCAATCCTCACAGACACATGGAGAAACCACAGCCAATCCTCACAGACACATGGAGAAACCACAGCCAATCCTCACAGACACATGGAGAAACCACAGCCAATCCTCACAGACACATGGAGAAACCACAACCAATCCTCACAGACACATGGAGAAACCACAGCCAATCCTCACAGACAGACTCATGGAGAAACCACAGCCAATCCTCACAGACACATGGAGAAACCACAGCCAATCCTCACAGACACATGGAGAAACCACAGCCAATCCTCACAGACAGACACATGGAGAAACCACAGCCAATCCTCACAAACACACGGAGAAACCACAGCCAATCCTCACAGATAGACACATGGAGAAACCACAGCCAATCCTCACAGACACATGGAGAAACCAGGGCCAATCCTCACAGACACATGGAGAAACCACAACCAATCCTCACAGACACATGGAGAAACCACAGCCAATCCTCACAGACACATGGAGAAACCACAGCCAATCCTCACAGACACATGGAGAAACCACAGCCAATCCTCACAGACACATGGAGAAACCACAGCCAATCCTCACAGACACATGGAGAAACCACGGCCAATCCTCACAGACACATGGAGAAACCACAGCCAATCCTCACAGACAGACTCATGGAGAAACCACAGCCAATCCTCACAGACACACGGAGAAACCACAGCCAATCCTCACAGACAGACTCATGGAGAAACCACAGCCAATCCTCACAGACACATGGAGAAACCACAGCCAATCCTCACAGACACACGGAGAAACCACAACCAATCCTCACAGACACACGGAGAAACCACAGCCAATCCTCACAGATAGACACATGGAGAAACCACAGCCAATCCTCACAGACACATGGAGAAACCACAGCCAATCCTCACAGACACACGGAGAAACCACAGCCAATCCTCACAGACAGACTCATGGAGAAACCACAACCAATCCTCACAGACACATGGAGAAACCACAACCAATCCTCACAGACACACGGAGAAATCACAGCCAATCCTCACAGACACATGGAGAAACCACAGCCAATCCTCACAGACAGACACATGGAGAAACCACAGCCAATCCTCACAGACAGACTCATGGAGAAACCACGGCCAATCCTCACAGACACATGGAGAAACCACAGCCAATCCTCACAGACAGACACATGGAGAAACCACAGCCAATCCTCACAGACAGACACATGGAGAAACCACAGCCAATCCTCACAGACACACGGAGAAACCACAACCAATCCTCACAGAGACACATGGAGAAACCACAGCCAATCCTCACAGACACACGGAGAAACCACAACCAATCCTCACAGAGACACATGGAGAAACCACAGCCAATCCTCACAGACACACGGAGAAACCACAGCCAATCCTCACAGACAGACACATGGAGAAACCACAGCCAATCCTCACAGACACATGGAGAAACCACAGCCAATCCTCACAGACACATGGAGAAACCACAACCAATCCTCACAGACAGACTCATGGAGAAACCACAGCCAATCCTCACAGACAGACTCACGGAGAAACCACGGCCAATCCTCACAGACACATGGAGAAACCACAGCCAATCCTCACAGACAGACTCATGGAGAAACCACAGCCAATCCTCACAGACACATGGAGAAACCACAGCCAATCCTCACAGACACATGGAGAAACCACAGCCAATCCTCACAGACACATGGAGAAACCACAGCCAATCCTCACAGACACATGGAGAAACCACAACCAATCCTCACAGACACATGGAGAAACCACAGCCAATCCTCACAGACAGACTCATGGAGAAACCACAGCCAATCCTCACAGACACATGGAGAAACCACAGCCAATCCTCACAGACACATGGAGAAACCACAGCCAATCCTCACAGACAGACACATGGAGAAACCACAGCCAATCCTCACAAACACACGGAGAAACCACAGCCAATCCTCACAGATAGACACATGGAGAAACCACAGCCAATCCTCACAGACAAACACATGGAGAAACCACGGCCAATCCTCACAGACACATGGAGAAACCAGGGCCAATCCTCACAGACACATGGAGAAACCACAACCAATCCTCACAGACACATGGAGAAACCACAGCCAATCCTCACAGACACATGGAGAAACCACAGCCAATCCTCACAGACACATGGAGAAACCACAGCCAATCCTCACAGACAGACTCATGGAGAAACCACAGCCAATCCTCACAGACACACGGAGAAACCACAGCCAATCCTCACAGACAGACTCATGGAGAAACCACAGCCAATCCTCACAGACACATGGAGAAACCACAGCCAATCCTCACAGACACACGGAGAAACCACAACCAATCCTCACAGACACACGGAGAAACCACAGCCAATCCTCACAGATAGACACATGGAGAAACCACAGCCAATCCTCACAGACACATGGAGAAACCACAGCCAATCCTCACAGACACACGGAGAAACCACAGCCAATCCTCACAGACAGACTCATGGAGAAACCACAACCAATCCTCACAGACACATGGAGAAACCACAACCAATCCTCACAGACACACGGAGAAATCACAGCCAATCCTCACAGACACATGGAGAAACCACAGCCAATCCTCACAGACAGACACATGGAGAAACCACAGCCAATCCTCACAGACAGACTCATGGAGAAACCACGGCCAATCCTCACAGACACATGGAGAAACCACAGCCAATCCTCACAGACACATGGAGAAACCACAGCCAATCCTCACAGACAGACTCATGGAGAAACCACAGCCAATCCTCACAGACAGACACATGGAGAAACCACAGCCAATCCTCACAGACAGACTCATGGAGAAACCACAGCCAATCCTCACAGACAGACTCATGGAGAAACCACAACCAATCCTCACAGACACACGGAGAAATCACAGCCAATCCTCACAGACACATGGAGAAACCACAGCCAATCCTCACAGACACATGGAGAAACCACAGCCAATCCTCACAGACACATGGAGAAACCACAACCAATCCTCACAGACAGACACACGGAGAAATCACAACCAATCCTCACAGACACATGGAGAAACCACAGCCAATCCTCACAGACACATGGAGAAACCACAGCCAATCCTCACAGACAGACTCATGGAGAAACCACAGCCAATCCTCACAGACACATGGAGAAACCACAGCCAATCCTCACAGACAGACTCATGGAGAAACCACAGCCAATCCTCACAGACACATGGAGAAACCACAGCCAATCCTCACAGACACATGGAGAAACCACAACCAATCCTCACAGACACATGGAGAAACCACAGCCAATCCTCACAGACACATGGAGAAACCACAGCCAATCCTCACAGACACATGGAGAAACCACAGCCAATCCTCACAGACACATGGAGAAACCACAACCAATCCTCACAGACAGACACATGGAGAAACCACAACCAATCCTCACAGACAGACACATGGAGAAACCACAACCAATCCTCACAGACAGACACATGGAGAAACCACAGCCAATCCTCACAGACACATGGAGAAACCACAACCAATCCTCACAGACAGACACATGGAGAAACCACAGCCAATCCTCACAGACAGACACATGGAGAAACCACAGCCAATCCTCACAGACAGACACATGGAGAAACCACAACCAATCCTCACAGACAGACACATGGAGAAACCACAGCCAATCCTCACAGACAGACACATGGAGAAACCACAGCCAATCCTCACAGACAGACACATGGAGAAACCACAGCCAATCCTCACAGACAGACACATGGAGAAACCACAGCCAATCCTCACAGAGACACATGGAGAAACCACAGCCAATCCTCACAGACACATGGAGAAACCACAACCAATCCTCACAGAGACACATGGAGAAACCACAGCCAATCCTCACAGACACATGGAGAAACCACAGCCAATCCTCACAGACACATGGAGAAACCACAGCCAATCCTCACAGACACATGGAGAAACCACAGCCAATCCTCACAGACACATGGAGAAACCACAGCCAATCCTCACAGACAGACTCATGGAGAAACCACAGCCAATCCTCACAGACAGACACATGGAGAAACCACAGCCAATCCTCACAGACAGACACATGGAGAAACCACAGCCAATCCTCACAGACACACGGAGAAACCACAACCAATCCTCACAGAGACACATGGAGAAACCACAGCCAATCCTCACAGACACACGGAGAAACCACAACCAATCCTCACAGAGACACATGGAGAAACCACAGCCAATCCTCACAGACACACGGAGAAACCACAACCAATCCTCACAGACAGACACATGGAGAAACCACAGCCAATCCTCACAGACACATGGAGAAACCACAGCCAATCCTCACAGACACATGGAGAAACCACAACCAATCCTCACAGACAGACTCATGGAGAAACCACAGCCAATCCTCACGGACAGACTCATGGAGAAACCACAGCCAATCCTCACGGATAGCCAATGAAGTACTTTTTGAAGTGTGGTCACTGTTGTAATATAGGAAACATGACAGGCAATTTGAGCATAGCAAGATCCCACAAACAGCAATGTGATAATGGCCAGATAATTTGTTTTAGTGATGTTGGTTGAGGGATAAATATTGACCAGGACACTGGGACGAATTCCCATGCTCTTCTTTGAAATGGTGCCATAGAATCTTTTACGCCCACCTGAGAGGGCAGACGGGGCTTCGGTTTAAAGTCTCATCCGAAAGAGGGCACCTCCGACAGAGCAGCACTCCCTCAGTACTGACCCTCCGACAGAGCAGCGCTCCCTCAGTACTGACCCTCCGACAGAGCAGCGCTCCCTCAGTACTGACCCTCCGAAAGAACAGCGCTCCCTCAGTACTGACCCTCCGACAGAGCAGCGCTCCCTCAGTACTGACCCTCCGACAGAGCAGCGCTCCCTCAGTACTGACCCTCCGACAGAGCAGCGCTCCCTCAGTACTGACCCTCCGACAGAGCAGCGCTCCCTCAGTACTGACCCTCCGACAGAGCAGCGCTCCCTCAGTGCTGACCCTCCGACAGAGCAGCGCTCCCTCAGTGCTGACCCTCCGACAGAGCAGCGCTCCCTCAGTACTGACCCTCCGACAGAGCAGCGCTCCCTCAGTACTGACCCTCCGACAGAGCAGCACTCCCTCAGTACTGCACTGGGAGTGTCAGCCTAGATTTTGTGCTCAAGTCTCTGGAGTGGGACTTGAACCCACGACCTCCTGACTCAGAGGCGAGAGTGCTACCCACTGAGCCATGACACGAACTCCAGAAGGGGTCATTGGATCACCAGCAGGAATCTAGGCTGCTTCCCTCCCCCACCCCGTCCCCCAGGGTGCCGCCACCCTCGCTGAGATCAGTTAACTCTGAACAAAGGGTTTGCCTTGGAACCCTCCTGGTCTGTTACGAGTGTCAACAGTGGCACTCTCACCTCTCGTGTCAGAAGGTCGTGGGAAGTCCCACTGTGGAGACTTGAGCACAAAATCCAGGCTGACACTCCCAGTGCCAGTACTGAGGGAGTGCTGCACTGTCGGAGGTGCCATCTTTCGGATGAGACGTTAAACTGAGACCCCGTCTGCCCTCTCAGGTGGATGTGAAAGATCCCATGGCCACTATTTCGAAGAGCGAGGGAGTTCTCCCCAGTGTCCTGGCCAATATTTATCCCTCAACCAACATCACTAAAAACAGATTATCTGATCATTTATCACATTGCTGTTTGTGGGATCTTGCTGTGCGCAAATTGGCTGCCATGATTCCGACATCACAACAGTGAGTACACTTCAAAAAGTATTTCATTGGCTGTAAAGCGCTTTGGGAGGTCCTGAGGTCATGAAAGGCGCTATATAAATGCAAATTCTTTCTTTCTTTCTTGTTGCTCAGCTGCTCACTGGTAAAGTCTCTGAGCCGTCACTGAAGGCCTCGGTGGAGAGTGCCTCGGAAAGTTCCAGTCGTGCCCTTGTGAAGCTGGAGGTGGCAGAGACTCTATCTCCGTGTGTAAACAGTGCAGTCGGAGGTTTATCTTGGACCCACGAGACTGACCAGGTGATTTAAGTCGCTATGTACAGGATAACAGGCCAGCAGTGGGGAGGGGAGCGTCAAGGACTTAACCCTTTAGTGAGTGGAATAACTATGCTAGGTCCTTACAGTAACTACGACAACCTGCATTTATTATATAGCGCCTTTAATGTAGTAAAACATCCCAAGGGTCGTAAAGGAGGAGAGAGAGGTGGAGAGGCGGAGAGGTTTAGGGAGGGAATTCCAGAGCTGAGGGCCCAGGCAGCTGAAGGCACGGCCGCCAATGGTGGAACGTGAAGTGGGGGACGGACAAGAGGCCAGAGTTGGAGGAAAGCAAAGTTCTCGGGGGAATGTATGTCTGGAGGAGATTAGATGGGGAGGGGGGAGGCCATGGAGAAACCACAGCCAATCCTCACAGACACATGGAGAAACCACACCAATCCTCACAGACACATGGAGAAACCACAGCCAATCCTCACAGACACATGGAGAAACCACAACCAATCCTCACAGACAGACTCATGGAGAAACCACGGCCAATCCTCACAGACACATGGAGAAACCACAGCCAATCCTCACAGACAGACTCATGGAGAAACCACAGCCAATCCTCACAGACACATGGAGAAACCACAGCCAATCCTCACAGACACATGGAGAAACCACAGCCAATCCTCACAGACACATGGAGAAACCACAGCCAATCCTCACAGACACATGGAGAAACCACAGCCAATCCTCACAGACACATGGAGAAACCACAACCAATCCTCACAGACACATGGAGAAACCACAGCCAATCCTCACAGACAGACTCATGGAGAAACCACAGCCAATCCTCACAGACACATGGAGAAACCACAGCCAATCCTCACAGACACATGGAGAAACCACAGCCAATCCTCACAGACAGACACATGGAGAAACCACAGCCAATCCTCACAAACACACGGAGAAACCACAGCCAATCCTCACAGATAGACACATGGAGAAACCACAGCCAATCCTCACAGACACATGGAGAAACCAGGGCCAATCCTCACAGACACATGGAGAAACCACAACCAATCCTCACAGACACATGGAGAAACCACAGCCAATCCTCACAGACACATGGAGAAACCACAGCCAATCCTCACAGACACATGGAGAAACCACAGCCAATCCTCACAGACACATGGAGAAACCACAGCCAATCCTCACAGACACATGGAGAAACCACGGCCAATCCTCACAGACACATGGAGAAACCACAGCCAATCCTCACAGACAGACTCATGGAGAAACCACAGCCAATCCTCACAGACACACGGAGAAACCACAGCCAATCCTCACAGACAGACTCATGGAGAAACCACAGCCAATCCTCACAGACACATGGAGAAACCACAGCCAATCCTCACAGACACACGGAGAAACCACAACCAATCCTCACAGACACACGGAGAAACCACAGCCAATCCTCACAGATAGACACATGGAGAAACCACAGCCAATCCTCACAGACACATGGAGAAACCACAGCCAATCCTCACAGACACACGGAGAAACCACAGCCAATCCTCACAGACAGACTCATGGAGAAACCACAACCAATCCTCACAGACACATGGAGAAACCACAACCAATCCTCACAGACACACGGAGAAATCACAGCCAATCCTCACAGACACATGGAGAAACCACAGCCAATCCTCACAGACAGACACATGGAGAAACCACAGCCAATCCTCACAGACAGACTCATGGAGAAACCACGGCCAATCCTCACAGACACATGGAGAAACCACAGCCAATCCTCACAGACAGACACATGGAGAAACCACAGCCAATCCTCACAGACAGACACATGGAGAAACCACAGCCAATCCTCACAGACACACGGAGAAACCACAACCAATCCTCACAGAGACACATGGAGAAACCACAGCCAATCCTCACAGACACACGGAGAAACCACAACCAATCCTCACAGAGACACATGGAGAAACCACAGCCAATCCTCACAGACACACGGAGAAACCACAGCCAATCCTCACAGACAGACACATGGAGAAACCACAGCCAATCCTCACAGACACATGGAGAAACCACAGCCAATCCTCACAGACACATGGAGAAACCACAACCAATCCTCACAGACAGACTCATGGAGAAACCACAGCCAATCCTCACAGACAGACTCACGGAGAAACCACGGCCAATCCTCACAGACACATGGAGAAACCACAGCCAATCCTCACAGACAGACTCATGGAGAAACCACAGCCAATCCTCACAGACACATGGAGAAACCACAGCCAATCCTCACAGACACATGGAGAAACCACAGCCAATCCTCACAGACACATGGAGAAACCACAGCCAATCCTCACAGACACATGGAGAAACCACAACCAATCCTCACAGACACATGGAGAAACCACAGCCAATCCTCACAGACAGACTCATGGAGAAACCACAGCCAATCCTCACAGACACATGGAGAAACCACAGCCAATCCTCACAGACACATGGAGAAACCACAGCCAATCCTCACAGACAGACACATGGAGAAACCACAGCCAATCCTCACAAACACACGGAGAAACCACAGCCAATCCTCACAGATAGACACATGGAGAAACCACAGCCAATCCTCACAGACAAACACATGGAGAAACCACGGCCAATCCTCACAGACACATGGAGAAACCAGGGCCAATCCTCACAGACACATGGAGAAACCACAACCAATCCTCACAGACACATGGAGAAACCACAGCCAATCCTCACAGACACATGGAGAAACCACAGCCAATCCTCACAGACACATGGAGAAACCACAGCCAATCCTCACAGACAGACTCATGGAGAAACCACAGCCAATCCTCACAGACACACGGAGAAACCACAGCCAATCCTCACAGACAGACTCATGGAGAAACCACAGCCAATCCTCACAGACACATGGAGAAACCACAGCCAATCCTCACAGACACACGGAGAAACCACAACCAATCCTCACAGACACACGGAGAAACCACAGCCAATCCTCACAGATAGACACATGGAGAAACCACAGCCAATCCTCACAGACACATGGAGAAACCACAGCCAATCCTCACAGACACACGGAGAAACCACAGCCAATCCTCACAGACAGACTCATGGAGAAACCACAACCAATCCTCACAGACACATGGAGAAACCACAACCAATCCTCACAGACACACGGAGAAATCACAGCCAATCCTCACAGACACATGGAGAAACCACAGCCAATCCTCACAGACAGACACATGGAGAAACCACAGCCAATCCTCACAGACAGACTCATGGAGAAACCACGGCCAATCCTCACAGACACATGGAGAAACCACAGCCAATCCTCACAGACACATGGAGAAACCACAGCCAATCCTCACAGACAGACTCATGGAGAAACCACAGCCAATCCTCACAGACAGACACATGGAGAAACCACAGCCAATCCTCACAGACAGACTCATGGAGAAACCACAGCCAATCCTCACAGACAGACTCATGGAGAAACCACAACCAATCCTCACAGACACACGGAGAAATCACAGCCAATCCTCACAGACACATGGAGAAACCACAGCCAATCCTCACAGACACATGGAGAAACCACAGCCAATCCTCACAGACACATGGAGAAACCACAACCAATCCTCACAGACAGACACACGGAGAAATCACAACCAATCCTCACAGACACATGGAGAAACCACAGCCAATCCTCACAGACACATGGAGAAACCACAGCCAATCCTCACAGACAGACTCATGGAGAAACCACAGCCAATCCTCACAGACACATGGAGAAACCACAGCCAATCCTCACAGACAGACTCATGGAGAAACCACAGCCAATCCTCACAGACACATGGAGAAACCACAGCCAATCCTCACAGACACATGGAGAAACCACAACCAATCCTCACAGACACATGGAGAAACCACAGCCAATCCTCACAGACACATGGAGAAACCACAGCCAATCCTCACAGACACATGGAGAAACCACAGCCAATCCTCACAGACACATGGAGAAACCACAACCAATCCTCACAGACAGACACATGGAGAAACCACAACCAATCCTCACAGACAGACACATGGAGAAACCACAACCAATCCTCACAGACAGACACATGGAGAAACCACAGCCAATCCTCACAGACACATGGAGAAACCACAACCAATCCTCACAGACAGACACATGGAGAAACCACAGCCAATCCTCACAGACAGACACATGGAGAAACCACAGCCAATCCTCACAGACAGACACATGGAGAAACCACAACCAATCCTCACAGACAGACACATGGAGAAACCACAGCCAATCCTCACAGACAGACACATGGAGAAACCACAGCCAATCCTCACAGACAGACACATGGAGAAACCACAGCCAATCCTCACAGACAGACACATGGAGAAACCACAGCCAATCCTCACAGAGACACATGGAGAAACCACAGCCAATCCTCACAGACACATGGAGAAACCACAACCAATCCTCACAGAGACACATGGAGAAACCACAGCCAATCCTCACAGACACATGGAGAAACCACAGCCAATCCTCACAGACACATGGAGAAACCACAGCCAATCCTCACAGACACATGGAGAAACCACAGCCAATCCTCACAGACACATGGAGAAACCACAGCCAATCCTCACAGACAGACTCATGGAGAAACCACAGCCAATCCTCACAGACAGACACATGGAGAAACCACAGCCAATCCTCACAGACAGACACATGGAGAAACCACAGCCAATCCTCACAGACACACGGAGAAACCACAACCAATCCTCACAGAGACACATGGAGAAACCACAGCCAATCCTCACAGACACACGGAGAAACCACAACCAATCCTCACAGAGACACATGGAGAAACCACAGCCAATCCTCACAGACACACGGAGAAACCACAACCAATCCTCACAGACAGACACATGGAGAAACCACAGCCAATCCTCACAGACACATGGAGAAACCACAGCCAATCCTCACAGACACATGGAGAAACCACAACCAATCCTCACAGACAGACTCATGGAGAAACCACAGCCAATCCTCACGGACAGACTCATGGAGAAACCACAGCCAATCCTCACGGATAGCCAATGAAGTACTTTTTGAAGTGTGGTCACTGTTGTAATATAGGAAACATGACAGGCAATTTGAGCATAGCAAGATCCCACAAACAGCAATGTGATAATGGCCAGATAATTTGTTTTAGTGATGTTGGTTGAGGGATAAATATTGACCAGGACACTGGGACGAATTCCCATGCTCTTCTTTGAAATGGTGCCATAGAATCTTTTACGCCCACCTGAGAGGGCAGACGGGGCTTCGGTTTAAAGTCTCATCCGAAAGAGGGCACCTCCGACAGAGCAGCACTCCCTCAGTACTGACCCTCCGACAGAGCAGCGCTCCCTCAGTACTGACCCTCCGACAGAGCAGCGCTCCCTCAGTACTGACCCTCCGAAAGAACAGCGCTCCCTCAGTACTGACCCTCCGACAGAGCAGCGCTCCCTCAGTACTGACCCTCCGACAGAGCAGCGCTCCCTCAGTACTGACCCTCCGACAGAGCAGCGCTCCCTCAGTACTGACCCTCCGACAGAGCAGCGCTCCCTCAGTACTGACCCTCCGACAGAGCAGCGCTCCCTCAGTGCTGACCCTCCGACAGAGCAGCGCTCCCTCAGTGCTGACCCTCCGACAGAGCAGCGCTCCCTCAGTACTGACCCTCCGACAGAGCAGCGCTCCCTCAGTACTGACCCTCCGACAGAGCAGCACTCCCTCAGTACTGCACTGGGAGTGTCAGCCTAGATTTTGTGCTCAAGTCTCTGGAGTGGGACTTGAACCCACGACCTCCTGACTCAGAGGCGAGAGTGCTACCCACTGAGCCATGACACGAACTCCAGAAGGGGTCATTGGATCACCAGCAGGAATCTAGGCTGCTTCCCTCCCCCACCCCGTCCCCCAGGGTGCCGCCACCCTCGCTGAGATCAGTTAACTCTGAACAAAGGGTTTGCCTTGGAACCCTCCTGGTCTGTTACGAGTGTCAACAGTGGCACTCTCACCTCTCGTGTCAGAAGGTCGTGGGAAGTCCCACTGTGGAGACTTGAGCACAAAATCCAGGCTGACACTCCCAGTGCCAGTACTGAGGGAGTGCTGCACTGTCGGAGGTGCCATCTTTCGGATGAGACGTTAAACTGAGACCCCGTCTGCCCTCTCAGGTGGATGTGAAAGATCCCATGGCCACTATTTCGAAGAGCGAGGGAGTTCTCCCCAGTGTCCTGGCCAATATTTATCCCTCAACCAACATCACTAAAAACAGATTATCTGATCATTTATCACATTGCTGTTTGTGGGATCTTGCTGTGCGCAAATTGGCTGCCATGATTCCGACATCACAACAGTGAGTACACTTCAAAAAGTATTTCATTGGCTGTAAAGCGCTTTGGGAGGTCCTGAGGTCATGAAAGGCGCTATATAAATGCAAATTCTTTCTTTCTTTCTTGTTGCTCAGCTGCTCACTGGTAAAGTCTCTGAGCCGTCACTGAAGGCCTCGGTGGAGAGTGCCTCGGAAAGTTCCAGTCGTGCCCTTGTGAAGCTGGAGGTGGCAGAGACTCTATCTCCGTGTGTAAACAGTGCAGTCGGAGGTTTATCTTGGACCCACGAGACTGACCAGGTGATTTAAGTCGCTATGTACAGGATAACAGGCCAGCAGTGGGGAGGGGAGCGTCAAGGACTTAACCCTTTAGTGAGTGGAATAACTATGCTAGGTCCTTACAGTAACTACGACAACCTGCATTTATTATATAGCGCCTTTAATGTAGTAAAACATCCCAAGGGTCGTAAAGGAGGAG
Organism: Heptranchias perlo; assembly: GCF_035084215.1. Lineage (NCBI taxonomy): Eukaryota > Metazoa > Chordata > Chondrichthyes > Hexanchiformes > Hexanchidae > Heptranchias > Heptranchias perlo. Next base: position 127,488,090 of record NC_090329.1, read on the forward strand.
AGAGAGGTGGAGAGGCGGAGAGGTTTAGGGAGGGAATTCCAGAGCTGAGGGCCCAGGCAGCTGAAGGCACGGCCGCCAATGGTGGAACGTGAAGTGGGGGACGGACAAGAGGCCAGAGTTGGAGGAAAGCAAAGTTCTCGGGGGAATGTATGTCTGGAGGAGATTAGATGGGGAGGGGGGAGGCCATGGAGGGACCCGAACACGAGGATGTGTATTATATAACTGGGCAAACACCGATACTTCAGGAAACACATCAACACGAGACTCCAAACCAAACCACCGAGAAAACCACACAGACAAAATGTTTCTGTTTGCTCGATATGGACTGCATACCCTCTCCTCGTCGAGACACACTTTACCCAAGTCCAGAGGGCTTTAGGTGCAGGTTGACAAGAGCCTAAACTCAGAGACCGTTTGAGGCAGTACAAATGGCACTAGTTGCCCTGGGTTGGGAAGAATAAGGGTGCCCGTTCCTGGCCTGCTAGATCACAGAGTGTTACTGCTGTGGAACGCCATTTGGCCCATCTAAACTGAGCCATCCAGAAAGAAGCTGAAGTGTGGCGGAGGTGGGGCAAGGACAAGGTCAGGCTCTGCTACAATGCCCCCCATGCATGAATAGCCAACGCTGGCTGTCTAAGGGGCTCGCAGCGACTGGATAACATGCGGGCGGGTGGAACCACTAGGCGGCAAGAGGCAGCCCCCTTTGGAAAAGGACGGGCTGAAAGCAAGTGAGTCAAAAATAAAAACAGTAACTTACCACATCATCCTCTCTGTACTGCATACTGGAGGTGTAGTGCCTCAGCACCAGGATGGTGAGGAGGAGATAGACCACAGCAAAAACCGTGTGAAGCCACAGCAAGTTATTGCTGCAGAACAAAAAGGAATTCAGGTCACTGAAATCATCACGTTCGACGGGCAGACAGACAATACTTTCAATTGCAAAACTGTGATTTAAATTTAAATGTGGGGGAGTTCAGCACAGGCCTATCGTCCATCCGCAGGTCAACGTCAGGCTTATCCACAACAGGACCACCAACAGACCCAGGGCCTATACACAGCAGGACCGCCAACAGGCCCAGGGCCTATACACAGCAGGACCGCCAACAGGCCCAGGGCCTATAAACAGCAGGACCGCCAACAGGCCTGGGGCCTATACACAGCAGGACCGCCAACAGGCCTAGGGCCTATAAACAGCAGGACCGCCAACAGGCCTGGGGCCTATACACAGCAGGACCGCCAACAGGCCTAGGGCCTATACATAGCAGGACCGCCAACAGGCCTAGGGCCTATACATAGCAAGACCGCCAACAGGCCTAGGGCCTATACATAGCAAGACCGCCAACAGGCCTAGGGCCTATAAACAGCAGGACCGCCAATAGCTCTGGGGCCTATAAACAGCAGGACCACCAACAGACCCAGGGCCTATACACAGCAGGACCGCCAACAGGCCCAGGGCCTATACACAGCAGGACCGCCAACAGGCCTGGGGCCTATAAACAGCAGGACCGCCAACAGGCCTAGGGCCTATAAACAGCAGGACCGCCAACAGGCCTGGGGCCTATAAACAGCAGGACCGCCAACAGGCCTGGGGCCTATACACAGCAGGACCGCCAACAGGCCTGGGGCCTATAAACAGCAGGACCGCCAACAGGCCTAGGGCCTATACACAGCAAGACCGCCAACAGGCCTAGGGCCTATACACAGCAGGACCGCCAACAGGCCTAGGGCCTATAAACAGCAGGACCGCCAACAGCCCTGGGGCCTATAAACAGCAGGACCGCCAACAGGCCTGGGGCCTATAAACAGCAGGACCGCCAACAGGCCTGGGGCCTATACACAGCAGGACCGCCAACAGGCCTAGGGCCTATAAACAGCAGGACTACCAACAGGCCTAGGGCCTATACACAGCAGGACCGCCAACAGGCCTAGGGCCTATACATAGCAGGACCGCCAACAGGCCTAGGGCCTATACATAGCAAGACCGCCAACAAGCCTAGGGCCTATAAACAGCAGGACCGCCAACAGGCCTGGGGCCTATAAACAGCAGGACCGCCAACAGGCCTAGGGCCTATACATAGCAAGACCGCCAACAAGCCTAGGGCCTATAAACAGCAGGACCGCCAACAGGCCTAGAGCCTATACACAGCAGGACCGCCAACAGGCCTAGGGCCTATAAACAGCAGGACCGCCAACAGGCCTAGGGCCTATACCCAGCAGGACCACCAACAGGCCTAGGGCCTATACACAGCAGGACCGCCAACAGGCCTAGAGCCTATACCCAGCAGGACCGCCAACAGGCCTGGGGCCTATAAACAGCAGGACCGCCAACAGGCCTAGAGCCTATACCCAGCAGGACCGCCAACAGGACTGGGGCCTATAAACAGCAGGACCGCCAACAGGCCTAGGGCCTATACACAGCAGGACCGCCAACAGGCCCAGGGCCTATACACAGCAGGACCGCCAACAGGCCTAGGGCCTATAAACAGCAGGACCGCCAACAGGCCTAGGGCCTATACCCAGCAGGACCGCCAACAGGCCTAGGGCCTATACACAGCAGGACCGCCAACAGGCCTAGGGCCTATACATAGCAAGACCGCCAACAGGCCTAGAGCCTATACACAGCAGGACCGCCAACAGGCCTAGGGCCTATAAACAGCAGGACCGCCAACAGCCCTGGGGCCTATAAACAGCAGGACCGCCAACAGGCCTAGGGCCTATAAACAGCAGGACCGCCAACAGGCCTGGGGCCTATACACAGCAGGACCGCCAACAGGCCTAGGGCCTATAAACAGCAGGACTACCAACAGGCCTAGGGCCTATACACAGCAGGACCGCCAACAGGCCTAGGGCCTATACATAGCAGGACCGCCAACAGGCCTAGGGCCTATACATAGCAAGACCGCCAACAAGCCTAGGGCCTATAAACAGCAGGACCGCCAACAGGCCTGGGGCCTATAAACAGCAGGACCGCCAACAGGCCTAGGGCCTATACATAGCAAGACCGCCAACAAGCCTAGGGCCTATAAACAGCAGGACCGCCAACAGGCCTAGAGCCTATACACAGCAGGACCGCCAACAGGCCTAGGGCCTATAAACAGCAGGACCGCCAACAGGCCTAGGGCCTATACCCAGCAGGACCACCAACAGGCCTAGGGCCTATACACAGCAGGACCGCCAACAGGCCTAGAGCCTATACCCAGCAGGACCGCCAACAGGCCTGGGGCCTATAAACAGCAGGACCGCCAACAGGCCTAGAGCCTATACCCAGCAGGACCGCCAACAGGACTGGGGCCTATAAACAGCAGGACCGCCAACAGGCCTGGGGCCTATACACAGCAGGACCGCCAACAGGCCTGGGGCCTATAAACAGCAGGACCGCCAACAGGCCTAGGGCCTATACATAGCAAGACCGCCAACAAGCCTAGGGCCTATAAACAGCAGGACCGCCAACAGGCCTAGAGCCTATACACAGCAGGACCGCCAACAGGCCTAGGGCCTATAAACAGCAGGACCGCCAACAGGCCTAGGGCCTATACCCAGCAGGACCACCAACAGGCCTAGGGCCTATACACAGCAGGACCGCCAACAGGCCTAGAGCCTATACCCAGCAGGACCGCCAACAGACCTGGGGCCTATAAACAGCAGGACCGCCAACAGGCCTAGAGCCTATACCCAGCAGGACCGCCAACAGGACTGGGGCCTATAAACAGCAGGACCGCCAACAGGCCTGGGGCCTATACACAGCAGGACCGCCAACAGGCCTGGGGCCTATAAACAGCAGGACCGCCAACAGGCCTGGGGCCTATACACAGCAGGACCGCCAACAGGCCTAGGGCCTATACCCAGCAGGACCGCCAACAGGACTGGGGCCTATACACAGCAGGACCGCCAACAGGCCTGGGGCTTTTCCACAATAGGACCAGCAATGTCAGGTTTAGAGTCTATCCATGGCAGGACCAGCAAAGTTGGGCAACATAAGCAAAAACAGAGTCTGTTTTCTCTCTCTACAGATGCTGTCTCTGACCGGCTGTGTGTTTTTCCAGCATTTTCTGTTTTTATTTCAGATTTCCAGCATCTGCAGTATTTTGCTTTTTCTTGGGCTAGATAAGCTTTAATTTTTTTGACAGTTAAGTAGCTTGTAAACCACAAATAAAGAGGTTGTTTTTTTTTTTAAAAAATGTTCTCCCCGTTCTTTGCTGAAGGCACAGTCACTTTCCACCAGAGATTACCATAGATAGTGATCAGCAGCAGGAAACCGAACCAATCTGGGTTCAAATCTCACCCATAACATGTTGGGAAATTGAATTTATTAAACCTGGGCTCACACCAGAAATTGACCATGTTAAAAACCCAATCGGTTCACTAATGCCACCCCTACCTAGTCTGGCTACACGTGACTCCAGTCCCCTACTGTTTTAATGCCCTCAGGGCAACCAGGGGTTCAATTGGTTCGTAAATGATTCCAGCCTCCGCTATTCCACCCGGGAGGCTGCTCTATGTCTTGATCGTTCCATGTGGGAAGAGGAACTTGCTGATATCAGTCCTAAATTTGCCTTTGAGTAGTTTGAACCTGTGACCTCCTTACCCTACTCTCAGAAATTTTCCAGATTCACTATCTACTCTTATACACCTCGGTAAGATCACTTCTGTTTATGGCGCTCCCTTCATGGTGGTATATAACCTGCCAACACTCACTGCCTGGGCTCGCAGATGAAGAATGGTCACTTCTCCTAATGAAGCCAAAGGTAGTAGATCGGATATCACCCAACTCAGTACCACTGTCCATAATTCAGTCTCCAACTCAACACTTACTTGATCTTTATGTTTCCTATTGTTGTTCTCCCAAAACTCTGAGGATCTCGGTCTATAGATTTTAAAAAGAAAGACAGACAGACTTGTATTTACACAGCATCGCATCTCAAACACATCCAGTGAATTGCAGTGAGGTGCAGTGTACATAGCTCAGCACCAGCAATATCCCTCAAACAACAGACAAATAAATGACCAGGTCATTTGGATTTTGGTTGAGGAGAAATGTTAAAGAACGAACTTGCATTTATACAGCGCCTTTCACGACCTCAGGACGTCCCAAAGCGGTTCACAACCAAGGAAGTACTTTTTGAAGTGTAGTCACTGTTGTAATGTAGGAAAACGTGGCAGCCAATTCATGCACAGAAAGATCCCACAAACAGCGATGTGGTAATGACCAGATCATCTGTTTTGGTGATGTTGGTTGGGGGATAAATATTGGCCAGGACACCGGGGAGAACTCCCCTGCTCTTCTTCATATTACGCTATGGGATCTTTTACGTCCACCTGAAGGGACAGACGGGGGCCTTGGTTTAATATAAGGTCGCCAACCCTCCAGCATTGTCCTGGAGTCTCCAGGAATTAAAGATTAATCTCCTGGACACTGCTGTGAGCAAAACCCAGGAAAAATATCATAGGGGTGTTACATTTTTTTTTAAGTTTTTAAAATTTTCCTTGAACACTTTCGTTTATTGGTTATTAAATATTGGAGATGAGAAAAAGTCTGTTTCATCAGGCAGGTGGTTGGAGTACTTTTGATGATACCTCCAGGAATACGTGCAAACAGAGTTGGCAACCCTAGTTTAAAGTCTCATCTGAACGATGCAGCACTCCCTCAGTATGGAATGTCAGCCTAGATCATGAGCTCAAGTCATGGGATGGGGGGGTGATTTGAACCTACAACCTTCTGACTCAAGAGGCAGGCCCACTCCTGGCTGAGCCAAGCTGGCATTCTATACCCGTACAGCTGGCAGGTTCATCGTATCACAGCAGGTAGAGGACAAAAGGAGGCCCATTGTGCCTGAGCTCTCCAATGAGGTTACTGTGAATATTTGACTGTGATCGTAAAAGGCAGCATAAATGCCACATAGAATCAGAGAAAGTTTACAGCACGGAAGGAGGTCGTTCAGCCCATCGAGTCCGTGCCGGCTCTATGCAAGAGCAATCCAGCTAGTCCCACTCCCCCACCCTTTCCCCTTAGCCCTGCAAATTTTTTCCCTTCAAATACTTATCCAGTTTCCTTTTGAAGGCCATGATTGAATCTCCCTCCACCACCCCCTCGGGCAGTGCATTCCAGATCCTAACCACTCGCTGTGTAAAAAAGTTTTTCCTCATGTCACCTTTGCTTCTTTTGCCAATCACCTTAAATCTGTGTCCTCTGGTTCTTGACCCTTCCTCCAATGGGAACAGTTTCTCTCTATCTACTCTGCCTAGACCCTTCATGATATTGAATACCTCAATCAAATCTCCTCGCAACCTTTTCTGTTCCAAGGAGAACAACCCCAGCTTCTCCAGTCTATCCACGTAACTAAAGCCCCTCATCCCTGGAATCATTCTAGTAAATCTCTTCTGCATCCTCTCTAAGACCTTCACATCTTTCCTAAAGTGCGGTGCCCAGAACTGGACACAATACTCCAGTTGTGGTCGAACCAGTGTTTTATAAAGGTTCATCATAACTTCCTTGTTTTTGTACTCTATGCCTCTATTTATGAAGCCCAGGATCCCGTATGCTTTTTTAACTGCTTTCTCAACCTGCTTGCCACCTTCAATGATAAGTGTACACATACCCCCAGATCTCTCTGTTCCTGTACCCCTTTTAGAATTGTGCCTTTTAGTTTATTTTGCCTCTCCTCGTTCTTCCTACCGAAATGTATCACTTTGCATTTTTCTGCATTAAATTTCATCTGCCACGTGTCTGCCCATTCCACCAGCCTGTTTATATCCTCTTGAAGTTGATCATTATCCTCGTCACTGTTTACTACCCTTCCAAGTTTTGTGTCATCTCCAAATTTGGAAATTATGTCCTGTACACCTAAGTCTAAGTCATTAATATATGTCAAGAAAAGCAGTGGTCCCAGCACCAACCCCTGGGGAACACCACTGCACACCTCCCTCCAGTACGAAAAACAACCATTCACCACTACTCTCTGTTTCCTGTCACTTAGCCAATTCTGTATCCATGTTGCTACTGCCCCCTTTATTCCATGGGCTTCATTCTTGATGACAAACCTACCATGCGGCATTTTATCAAACTTTTGAAAGTCCATATACACCACATCAACTGCATTGCCCTCATCAACCCTCTCTGTTACCTCATCAAAAAACTCTATCAAGTGAAGCACGATTTGCCTTTAACAAATCCATGCTGGCTTTCCCTAATCAATCCACATTTGTCCGAGCGACATTGATGTAAAGGTCTCACCTGCGATATACTTTGTCCTGTAAACTCCCGTGACACGACTGGATGACCAGAGCTCTTTGGCAGCCTCAAGGTCAACTTAAGTTCCACCTCCCCGGGAGGGTCAGTGGACATCACATGACTAGGCCCAGGCTCATCTTAAAGGTTTGTGTCAAAGAAACTGGCAGCATTTTACTTGGTTCCTTCCGGATAACGTCTCCCACTGGACAATCAATGATATCAATTCTCTTCAAGTGGAAATGCATTCCCAAAGCTTCGAGTGAGGACACAGTGTGATGCCGAGCCACGCAGACATGGGTTCAATCCCGGGTCAGTGCCGAATCAGCTGGTCTTATAGGAACATAGGAACAGGAGTAGGCCATTTAGCCCCTTGACCCTGTTCCGCCATTCAATGAGACCATGGCTGATCTGTGACCTAACTCCATATACCCGCCTTAGCCCCATATCCCTTCATACCTTTGGTTACAAAAATTTATCAATCCCCAATTTAAAATTAACAATTGAGCTAGCATCAACTGCCGTTTGAGGAAGAGAGTTCCAAACTTCCACCACCCTTTGAGTGTAGAAGTGTTTCCTAAATTCACTCCTGAAAGTCCTGGCTCTAATTTTTAGGCTATGTCCACTAATGGTCTCCTATGTTTCCAGCAGAAATAGTTTCTCTCCACCCTATCAGTTCCCCTTAATATCTTGAAAACTTCAATCAAACCACCCCTTAATCTTCTAAACTCCAGGGAATATAACACTTCTCGGCTGGGTTGGCAGTAAGGAGAACTTGGGATACTGCGATTGGCCTCAACAGCCACGGGTCAGGGTCCGTGGGAGGGGAGGGCGGAAAATAAGAAATAAAGTGCCCGGGTTCCTGTTCCTGATCACTATATACATTGACTCCCACTAGCCTGTGCGTGAGCCTGGGTGTCAACCGAGGCTGTGACGCCCTCCACGGTCGATGAGGCAACCGATATCCACACTCTTCTCTCCCCCGTGAAGACCTTGGAGGGGGGCGGGGGAACCAGAAGACAACTGGCACCTGTGGAGCAGGACACCAGCGAGGGTCTTTGGAATAGAATTATATAGAATTTACAGCACAGAAACAAGCCATTCGGCCCAACTGGTCTATGCTGGTGTTTATGCTCCACACGAGCCTCCTCTCTCTCTACTTCATCTAACCCTATCGGCATATCCTTCTATTTCTTTCTCCCTCATGTGTTTATCTAGCTTCCCCTTAAACGCATCGATAATATTCACCTCAACTAGTCCTTGTGGTAGCGAGTTCCACATTCCAACCACTCTCTGGGTAAAGAAGTTTCTCCCGAATTCCCGATTGGATTTATTAGTGACCATCTTATATTTGTGGCCCCTCGTTCTAGTCTCCCCCGCAAGTGGAGACACCATCTCCACGTCTACCCTAACAAACCCTGTTATAATTTTAAAGACCTCTGTCAGGTCACCTCTCAGCCTCCTCTTTTCTAGATAAAAGAGCCCCAGCCTGTTGAGTTCATAAAGGGAGGGCAGGCGGGGGAGGGGGAGGGAAAGAAAATTTGAAGACAAATCTCTACGTACCCAGCAAACTGCCAGACATGTTGACGGGTAAAATGATGCCCACAGACATGACGCTTATTGCGACCAGGAGGACGATGATGTGACGTTGGAAGGACAGATAGTGGATGGCGTCATCTCCGCAATGTTCCCGCATCTCACTGTCCCTGCGGCAAAGACATAAAAGAATGCGTGAGAGCGGCCTGGGAAAGAGAAGGAGGAAAGAAAGACTTGCACTTCTATAGCCCCCCTTTATCACGTCTCTCAGAAACATCTCCCTCATGTACACTGAGTCGCTTGTGGGGGTCAGCCTTGGTTCAGTGGTAGCACACTCACCCTGTCGAGGCGAGGGCTTCGAAGCTGGGGAGTCAGTGGAGGATGAGGGGCTTCCCACACAAGATGAGCAACTTCGAGTGAGAGGAGGGGGCCCCCAATCTCCTCCTCCCCTGTCAGCTGTGCTGGGATGAGAGGGTTGCCCTATGAGGAGAGATTGAGTAGAATGGGCCTATACTCTCTGGAGTTTAGAAGAATGAGAGGTGATCTCATTGAAACATATAAGATTCTGAGCGGGCTTGACAGGGTCGAGGCTGTTGATTGTTTCCCCTGGCTGGAGAGTCTAGAACTAGGGGGCATAGTCGCAGGATAAGGGGTCGGCCATTTAAGACTAGGATGAGGAGGAATTTCTTCACACAGAGGGTTGGGGATCTTTGGAATTCTCTACCCCAGAGGGCTGTGGATGCTCAGACAGTGAATATGTTCAAGACTGAGATCGATAGATTTTTGGACTCTAGGGGAATCAAGGGATATGGGGGATCGGGGAGGAAAGTGGAGTTGAGGTCAAAGATCAGCCATGATCTTATTGAATGGTGCAGCAGGCTCGAGGGGCCGTATGGCCTACTCCTGCAGCTATTTCTTACGTTCTTGTGTACTCTCGCCTCAGAAGCTCATGGATTCAAGTCCCACTCCAGAGACTTGAGCACAAAATCTAGGATGACACGCAGGGCAGTACTGACGGAGTGCTGCATTGTCGGAGGTGCCGTCTTTCGGATGGGACGTTAAACCAAGGCCCCATCTGGCCTCTCAGGTGGATATAAAAGATCCTATGGCATTATTCGAAGAAGAGCAGGGGAGTTCTCCCCGGTGCCCTGGCCAATATTAATCCCTCAACCAAAGTCACTAAAACAGATTATCTAGTCATTATCACATCGCTGTTTGCAGGAGCTTGAATCATAGAATCGTTACAGCACGGAAGGAAGCCATTCGGCCCATCGAGTCCGTGCCAGCTCTATGCAAGAGCAATCCAACTAGTCCCACTCCCCTGCCCTTTCCCCGTAGCCCTGCAAATCTTTTCCTTTCAAGAACTTATCCAGTTCCCTTTTGAAGGCCGCGATTGAATCTGCCTCCAACACCCCCTCGGGCAGTGCATTCCAGATCCTAACCACTCGCTGTGTAAAAAAGTTTTTCCTCACGTTGCCTTTGGTTCTTTTGCCAATCACCTTAAATCTATGCCCTCTGGTTCTTGACCCTTCCGCCAATGGGAACAGTTTCTCTCTATCTACTCTGTCTAGACCCTTCATGATTTTGAATACCTCGATCAAATCTCCTCTCAACCTTCTCTGTTCCAAGGAGAACAGCCCCAGCTTCTCCAGTCTCTCCACGTAACTAAAGCCCCTCATCCCTGGAATCATTCTAGTAAATCTCTTCTGCATCCTCTCTAAGGCCTTCACATCTTTCCTAAAGTGCGGTGCCCAGAACTGAACACAATATTCCAGTTGTGGCTGAACCAGTGTTTTATAAAGGTTCATCATGACTTCCATACTTTTGTACTCTATTTATAACGCCCTGGATCCTGTATGCTTTTTTAACCACTTTCTCAACCTGCCCTGCCACCTTCAATGATTTGTGTACATATACCCCCAGATCTCTCTGTTCCTGTACCCCTTTTAGAATTGTGCCCTCTAGTTTATATTGCCTCTCCTCGTTCTTCCTACCGAAATGTATCACTTCGCATTGGCTGCCTACATTTCCTACATTACGACAGTGACTACACTCAAAAGTACTTCATTGGCTGTAAACACTTTGGGACACCCTGGGGTCGTGAATAGCGCTGTAGAAATGCAAGTCTGTCTTTCTTTCATTCTTTCTCCTCGAACCCACATTCATCCACACAAGAGCGATACTGGCCATCTAACCTTGGCATGTGGGCCAGACACATTTACCCACTGTGTTATCCAACAGGACAATACAGTTAAAACTGGGAAGTTTACCTGGCAAGTCCCCCGTTAAAGGCGCCAGTAAACCATTTGGAGAAGTTGTTTGTTCATTTGGCCAACCACGCACGTCGGCTTCCAGTTAGAAACACGGTGAGCGGGTGTCGGAGACTTGTGCCCTAGGGTACAGTTTCACCAGCCCGCTGGCCCTTCGGGACCTCTCTCCAACAGCTATCTTTTTAGCCATCTCAGCCCCGCACTCTGGAGGGTTGAGACTTGAGCGTCTTCCCTTTGCTTCCCCCTCTCTCCTCCTTCAAAATCCTCCTCAAAACCAGCCCCTTCCGGCCATCGCCCTAACCGTTCTCCCACCACCGCTCGGTGGCCAGTTACTTTTAGTACTATTCATTCTCGGGATGTGGGCGTCGCTGGCAAGGCTGGCATTTATTGCCCCTCCCTAGTTGCCTCTGAGAAGATGGTGGTGGGCCCTCTTCATGAAGATACAACTGGGAGGCTTGCTGGACCACTTCAGAGGGCAGTTAAGAGTCAACTACATTGGTGTGGGGACTGGAGTCACATATAGGCCCAGACCGGGTAAGGACGGCAGGTTCCTTCCCTAAAGGACATTAGTGAACCAGATGGGTTTTCACGACAATCCAACAGCTTCATGGTCACTTTTACTGAGACCAGTTCTTTTTTCCCCAGTTGTTAACAAAATAAAATGAATTCAAATTCTGGAACTGCCCACGGTGGGATCTGAACTCACGATATACTGGATTACTAGTCCAGTAACATAACCACTACACTCCCTGACCCACTTCCACTTCAGAGAATCCCTCCGGGAGACAACAGGTCTCTGTCGCTCAGATTGCTTCACACAAACTGGACAAAGGAAAAAACGTGCAGGGCTACGGGGATAGGGTGGGGGAGTGGGGCTAGCTGGACTGCAATTGCATAGAGCCGGCGCGGACTCGATGGGCCGATCGGCCTCCTTCCGTGCTGTAACCTTTCTATGATTCTATGACAGGCACCCTGAAGAGAAACACACCGTGGGTTACAACAGAAGGGGGATTGCATGGGGGCCTATGGTCCCTTGCAACTGGCCCAAAACATCTTCAGGAAAAACCAATGCACGCAGTTCACCCGCCCCCTCTCCGATGACAGATCCCATTCTCCCCCCCCCCCCCGCCCCCCCCTTGGAATGTTACACACTTCAGATCCCCCAACCCCTTCATCAAAAGCCGGACTTCTCAGGGGCTTCAGAACAGCTGTATGACTCCACGACAAGGAAGCATCTTCCACACCCTGGTTTCGCTCGACTTCCTCCACCCCCACCCCCGACCGCCCGCCACCAATCCCCTGAAGGTGGGGCATCTCGACTGGGTACGATTTTCTAATCAGCCCCCCCAGCACCTCGCCCAAGAGGCCATCCCTCGACAGCGTGTGTGTTATTTGACACAGAGGGCATCGCCTCCCTCCCACCCCCCACTCCCGAGCCGGGAAATAAAGAGATGGGCCTCACTCTAGAGGTGGCAGAATAGTACGACACTCACTTCATAGTAAAGATGTTCGATAGCCAGGAGCAGAAGCCCTGCAAATGAAAACAGAAACAGAAAACGGATGAAATGTATCCCAGGATGTTAAAAGAAGCAAGGGAGGAAATAGCGGAGGCTCTGACCGTCATTTTCCAATCCTCCCTGGCTACAGGCACGGTGCTGGAGGATTGGAGGACTGCTAACGCTGTACCGTTGTTTAAAAAGGGAGCGAGGGATAGGCCGAGTGATTACAGGCCAGTCAGTCTAGCCTCGGTGGTGGGCAAATTATTGGAATCAATTCTGAGGGACAGGATGAATCGTCACTTAGAAAGGCACGGAGTAATCAAGGACAGTCAGCATGGATTTGTTAAGGGAAGGTCATGGCTGACTAACTTGATTGAATTTTTTGAGGAGGTAACAAAGAGGGTCGATGAGGGTAACGCATTTGATGTAGTCTACCTGGATTTTAGCAAGGCTTTTGACAAGGTCCCACATGGCAGACTGGTCAAAAAAGTACAAGCCCATGGTATCCAAGGGAAAGTGGCAAGTTGGATCCAAATTTGGCTCGGTGGCAGGAAGCAAAGGGTAATGGTCGACGGGTGTTTCGAAGAAGAGCAGGGGAGTTCACCTCAGTGCCCAGGCCGATATTTATCCCTCAACCAACAGAACAGAGCTTGCTGGCTTCGACATTACGACAGTGACTACACTTCAAAAAGTGCTTTGGGACGTCCTGAGGTTGTGAAAGGCGCTATTTAAATGCAAGCTTTTTCTTCTTTGACCAGTGCTGTTAGCAGTAGTTGGGAATGTGGCTTAGGGGAAAGGTGAGTCCCGCTCCTGATCGATATCCAGGGGCTCTGGCTAGAACCTCACGGTCGAACAGTCTGTCTAGGCTCGGACATGAAGAACGGCCTGTCGGGCGAGGAACCCGAAGGAACAGTTCTCTCAACAGGAGTCAGCGTAAAGCGAAAACTCAAATCAAGTGACGCCCGACTACAGTAACCACTGAGGGCAGTCCCAGTGACATTTAGGGCTCAGCTCCCACTGATATTTAGGGCTCAGCTCCCACTGATATTTAGGGCTCAGCTCCCACTGATATCTAGGGCTCAGCTCCCACTGATATTTAGGGTTCAGCTCCCAGTGATATCTAGGGCTCAGCTCCCAGTGATATTTAGGGTTCAGCTCCCACTGATATCTAGGGTTCAGCTCCCAGTGATATCTAGGGCTCAGCTCCCAGTGATATTTAGGGTTCAGCTCCCAGTGATATCTAGGGTTCAGCTCCCACTGATATTTAGGGCTCAGCTCCCACTGATATTTAGGGCTCAGCTCCCACTGATATCTAGGGCTCAGCTCCCACTGATATTTAGGGTTCAGCTCCCACTGATATCTAGGGCTCAGCTCCCACTGATATTTAGGGTTCAGCTCCCAGTGATATTTAGGGTTCAGCTCCCACTGATATCTAGGGTTCAGCTCCCAGTGATATCTAGGGCTCAGCTCCCAGTGATATCTAGGGTTCAGCTCCCAGTGATATCTAGGGTTCAGCTCCCAGTGATATCTAGGGTTCAGCTCCCACTGATATCTAGGGCTCAGCTCCCACTGATATTTAGGGTTCAGCTCCCAGTGATATCTAGGGTTCAGCTCCCAGTGATATCTAGGGTTCAGCTCCCAGTGATATTTAGGGTTCAGCTCCCAGTGATATCTAGGGTTCAGCTCCAAGTGATATTTAGGGCTCAGCTCCCAGTGATATCTAGGGCTCAGCTCCCAGTGATATCTAGGGTTCAGCTCCCACTGATATCTAGGGCTCAGCTCCCAGTGATATCTAGGGCTCAGCTCCCACTGATATTTAGGGTTCAGCTCCCAGTGATATCTAGGGTTCAGCTCCCAGTGATATCTAGGGTTCAGCTCCCAGTGGTATCTAGGGCTCAGCTCCCAGTGATATCTAGGGTTCAGCTCCCAGTGATATCTAGGGTTCAGCTCCCAGTGATATCTAGGGTTCAGCTCCCAGTGATATCTAGGGCTCAGCTCCCAGTGATATCTAGGGTTCAGCTCCCAGTGATATCTAGGGTTCAGCTCCCAGTGATATCTAGGGCTCAGCTCCCAGTGATATCTAGGGTTCAGCTCCCAGTGATATCTAGGGTTCAGCTCCCAGTGATATCTAGGGTTCAGCTCCCAGTGATATCTAGGGCTCAGCTCCCAGTGATATCTAGGGCTCAGCTCCCAGTGATATCTAGGGTTCAGCTCCCAGTGATATCTAGGGCTCAGCTCCCAGTGATATCTAGGGTTCAGCTCCCAGTGATATCTAGGGCTCAGCTCCCAGTGATATCTAGGGCTCAGCTCCCAGTGATATCTAGGGTTCAGCTCCCAGTGATATCTAGGGTTCAGCTCCCAGTGATATCTAGGGTTCAGCTCCCAGTGATATCTAGGGCTCAGCTCCCAGTGATATCTAGGGCTCAGCTCCCAGTGATATCTAGGGCTCAGCTCCCAGTGATATCTAGGGTTCAGCTCCCAGTGATATCTAGGGTTCAGCTCCCAGTGATATCTAGGGCTCAGCTCCCAGTGATATCTAGGGCTCAGCTCCCAGTGATATCTAGGGTTCAGCTCCCAGTGATATCTAGGGTTCAGCTCCTAGTGATATCTAGGGCTCAGCTCCCAGTGATATCTAGGGTTCAGCTCCCAGTGATATCTAGGGCTCAGCTCCCACTGATATCTAGGGCTCAGCTCCCAGTGATATCTAGGGCTCAGCTCCCAGTGATATCTAGGGCTCAGCTCCCAGTGATATCTAGGGTTCAGCTCCCACTGATATCTAGGGCTCAGCTCCCAGTGATATCTAGGGTTCAGCTCCCAGTGATATCTAGGGTTCAGCTCCCAGTGAAATCTGGGGCTCAGCTCCCAGTGATATCTAGGGCTCAGCTCCCAGTGATATCTAGGGTTCAGCTCCCAGTGATATCTAGGGCTCAGCTCCCAGTGATATCTAGGGCTCAGCTCCCAGTGATATCTAGGGCTCAGCTCCCAGTGATATCTAGGGCTCAGCTCCCAGTGATATCTAGGGCTCAGCTCCCAGTGATATCTAGGGTTCAGCTCCCAGTGATATCTAGGGCTCAGCTCCCAGTGATATCTAGGGCTCAGCTCCCAGTGATATTTAGGGTTCAGCTCCCAGTGATATTTAGGGTTCAGCTCCCAGTGATATCTAGGGCTCAGCTCCCAGTGATATCTAGGGTTCAGCTCCCAGTGATATCTAGGGCTCAGCTCCCAGTGATATCTAGGGCTCAGCTCCCAGTGATATTTAGGGCTCAGCTCCCAGTGATATCTAGGGCTCAGCTCCCAGTGATATCTAGGGTTCAGCTCCCACTGATATGTAGGGTTCAGCTCCTAGTGATATCTAGGGTTCAGCTCCCAGTGATATGTAGGGTTCAGCTCCCAGTGATATCTAGGGTTCAGCTCCCACTGATATCTAGGGCTCAGCTCCCACTGATATCTCGGGCTCAGCTCCAAGTATCGGGAGGGGGAGGGGATGTCGGAGAGGAAAATCTTTCTATGAATTTCACCAGGAGTGCACAGGGTGGGGCAACAACACATTGCTACTCACGACATCTTTTACAATACGTTCACTGTTCGAGGAGAATGAGGAGAATCTTTTGTATTTTCTGGGTGAGTCCACGGCCTCACTGCAAAACAAATAGGCTCATATTCAGTCATGGTTTACTTAATTAACCCTGCCCCCCCCAATACACTATCCCCCCAGTTACATTTTCATCCCTTTTTCCCCACTCTTCTTCTTCTGAAAGGCACAAACTTATACTGGGGGAGAATCCCACAGGCACTAGCACCTCTTCCAAGCGATCATTCATGAGCCAAGACAGTGACGTCGGTAAGATATTCTACCTTGGAGGGCATCACAGCCAAACACGACCGTGTCTTCATCTACACGCTAACACACAGACACAGATAAACACACAGACAGACAGATAAACACACACACAGCCACACAGACACAGATAAACACACACACAGACACACAGACACAGATAAACACACACACAGACACACAGACACAGATAAACACACACACAGCCACACAGACACAGATAAACACACACACAGACACACAGACACAGATAAACACACACACACAGCCACACAGACACAGATAAACATACACACAGACACAGATAAACACACACACAGCCACACAGACACAGATAAACACACACACAGACACACAGACACAGATAAACACACACACAGCCACACAGACACAGATAAACACACACACAGACACACAGACACAGATAAACACACACACACAGCCACACAGACACAGATAAACATACACACATACACAGATAAACACAGACACAGACACAGATAAACACAGACACAGCCACTCAGACACAGATAAACAGCCACTCAGATAAACACACACACACACACAGATAAACACACACAGCCACACACACAGACACAGATAAACACACACACAGCCACACACACAGACACAGATAAACACACACACAGACACACAAACACACACACAGATAAACACACACACAGATAAACACAGACACAGCCATACAGCCACAGATAAACACACACACAGCCACACACAGATAAACACCCACACAGACACAGAGAAACACCCATGCAGACACAGATAAACACATACACAGACACAGATAAACAGACACAGATAAACACACACACAGATAAACACAGACACAGATAAACACAGACACAGATAAACACAGACACAGATAAACACACACACAGCCACACAGACACAGATAAACACACACACAGCCACACAGACACAGATAAACACACACACAGACACACAGACACAGATAAACACACACACACAGCCACACAGACACAGATAAACATACACACAGACACAGATAAACACAGACACAGACACAGATAAACACAGACACAGCCACACAGACACAGCCACACAGACACAGATAAACAGCCACACAGATAAACACACACACACAGATAAACACACACAGCCACACACACAGACACAGATAAACACACACACAGCCACACACACAGACACAGATAAACACACACAGCCACACACACAGACACAGATAAACACACACACAGCCACACACAGATAAACACCCACACAGACACAGATAAACACCCATACAGACACAGATAAACACATACACAGACACAGATAAACAGACACAGATAAACACACACACAGATAAACACACACACAGATAAACACACACAGATAAACATACACACAGACACACAGATACAGATAAACATACACACAGCCACACAGACACAGATAAACATACACACAGCCACACAGGCACAGATAAACACACACACAGCCACACAGGCACAGATAAACACACACACAGACACACAGACACAGATAAACACACACACAGCCACACAGACACAGATAAACACACACACAGCCACACAGACACAGATAAACACACACACAGCCACACAGACACAGATAAACACACACACAGCCACACAGACACAGATAAACACACACACAGCCACATAGACACAGATAAACACACACACAGACACACAGACACAGATAAACACACACACACAGCCACACAGACACAGATAAACATACACACAGACACAGATAAACACAGACACAGACACAGATAAACACAGACACAGCCACACAGACACAGATAAACAGCCACACAGATAAACACACACACACACAGATAAACACACACACAGCCACACACACAGACACAGATAAACACACACACAGACACACAAACACACACACAGATAAACACACACACAGATAAACACACACACAGCCATACAGCCACAGATAAACACACACACAGCCACACACAGATAAACACCCACACAGACACAGATAAACACCCATACAGACACAGATAAACACATACACAGACACAGATAAACAGACACAGGTAAACACACACATAGATAAACACACACACAGATAAACACACACACACAGATAAACACACACACAGCCACACAGACACAGATAAACATACACACAGCCACACAGACACAGATAAACATACACACAGCCACACAGGCACAGATAAACACACACACAGCCACACAGGCACATATAAACACACACACAGCCACAGATAAACACACACACAGCCACACAGAGACAGATGAACACACACACAGCCACACAGACACAGATAAACACACACACAGCCACACAGACACAGATAAACACACACACAGCCACACAGACACAGATAAACACACACACAGCCACACTGACACAGATAAACACACACACAGCCACACAGACACAGATAAACACACACACAGCCACACTGACACAGATAAACACACACACAGACACACTGACACAGATAAACACACACACAGCCACACAGACACAGATAAACACACACACAGACACACAGACACAGATAAACACACACACAGCCACAGATAAACACACACACAGCCACACAGACACAGATAAACACACACACACAACATAGACAGACACACAATGAAACACACAGATACATGCACACAAACAAACAAACATACAAACACACAAAGTGGGAGTTGCTGGACAACATCCTGAGAAGGAAACCCGGCCGATATTCCCCCCTCACCTACCCCCAGCGACACTGAGGCCAAATGTTGCCCCCCCTACCACCACCAGGCCAACCAACTCTGCAGAACTCTGGGATTGAACCTGGGACTTTCCTGGTCTGATTGGCTCACAAACACCAGTCCCCTCGAACATGGTGTATTTACTAACTGAGGCAGCAGAGGGAGTCACTGAGCCCCTGGTACAATAGAAAGCTTCCCCCTCCTAATTGTGATTGGTGGTAAGGACAGAATCACCTGTCAATGTCAGAGATCAGTGCGAGACGCCCATAATCCCAGGCGATCTTCCTCAGTAAAGAAAATATAAAGATCAACAACTGCAAAACAGAAAACGAGAGTTAATTCAGATACAGAAAACACACACAGAAAACAGGCCTGCACACAACTTCAGAAGGACAGAATGGCTTAAACAGGGGCATGAATGGCTGCTCAAAGTTCCTGGTTACAGGGTTTTCAGATGAGAGAGAGGGGAATAAAAAGGGAGGGGGGGTGGCAATATTGGTTAAAGAAACAATCACAGCTGTGAGGAGGGATGATATGTTAGAAGGATCATCAAATGAGGCCATATGGGTTGAGCTAAAGAACAAAATAGGGGCAATCACACTGCTAGGAGTGTACTTTTTTTTTTATTCGTTCACGGGATGTGGGCGTCGCTGGCGAGGCCAGCATTTATTGCCCATCCCTAATTGCCCTCGAGAAGGTGGTGGTGAGCCGCCTTCTTGAACCGCTGCAGTCCGTGTGGTGACGGTTCTCCCACAGTGCTGTTTGGAAGGGAGTTCCAGGATTTTGACCCAGCGACAATGAAGGAAGGGCGATATATTTCCAAGTCGGGATGGTGTGTGACTTGGAGGGGAACGTGCAGGTGGTGTTGTTCCCATGCGCCTGCTGCTCTTGTCCTTCTAGGTGGTAGAGGTCGCAGGTTTGGGAGGTGCTGTCGAAGAAGCCTTGGCGAGTTGTGCAGTGCATCCTGTGGATGGTACACACTGCAGCCACAGTGCGCCGGTGGTGAAGGGAGTGAATGTTTAGGGTGGTGGATGGGGTGCCAATCAAGCGGGCTGCTTTATCTTGGATGGTGTCGAGCTTCTTGAGTGTTGTTGGAGCTGCACTCATCCAGGCAAGTGGAGAGTATTCCATCACACTCCTGACTTGTGCCTTGTAGATGGTGGAAAGGCTTTGGGGAGTCAGGAGGTGAGTCACTCGCCGCAGAATACCCAGCCTCTGACCTGCTCTCGTAGCCACAGTATTTATATGGCTGGTCCAGTTAAGTTTCTGGTCAATGGTGACCCCCAGGATGTTGATGGTGGGGGATTCGGCGATGGTAATGCCGTTGAATGTCAAGGGGAGGTGGTTAGACTCTCTCTTGTTGGAGATGGTCATTGCCTGGCACTTATCTGGCGCGAATGTTACTTGCCACTTATCAGCCCAAGCCTGGATGTTGTCCAGGTCTTGCTGCATGCGGGCTCAGACTGCTTCATTATCTGAGGGGTTGCGAATGGAACTGAACACTGTGCAGTCATCAGCGAACATCCCCATTTCTGACCTTACGATGGAGGGAAGGTCATTGATGAAGCAGCTGAAGATGGTTGGGCCTAGGACACTGCCCTGAGGAACTCCTGCAGCAATGCCCTGGGGCTGAGATGATTGGCTCTCCAACAACCACTACCATCTTCCTTTGTGCTAGGTATGACTCCAGCCACTGGAGAGTTTTCCCCCTGATTCCCATTGACTTCAATTTTACTAGGGCTCCTTGGTGCCACACTCGGTCAAATGCTGCCTTGATGTCAAGGGCAGTCACTCTCACCTCACCTCTGGAATTCAGCTCTTTTGTCCATGTTTGGACCAAGGCTGTAATGAGGTCTGGAGCCGAGTGGTCCTGGCGGAACCCAAACTGAGCATCGGTGAGCAGGTTATTGGTGAGTAAGTGCCGCTTGATAGCACTGTCGACGACACCTTCCATCACTTTGCTGATGATTGAGAGTAGACTGATGGGGCGGTAATTGGCCGGATTGGATTTGTCCTGCTTTTTGTGGACAGGACATACCTGGGCAATTTTCCACATTGTCGGGTAGATGCCAGTGTTGTAGCTGTACTGGAACAGCTTGGCTAGAGGCGCAGCTAGTTCTGGAGCACAAGTCTTCAGCACTACAGCTGGGATGTTGTCGGGGCCCATAGCCTTTGCTGTATCCAGTGCACTCAGCCGTTTCTTGATATCACGTGGAGTGAATCGAATTGGCCGAAGACTGGCTTCCGTGATGGTGGGGATATCGGGAGGAGGCTGAGATCATTTTCCGATCCTCCCTGGATACAGGCGGGATGCCGGAGGATTGGAGGACTGCTAACGTTATACCGTTGTTTAAAAAGGGAGAAAGGGATAGACTGAGTAATTACAGGTCAGTCAGTTTAACCTCAGTGGGGACAAATTATTGGAATCAATTCTGTTCTGAGGGACAGGATAAATCGTCACTTAGAAAGGCACGGAGTAATCAAGGATAGTCAGCATGGATTTGTTAAGGGAAGGTCGTGTCTGACTAATTTGATTGAATTTTTTTGAGGAGGTAACAAGGAGGGTCGATGAGGGTAACGCCTTTGATGTCGTCTACATGGCTTTTGACAAGGTCCCACATGACAGACTGGTCAAAAAAGTAAAAGCCCATGGGATCCAAGGGAACTGGATAAGTACTAGAAAGGAAAAAATTTGCAGGGCTACGAAGATAGGACGGGGGAGTGGGACTCGATGATCCGTGCTGTAACCTTTCTATGATTCTATGATGCTAAGTGGCAAGTTGGATCCAAAATTGGCTCAGTGGCAGGAAGCAAAGGGTAATGATTGACGGGTGTTTTTTTGTGATTGGAAGGCTGTTTCCAGTGGGGTTCCGCAGGGCTCAGTACTAGGTTCCTTGCTTTTTGTGGTATATATCAATGATTTGGACTAGAATGTGGGGGGCTTGATCAAGAAGTTTGCAGATGAAACAAAAATGGGCCGTGTGTTTGATAGTGAGGAGGAAAGCTGCAGACTGCAGGAAGGTGTCAATGGACTGGTCAGATGGGCAGTAAAGTGGCAAATGGAGAAGTGTGAGGTAATGCATTTGGGGAGGGCAAACAAGGCAAGGGAATACACAATAAATGGGAGGATACTGAGAGGTGTCGAGGAAGTGAGGGACCTCAGAGTGCATGTCCCCAGACCCCTGACGGTATCAGGACAGGTGGATAAGGTAGTTAAGAAGGCATATAGGATACTTTCCTTTATTAACCGAGGCATAGAATATAAGAGCAGGGAAGTTATCCCGAACTGTATAAAACACTAGTTAGGCGACAGCTTGAGTACTGCGCATAGTCTGGTCACCACATTACAGAAAAGATGTGATTGTACTGGAGAAGGTACAGAGGAGATTTACAAGGATGTTAGAACATAAGAACATAAGAAATAGGAGCAGGAGTAGGCCAATTGGCCCCTCGAGCCTGCTCCGCCATTCAATAAGATCATGGCTGATCTGATCCTAACCTCAAATCTAAAGAACACAAGAAGTAGGAGCAGGACCCGGCCACTCAGCCCCTGGGCCCTCTCCGCCACCCACAGGGCCTTGACCGATCCGAACTCAGCTTCATGTCCAATTTCCTGCCCGCTCCCCGTAACCCCTAATTCCCTTTACTTCTAGGAAACTGTCTATTTCTGTTTTAAATTTATTTAATGATGTAGCTTCCACAGCTTCCTGGGGCAGAAAATTGCACAGACCTACTACCCTGAGTGAAGAAGTTTCTCCTCATCTCAGTTTTGAAAGAGCAGCCCCTTATTCTAAGATTATGCCCCCTAGTTCTAGTTTCACCCATCCTTGGGAACATCCTTACCGCATCCACCCGATCAAGCCCCTTCACAATCTTATATGTTTCAATAAGATCGCCTCTCATTCTTCTGAACTCCAATGAGTAGAGTCCCAATCTACTCAACCTCTCCTCATATGCAGTAACCGACAGGGCTACGGACCGAGTGCTGGAAAGTGGGATTAAGCTGGGTGGCTCTTTTTCTGCCGGCACGGTCACGATGGGCCGAACGGCCTCCTTCTGTGCCATAACTTTCAATGATTCCATGACATAGTCAGATGAAATTTAATATGAGGAAGAATAACGAGAGGCTCACATACTGTACATTAAATGGTAAAACTTTTAAAAGGAGGAGTAGAGGAGCAGAGAGACATAAGGGTTCAGGTACACAGATCATTAAAAGTGGGGGGACATGTTGAGAAAGCTGTAAAGAAAAAAGTAAATGAGCTCCTCTGATTTATAAATAGAGGTGCAGAGCATAAAAGTGATGCTAAAATCAGTACAAATTATTGGTTAGGCTGCAATTAAAATATTGTCACCAGTTTTGGGCGCCTTACTTTAGGAAGGATGTCAAGGCCATGGGTGCAGAAGAGATTGACTAAGATGAGATCAGGGATAAGAGGTTTTAGACATGAGAAACTGGGTCTTTTCTTTTTAAGAGCAAAGAAGGTTAAAAGGAGATCTGATAAAGCGGTTCAAAGTGACGAGAGGCTCGGAGAAGGTAAACAGGGAAAAACTGGTTGCACTGGTTGGTGACTCGATAACTAGAGGGCATAAATGAGGGAACCAGCAAAAGAGCAAAGGGAGAGGTTAGGAGAATTTTTTTTGAAACAGAGAGGCCTGTTAGGACATGGAATCCCCTTGCCAGAGGCAGTGGGGGAAGCAGAATCTGGAATAGCTTTTAAAAAGGTTAGGTGGCTAAAATATTTGAAAAATAAAACTTTTTTTTAAAAAGGGGTGCTGGGAAAGTGGGGGTGGAATGAGATTCAGCGGATAGCTCTTTCCAAGCTGGCACAGGCACGATGGGCTGAATGGCCTCTCCGGTACTGTAAGATTCTAATTCATGCCAGGCTTCCTTCTAATCCATGACTGAATGAAAAGGAATCATTTTATTAAACTTGAAAAAACATCAAATACAGCAGCAGTTCAGTCTAACAGAACTTGCATCTTCAGTGCTCAGACCGAGGCAGTCTGTCTCAGGCCGAGGCAGTCTGTCTCAGGCCGAGGCAGTCTGTCTCAGGCCGAGGCAGTCTGTCTCAGGCCGAGGCAGTCTGTCTCAGGCCGAGGCAGTCTGTCTCAGGCCGAGGCAGTCTGTCTCAGACCAGTTATCTAATTGTTGCGTTGTCTGATACTTTAAATAAATGTCTCTTAACTTAGGTTTCCAGTTCGATTCCCACATTACAACAGTGACTACACTTCAAAAGTACTTCAATGGCAGTGAAGAGCTTTGGGACGTCCTGAAAGGTGTTATATAAATGCCAAGTTCGTTCAATTCTTTCCGTTATTCCGTGGACAGTTATTGTGATCCCGTTGATGTCTGTACAAGTTTTGTTTACTCAATAATTTTACATCATTTGGATTTTAAACAAACGTAATTCCCAATTGCTTTCACTCTCCACGGGTTTACTGTCTGTGCGGAGCTGAAACCTCTTCTCACCAATATTTAACTTGATCCTCAGCCACATGTTCGAATCCCCTCCGTGGCCTCTCCCTCCCTATCTCTGTAACCTCCTCCAGCCCTACAACCCTCCGAGATCTCTGCGCTCCTCCAATTCTGGCCTTTTGCACATCCCCGATTTACACTGCTCCACCATTGGCGGCCGTGCCTTCAGCTGCCTCGGCCCTAAGCTCTGGAATTCCCTCCCTAATCCTCTCCACCTCTCCACCTCTCTCTCCTCCTTTAAAACGCTTCTTAAAACCTACCCCTTTGACCAAGCTTTTGATCACCTGTCCTAATATCTCCTTATGTGGCTCAGTATCAATTTTTGTCTGATAATCGCTCCTGTGAAGCACCTTGGGACGTTTTACTACGTTAAAGGCGCTATATAAATGCAAGTTGTTGTTGTCGAACCTGGGTGTCGAGGCCCAGGTTGATGTGAAAGCGAAGTGGAGAAATTCCGCCCCCTCCAGGGAGTCTCGCTCCAAGTGTCAGTTCGGACGTGAGAGTCAGATCCAGGCAGCCTCGGTGTGAAGGACGCTCTCTTGCATCAATGGTTAGGTCCTTACTGACACAAAGCTGCCTGTGGAAATAGCAGACGAGGAAACTGCAGACACCACGACCGCCACGGACAGCCGTCGCCCGGTTTGTGCTCTGACATCCGAATTCCTCCAAAACTCTGTGTCCGTATCCTAACTCACATCAAACCCCATTAACCCATCATCCAATCCTATCCTACCCTCACCAAACCCCCATCCAATCCTATCCTACCCTCACCAAACCCCCATCCAATCCTACCCTACTCTCACCAAACCCCCATCCAATCCTACCCTACCCTCACCAAACCCCCATCCAATCCTACCCTACCCTCACCAAACCCCCATCCAATCCTACCCTACCCTCACCAAACCCCCATCCAATCCTACCCTACCCTCACCAAACCCCCATCCAATCCTATCCTACCCTCACCAAACCCCCATCCAATCCTACCCTACCCTCACCAAACCCCCATCCAATCCTATCCTACCCTCACCAAACCCCCATCCAATCCTACCCTACCCTCACCAAACCCCCATCCAATCCTACCCTACTCTCACCAAACCCCCATCCAATCCTACCCTACCCTCACCAAACCCCCATCCAATCCTACCCTACCCTCACCAAACCCCCATCCAATCCTACCCTACCCTCACCAAACCCCCATCCAATCCTACCCTACTCTCACCAAACCCCCATCCAATCCTACCCTACCCTCACCAAACCCCCATCCAATCCTACCCTACTCTCACCAAACCCCCATCCAATCCTACCCTACCCTCACCAAACCCCCATCCAATCCTACCCTACTCTCACCAAACCCCCATCCAATCCTACCCTACCCTCACCAAACCCCCATCCAATCCTACCCTACCCTCACCAAACCCCCATCCAATCCTACCCTACTCTCACCAAACCCCCATCCAATCCTACCCTACCCTCACCAAACCCCCATCCAATCCTACCCTACTCTCACCAAACCCCCATCCAATCCTACCCTACTCTCACCAAACCCCCATCCAATCCTACCCTACCCTCACCAAACCCCCATCCAATCCTACCCTACTCTCACCAAACCCCCATCCAATCCTACCCTACCCTCACCAAACCCCCATCCAATCCTACCCTACCCTCACCAAACCCCCATCCAATCCTACCCTACTCTCACCAAACCCCCATCCAATCCTACCCTACCCTCACCAAACCCCCATCCAATCCTATCCTACCCTCACCAAACCCCCATCCAATCCTACCCTACTCTCACCAAACCCCCATCCAATCCAATCCTACTCTCACCAAACCCCCATCCAATCCTACCCTACTCTCACCAAACCCCCATCCAATCCTACCCTACTCTCACCAAACCCCCATCCAATCCTATCCTACCCTCACCAAACCCCCATCCAATCCTACCCTACTCTCACCAAACCCCCATCCAATCCTACCCTACCCTCACCAAACCCCCATCCAATCCTACCCTACTCTCACCAAACCCCCATCCAATCCTACCCTACTCTCACCAAACCCCCATCCAATCCTATCCTACCCTCACCAAACCCCCATCCAATCCTACCCTACTCTCACCAAACCCCCATCCAATCCTACCCTACTCTCACCAAACCCCCATCCAATCCTACCCTACCCTCACCAAACCCCCATCCAATCCTACCCTACCCTCACCAAACCCCCATCCAATCCTACCCTACTCTCACCAAACCCCCATCCAATCCTACCCTACTCTCACCAAACCCCCATCCAATCCTACCCTACCCTCACCAAACCCCCATCCAATCCTATCCTACCCTCACCAAACCCCCATCCAATCCTACCCTACTCTCACCAAACCCCCATCCAATCCAATCCTTACCCTCACCAAACCCCCATCCAATCCTACCCTACTCTCACCAAACCCCCATCCAATCCAATCCTTACCCTCACCAAACCCCCATCCAATCCTACCCTACTCTCACCAAACCCCCATCCAATCCTACCCTACTCTCACCAAACCCCCATCCAATCCTACCCTACTCTCACCAAACCCCCATCCAATCCTACCCTACTCTCACCAAACCCCCATCCAATCCTATCCTACTCTCACCAAACCCCCATCCAATCCTACCCTACTCTCACCAAACCCCCATCCAATCCTACCCTACCCTCACCAAACCCCCATCCAATCCTACCCTACTCTCACCAAACCCCCATCCAATCCTACCCTACCCTCACCAAACCCCCATCCAATCCTACCCTACCCTCACCAAACCCCCATCCAATCCTATCCTACCCTCACCAAACCCCCATCCAATCCTATCCTACCCTCACCAAACCCCCATCCAATCCTATCCTACTCTCACCAAACCCCCATCCAATCCTACCCTACTCTCACCAAACCCCCATCCAATCCAATCCTTACCCTCACCAAACCCCCATCCAATCCTACCCTACTCTCACCAAACCCCCATCCAATCCTACCCTACTCTCACCAAACCCCCATCCAATCCTACCCTACTCTCACCAAACCCCCATCCAATCCTACCCTACTCTCACCAAACCCCCATCCAATCCAATCCTTACCCTCACCAAACCCCCATCCAATCCTACCCTACTCTCACCAAACCCCCATCCAATCCTACCCTACTCTCACCAAACCCCCATCCAATCCTACCCTACTCTCACCAAACCCCCATCCAATCCTACCCTACCCTCACCAAACCCCCATCCAATCCTACCCTACCCTCACCAAACCCCCATCCAATCCTACCCTACTCTCACCAAACCCCCATCCAATCCTACCCTACCCTCACCAAACCCCCATCCAATCCTACCCTACCCTCACCAAACCCCCATCCAATCCTACCCTACCCTCACCAAACCCCCATCCAATCCTATCCTACCCTCACCAAACCCCCATCCAATCCTATCCTACCCTCACCAAACCCCCATCCAATCCTACCCTACTCTCACCAAACCCCCATCCAATCCTACCCTACTCTCACCAAACCCCCATCCAATCCTACCCTACTCTCACCAAACCCCCATCCAATCCTACCCTACCCTCACCAAACCCCCATCCAATCCCACCCTACTCTCACCAAACCCCCATCCAATCCTACCCTACTCTCACCAAACCCCCATCCAATCCTACCCTACCCTCACCAAACCCCCATCCAATCCTACCCTACTCTCACCAAACCCCCATCCAATCCTACCCTACCCTCACCAAACCCCCATCCAATCCTACCCTACTCTCACCAAACCCCCATCCAATCCTATCCTACCCTCACCAAACCCCCATCCAATCCTACCCTACCCTCACCAAACCCCCATCCAATCCTATCCTACCCTCACCAAACCCCCATCCAATCCTATCCTACCCTCACCAAACCCCCATCCAATCCTACCCTACCCTCACCAAACCCCCATCCAATCCTACCCTACTCTCACCAAACCCCCATCCAATCCAATCCTTACCCTCACCAAACCCCCATCCAATCCTACCCTACCCTCACCAAACCCCCATCCAATCCTACCCTACTCTCACCAAACCCCCATCCAATCCTATCCTACCCTCACCAAACCCCCATCCAATCCTACCCTACCCTCACCAAACCCCCATCCAATCCTACCCTACTCTCACCAAACCCCCATCCAATCCTATCCTACCCTCACCAAACCCCCATCCAATCCTACCCTACCCTCACCAAACCCCCATCCAATCCTACCCTACCCTCACCAAACCCCCATCCAATCCTATCCTACCCTCACCAAACCCCCATCCAATCCTATCCTACCCTCACCAAACCCCCATCCAATCCTACCCTACCCTCACCAAACCCCCATCCAATCCTACCCTACCCTCACCAAACCCCCATCCAATCCTACCCTACTCTCACCAAACCCCCATCCAATCCTACCCTACCCTCACCAAACCCCCATCCAATCCTACCCTACTCTCACCAAACCCCCATCCAATCCTACCCTACCCTCACCAAACCCCCATCCAATCCTACCCTACCCTCACCAAACCCCCATCCAATCCTACCCTACCCTCACCAAACCCCCATCCAATCCTACCCTACCCTCACCAAACCCCCATCCAATCCTACCCTACCCTCACCAAACCCCCATCCAATCCTACCCTACCCTCACCAAACCCCCATCCAATCCTACCCTACTCTCACCAAACCCCCATCCAATCCTACCCTACTCTCACCAAACCCCCATCCAATCCTACCCTACCCTCACCAAACCCCCATCCAATCCTACCCTACCCTCACCAAACCCCCATCCAATCCTATCCTACCCTCACCAAACCCCCATCCAATCCTACCCTACCCTCACCAAACCCCCATCCAATCCTATCCTACCCTCACCAAACCCCCATCCAATCCTACCCTACCCTCACCAAACCCCCATCCAATCCTACCCTACCCTCACCAAACCCCCATCCAATCCTATCCTACCCTCACCAAACCCCCATCCAATCCTACCCTACCCTCACCAAACCCCCATCCAATCCTATCCTACTCTCACCAAACCCCCATCCAATCCTACCCTACTCTCACCAAACCCCCATCCAATCCTACCCTACCCTCACCAAACCCCCATCCAATCCTACCCTACCCTCACCAAACCCCCATCCAATCCTACCCTACTCTCACCAAACCCCCATCCAATCCTACCCTACCCTCACCAAACCCCCATCCAATCCTATCCTACCCTCACCAAACCCCCATCCAATCCTACCCT
Organism: Heptranchias perlo; assembly: GCF_035084215.1. Classification (NCBI taxonomy): domain Eukaryota; kingdom Metazoa; phylum Chordata; class Chondrichthyes; order Hexanchiformes; family Hexanchidae; genus Heptranchias; species Heptranchias perlo. The sequence goes on from NC_090329.1 coordinate 127,517,979, forward strand.
ACTCTCACCAAACCCCCATCCAATCCAATCCTACTCTCACCAAACCCCCATCCAATCCTACCCTACTCTCACCAAACCCCCATCCAATCCTACCCTACTCTCACCAAACCCCCATCCAATCCTATCCTACCCTCACCAAACCCCCATCCAATCCTACCCTACTCTCACCAAACCCCCATCCAATCCTACCCTACCCTCACCAAACCCCCATCCAATCCTACCCTACTCTCACCAAACCCCCATCCAATCCTACCCTACTCTCACCAAACCCCCATCCAATCCTATCCTACCCTCACCAAACCCCCATCCAATCCTACCCTACTCTCACCAAACCCCCATCCAATCCTACCCTACTCTCACCAAACCCCCATCCAATCCTACCCTACCCTCACCAAACCCCCATCCAATCCTACCCTACCCTCACCAAACCCCCATCCAATCCTACCCTACTCTCACCAAACCCCCATCCAATCCTACCCTACTCTCACCAAACCCCCATCCAATCCTACCCTACCCTCACCAAACCCCCATCCAATCCTATCCTACCCTCACCAAACCCCCATCCAATCCTACCCTACTCTCACCAAACCCCCATCCAATCCAATCCTTACCCTCACCAAACCCCCATCCAATCCTACCCTACTCTCACCAAACCCCCATCCAATCCAATCCTTACCCTCACCAAACCCCCATCCAATCCTACCCTACTCTCACCAAACCCCCATCCAATCCTACCCTACTCTCACCAAACCCCCATCCAATCCTACCCTACTCTCACCAAACCCCCATCCAATCCTACCCTACTCTCACCAAACCCCCATCCAATCCTACCCTACTCTCACCAAACCCCCATCCAATCCTACCCTACTCTCACCAAACCCCCATCCAATCCTACCCTACTCTCACCAAACCCCCATCCAATCCTACCCTACTCTCACCAAACCCCCATCCAATCCTACCCTACTCTCACCAAACCCCCATCCAATCCTACCCTACTCTCACCAAACCCCCATCCAATCCTACCCTACTCTCACCAAACCCCCATCCAATCCTACCCTACTCTCACCAAACCCCCATCCAATCCTACCCTACTCTCACCAAACCCCCATCCAATCCTACCCTACTCTCACCAAACCCCCATCCAATCCTACCCTACTCTCACCAAACCCCCATCCAATCCTACCCTACTCTCACCAAACCCCCATCCAATCCTACCCTACTCTCACCAAACCCCCATCCAATCCTATCCTACTCTCACCAAACCCCCATCCAATCCTACCCTACTCTCACCAAACCCCCATCCAATCCTACCCTACCCTCACCAAACCCCCATCCAATCCTACCCTACTCTCACCAAACCCCCATCCAATCCTACCCTACCCTCACCAAACCCCCATCCAATCCTATCCTACCCTCACCAAACCCCCATCCAATCCTATCCTACTCTCACCAAACCCCCATCCAATCCTACCCTACTCTCACCAAACCCCCATCCAATCCAATCCTTACCCTCACCAAACCCCCATCCAATCCTACCCTACTCTCACCAAACCCCCATCCAATCCTACCCTACTCTCACCAAACCCCCATCCAATCCTACCCTACTCTCACCAAACCCCCATCCAATCCTACCCTACTCTCACCAAACCCCCATCCAATCCAATCCTTACCCTCACCAAACCCCCATCCAATCCTACCCTACTCTCACCAAACCCCCATCCAATCCTACCCTACTCTCACCAAACCCCCATCCAATCCTACCCTACTCTCACCAAACCCCCATCCAATCCTACCCTACCCTCACCAAACCCCCATCCAATCCTACCCTACCCTCACCAAACCCCCATCCAATCCTACCCTACTCTCACCAAACCCCCATCCAATCCTACCCTACCCTCACCAAACCCCCATCCAATCCTACCCTACCCTCACCAAACCCCCATCCAATCCTACCCTACCCTCACCAAACCCCCATCCAATCCTACCCTACTCTCACCAAACCCCCATCCAATCCTACCCTACCCTCACCAAACCCCCATCCAATCCTATCCTACCCTCACCAAACCCCCATCCAATCCTATCCTACCCTCACCAAACCCCCATCCAATCCTACCCTACTCTCACCAAACCCCCATCCAATCCTACCCTACTCTCACCAAACCCCCATCCAATCCTACCCTACTCTCACCAAACCCCCATCCAATCCTACCCTACCCTCACCAAACCCCCATCCAATCCCACCCTACTCTCACCAAACCCCCATCCAATCCTACCCTACTCTCACCAAACCCCCATCCAATCCTACCCTACCCTCACCAAACCCCCATCCAATCCTACCCTACTCTCACCAAACCCCCATCCAATCCTACCCTACCCTCACCAAACCCCCATCCAATCCTACCCTACTCTCACCAAACCCCCATCCAATCCTATCCTACCCTCACCAAACCCCCATCCAATCCTACCCTACCCTCACCAAACCCCCATCCAATCCTATCCTACCCTCACCAAACCCCCATCCAATCCTATCCTACCCTCACCAAACCCCCATCCAATCCTACCCTACCCTCACCAAACCCCCATCCAATCCTACCCTACTCTCACCAAACCCCCATCCAATCCTATCCTACCCTCACCAAACCCCCATCCAATCCTACCCTACCCTCACCAAACCCCCATCCAATCCTACCCTACCCTCACCAAACCCCCATCCAATCCTATCCTACCCTCACCAAACCCCCATCCAATCCTATCCTACCCTCACCAAACCCCCATCCAATCCTACCCTACCCTCACCAAACCCCCATCCAATCCTACCCTACCCTCACCAAACCCCCATCCAATCCTACCCTACTCTCACCAAACCCCCATCCAATCCTACCCTACCCTCACCAAACCCCCATCCAATCCTACCCTACTCTCACCAAACCCCCATCCAATCCTACCCTACCCTCACCAAACCCCCATCCAATCCTACCCTACCCTCACCAAACCCCCATCCAATCCTACCCTACCCTCACCAAACCCCCATCCAATCCTACCCTACCCTCACCAAACCCCCATCCAATCCTACCCTACCCTCACCAAACCCCCATCCAATCCTACCCTACTCTCACCAAACCCCCATCCAATCCTACCCTACTCTCACCAAACCCCCATCCAATCCTACCCTACTCTCACCAAACCCCCATCCAATCCTACCCTACCCTCACCAAACCCCCATCCAATCCTACCCTACCCTCACCAAACCCCCATCCAATCCTATCCTACCCTCACCAAACCCCCATCCAATCCTACCCTACCCTCACCAAACCCCCATCCAATCCTATCCTACCCTCACCAAACCCCCATCCAATCCTACCCTACCCTCACCAAACCCCCATCCAATCCTACCCTACCCTCACCAAACCCCCATCCAATCCTATCCTACCCTCACCAAACCCCCATCCAATCCTACCCTACCCTCACCAAACCCCCATCCAATCCTATCCTACTCTCACCAAACCCCCATCCAATCCTACCCTACCCTCACCAAACCCCCATCCAATCCAATCCTTACCCTCACCAAACCCCCATCCAATCCTACCCTACTCTCACCAAACCCCCATCCAATCCTACCCTACTCTCACCAAACCCCCATCCAATCCTACCCTACCCTCACCAAACCCCCATCCAATCCTACCCTACCCTCACCAAACCCCCATCCAATCCAATCCTTACCCTCACCAAACCCCCATCCAATCCTACCCTACTCTCACCAAACCCCCATCCAATCCTACCCTACTCTCACCAAACCCCCATCCAATCCTACCCTACTCTCACCAAACCCCCATCCAATCCTACCCTACTCTCACCAAACCCCCATCCAATCCTACCCTACCCTCACCAAACCCCCATCCAATCCTACCCTACTCTCACCAAACCCCCATCCAATCCTACCCTACTCTCACCAAACCCCCATCCAATCCTACCCTACCCTCACCAAACCCCCATCCAATCCTACCCTACTCTCACCAAACCCCCATCCAATCCTACCCTACCCTCACCAAACCCCCATCCAATCCTATCCTACCCTCACCAAACCCCCATCCAATCCTACCCTACCCTCACCAAACCCCCATCCAATCCTATCCTACCCTCACCAAACCCCCATCCAATCCTACCCTACTCTCACCAAACCCCCATCCAATCCTACCCTACTCTCACCAAACCCCCATCCAATCCTACCCTACCCTCACCAAACCCCCATCCAATCCTACCCTACCCTCACCAAACCCCCATCCAATCCTACCCTACCCTCACCAAACCCCCATCCAATCCTACCCTACCCTCACCAAACCCCCATCCAATCCAATCCTTACCAACCTTTCCCCACCATCCAATCCAATCCAATCCTATCTTACTCTTGACAAACTCCCATCCATTCTCAGCCTGGGGGGTGGCGGGGTCAGGAGAAGATAATTGAAGGAGGGGACGTCTTTGCACTGACCTCTGACCTCTGCCTTCCACTTGGCCCGTCAAAGACCAGTTTAAAAAATGGACGCGGCCACGTCGCCCAGGCCTCTGTTTCCTGAATCGGCCTCGAAAACGTTGGCAGAAGTCAAGGCAAATACAGAAAAATGGCACAAAGAGCTGGGTTTGATGTCACTTTCCCAAGTCCCAGGTAACAGCTCCGCTCACCTTCTCATCACATCACTCCTCTCATGGGTACCGTTGCCACGGGAGCAGTATTGAGTACATTCTGGTTTGCAAGTTAATTTAAATCAGAATCTTACTTCAAAGGGTAGTAGCACCGGTCAATAAATCAAGTTAGTGAACAGGAAATTTAAAACAGAGATACAACAGGAAGAACCTCTCTACTCAAAGAATGATAAATATTTGAAACAATCTGTCGGGTTTTGTAGAAGCAAACACCTTCCGGACATTAGAAAAAGAATTAAAAGTCTCATTTCTGTAAAGCGTCTCTCAGAGACACCCCAAGGAACTTCACAAAGAATGAACTACATTGAAATGCAGAGACTGTGGTTACACAGGCAAATGTGCAGCCAATTTGTAAACAGCAACGGGATAAATGACCAGTTAATCTGTTTTTGATGATGTTTGTTGAGGGAGGGAGGCATGCCTTTCAGGACACCAGAGAGAACTCCCTCTTCTGCTTCAACTGACAGTCAGGAGGTCGTGGGTTCAAGTCCCACTCCAGAGACTTGAGCACATAATCCAGGCTGACGCTCCCAGCGCAGCACTGACCTGCACTGCCGGAGGTGCTGTCTTTCGGATGAGACGTTAAACCGAGACCCCGTCTGCCCTCTCAGGCGGACGTTAAAGATCCTATGGCCACTATTCGAAGAGCAGGGGAGTTCTCCTCAGTGTCCCGGCCAATGTTTATCCCTCAACCAACATCCCAAAAAAAACAGATTATCTGGTCATTGCAGTTTGTGGGATCTTGCTGTGCGTAAATTGACTGCCACGTTCCCCACATTGCAACAGTGACTACGCTTCAAAAGTACGTCATTGGGAAGTCCTGAGGTAATGCAAGTCTTTCTTTCATTGGTTTAACATCTCATCTGAAGGTCAGCACCTCCAACAGTGCAGCACTCCCTCCACACTGCACTGATGCACTAGCCTAGAGTAATGTGTTCAAGACCCGGAGTGGGGCCTGAACCTGCGACCCATCTAACTGGGCTGCGAGAGTGCTACCAACTGAGCTGAGCTAGTGGGATAGTTAGGGTGCTCGAGAGATGACCTTCAAGGGGTTGAATAGCCTTTTAACATCCTCGACTTTCACTTCCGCAAGTATCTCTTCCACCAGCACAGCCGGTCGATGCACAGCCACACGAGGAACTAAGCTGGACAGACTAGAACCATGATCAGTGCGGAGTCGACTGATATAAGTGGGGGTGATGGGGAAGCAATGGGGCACACGGGCTCACTACAATTGGCCTCAACCACCTAAAGCGAAAGCAGAACGGGGGGAGGGGGGGAAGCCAGGGTTCCTGCTCGAGAGAAAAAAAAAAGGACAGGAAAGGATTGGGCTCGGCTGCGATGCCCTCCACAGTCGAAGAGCCTGTCAACACTCACATTGATTTTGTTTACATTTTCCAGCCGTCTTTTTTTTATTCGTTCATGGGATGTGGGCGTTGCTGGCGAGGCCAGCATTTATTGTCCATCCCTGATTGCCCTTGAGAAGGTGGTGGTGAGCCGTCTTCTTGAACCGCTGCAGTCCGTGTGGTGACGGTTCTCCCACAGTGCTGTTAGGAAGGGAGTTCCAGGATTTTGATCCAGCGACAATGAAGGAATGGCGATATATTTCCAAGTCGGGATGGTGTGTGACTTGGAGGGGAACGTGCAGGTGGTGGTGTTCCCATGTGCCTGCAGCCCTTGTCCTTCTAGGTGGTAGAGGTCGCGGGTTTGGGAGATGCTGTCGAAGAAGCCTTGGCGAGTTGTGCAGTGCATCCTGTGGATGGTACACACTGCAGCCACAGTGCGCCGGTGGTGAAGGGAGTGAATGTTTAGGGTGGTGGATGGGGTGCCAATCAAGCGGGCTGCTTTATCTTGAATGGTGTCAAGCTTCTTGAGTGTTGTTGGAGCTGCACTCATCCAAGCAAGTGGAGAGTATTCCATCACACTCCTGACTTGTGCCTTGCAGATGGTGGAAAGGCTTTGGGGAGTCAGGAGGTGAGTCACTCGCCGCAGAATACCCAGCCTCTGACCTGCTCTCGTAGCCACAGTATTTATATGGCGGGTCCAGTTAAGTTTCTGGTCAATGGTGACCCCCAGGATGTTGATGGTGGGGGATTCGGCGATGGTAATGCCGTTGAATGTCAAGGGGAGGTGGTTAGACTCTCTCTTGTTGGAGATGGTCATTGCCTGGCACTTATCTGGCGCGAATGTTACTTGCCACTTATCAGCCCAAGCCTGGATGTTGTCCAGGTCTTGCTGCATGCGGGCTCAGACTGCTTCATTATTTGAGGGGTTGCAAATGGAACTGAACACTGTGCAATCATCAGCGAACATCCCCATTTCTGATCTTATGATGGAGGGAAGGTCATTGATGAAGCAGCTGAAGATGGTTGGGCCTAGGACACTGCCCTGAGGAACTCCTGCAGCAATGTCCTGGGGCTGAGATGATTGGCCTCCAACAACCACTACCATCTTCCTTTGCGCTAGGTATGACTCCAGCCACTGGAGAGTTTTCCCCCTGATTCCCATTGACTTCAATTTTACTAGGGCTCCTTGGTGAGTAAGTGCCGCTTGATAGCACTGTCGACGACACCTTCCATCACTTTGCTGATGATTGAGAGTAGAATGATGGGGCGGTAATTGGCCGGATTGGATTTGTCCTGCTTTTTGTGGACAGGACATACCTGGGCAATTTTCCACATTGTTGGGTAGATGCCAGTGTTGTAGCTGTACTGGTTGTAGCTCTAAGTGTATTTCCCTCGACCCCCACCCCCCCCCCGCACCCCCGTGCTTTCTTGATCAGCCCATGGTGGAGAAGTTTATGAAAATGAGAAAAAGCAGCAAAAATCAGCGTTGTTAAAAGTGAAAGAGGAACAGACTGTGCAGAAAGAGGAAGATCTTTACAAGAAATCAGGGCTGTGAATAAGGTCACGTTATTTTTTTAAATTCATTCCCAGAATGTGGGCCTCGCTGCCAAGGCCGGCAATTTATTTCCCGTCCCTAATTGTCCTTGAGAAGGTGGTGGTGAGCAGTCCGTGTGGTGAAGGTGCTCCCACAGGGTGGTGGTTATTGTATTTGGACTAGCGGCCCAGAGATTGTGAGTTCCATTCGCGGGTGAAATTGAATTCAATAAATCTGGCAAAACTTGACCACAAAAGAACAAACATGAGAAATAGGAGCAGGAGTAGGCCATTCGGCCCCTCGAGCCTGCTCCGCCATTCAATCAGATCACGGCCGACCTTCAACCTCAACTCCACTTTCCCGCCCGATCCCAACATCCCTTGATTCCCCTAGAGTCCAAAAATCTATCGATCTCAGTCTTGAATATACTCAGTGACTGAGGATCCACAGCCCTCTGGGGTAGAGAATTCCAAAGATTCACAACCCTCTGAGTGAAGAAATTCCTCCTCATCTCAGTCTTAAATGGCCGAGCCCTTATCCTGCAATTATGCCCTCTATAGTTCTGTTGGATTGTTGTAAAAAACCCAACTGGTTCAGTAATACCCTCAGGGAAGGAAGCCCCCCGATCCTACCTGGTCTGACCTACACTTGACTCCAGTCCTATCCTATGTGGTTGACTCTTAGTGCCCTCTGAAGGGCCCTGTAAAACAGGGCAACTCAGGATAAGCAATTCTTGCAGTATTGCCACATCAATTTTAAAATAAATTGGTGTCATTACAATATAGTATGTGAGTAATTTGAGACATGACATGTGGTAAGTGTAGGGGGCTTGGGAGGAACAAGTGACTATGGACCTCTGGTTCCCAGAGCTCTCCACCACTGGGGGTTTTCCTCGCTTCATGTCTGGGTCTGTTGTAGACTAATTGCTGGAGATTGATTGCTACGATCAGTCAACAACTCCATTATCGCTGTATCATTCGACAAACACGGCGGCAGAAGGCAAACAAGATGGACCTCAGCCTGTTTTCATCTTGCCTTTGTTCATTTCTCCCGTAATGTATCACCTCAGAGTGCTGCACGGCACCTCAATTACCTTTTACCCTTCAACTACTTTGGCACCCTGTCTGGCAACGCCTTGATTTTAACATTTTCATCCTCATTTTCAAATCCCTCCATGGCCTCGCCCCTCCCTATCTCTGTAACCTCCTCCAGCCCTACAACCCTCCGAGATCTCTGCGCTCCTCCAATTCTGGCCTCTTGCAGATCCCCGATTTTCATCACTCCACCGTTGGCGGCCGTGCCTTCAGCTGTCTAGACCCTAAGCTCTGGAATTCCCTCCCTAAACCTCTCCTCCTCTCTAGCTCGCTCTCCTCTTTTAAGGTGCACCTTAAAACCTACCTCTTTGACCCAGCTTTTGGTCACCTGTCCTAATATCTAATGTGGCTCGGTGTCAAATTCTGTTTGATAATCGCTCCCGTGAAGCGCCTTGGGACGTTTTGCTACGTTAAAGACGCTGTATAAATGCAAGTTGTTGTTGTTGACTGATGCAGGGGGCCAGATTGGAAATGGGCGTCACTTACCCAGAAGAAGATGAAGTAGATGAGCAGCACAGTGGGGATGCCTCCAAAACGGTTCCCCTGCAGCACAGTGGGTCCCCCGGCTGTGTTGAAGCAATCAGTGCCGTTGAACGCAGTGTCCCTCAGGTCGCCGTGGCGGGAGAATTTAAGCCCTAGAACCTCCGTGGCAGGCGAGTGGTGGAGAATGGTCATCTTCCAACAGTTTCATCTAGAAGAATATCCCAACAGAACCGATCAACAAAAAACAAAACATTGGCAAGTGTCTCGTTCTTTCCCTTCAATAAATTTTATTTATCCGTCGATGAAGATTTGCCAGAATGGTTCCAGGGATGAGGGACTTCAGTTATTTGGAGAGACTGGAGAAGCTGGGATTGTTCTCCTTAGAGCAGAGAAGGTTAAGGGGAGATTCAATAGAGGTGTTCAAAATCATGAAGGGTTTTGATAGAGTAAATAAGGAGAAACTGTTTCCATTGGCAGGAGGGTCGGTAACCAGAGGATTTAAGATAATTGGCAAAAGAACTAGGGGGTAGATGAAGAGACATTTTTTTTAAACGCAGTGAGTTGTTACGATCTAGAACACACTGCCTGAAAAGGTGGTGAAAGCAGTTTCAACAGTAACTTTCAAAAGGGAAATCGATAAATACTTTAAAAGGAAAACATTTGCAGGGCTATGGGGAAAGAACAGGGGGAGTGGGACTAATTGGATAGCTCTTTCAAAGAGCCAGCACAGACACAATGGGCCAAGTGGTCTTCTTCTGTGCTGTAAGATTCTATGATTCTAAGATTCTTTGATTGATTCCAAGATTCTATGATTGATTCCATGAGGGTATTTGTCCAAATTTACTCCTTTTCTTCTCAGATGTCCTGAGAAAATGACCAAAGGGAATATTGTCACTGCACTAACTGATGGAATAAAACCCACACTCTATGCAACTGCTACAGAACTAAGTCAAACCAAGTCTGTCTGTGGTGAATGTTCCCAGAAAGATGCCAAAAATAGCACTGACTGCCTTTATATAAAGTATTATCAGGTCAAGACATCTCAAAACACTTCACACAACCAATTACATTTGATGTTTCCTACATTACAACAGTGACTACACTTCAAAATTATTTTGTTGGCTGTAAAACACTTTGGGACGTCCTGAGGTCATAAAAGGTGCTATTTAAATGCAAGTTCTTTCTTTCGAAGTGTGCAGTGGTTGTTATGCACGAAAACACAGTGGACATTTTTGCATACATTAAGATCGTACAAACAGCAACGAGTTGACTGGCCAGTTAAATCTGTTTCTTGGTGGTAGCTGAAGAGCAATATTGTGGTTAAATACCCAACTAGTTCAGTAATGTCCTTTGGGATGGATATCTGCCGCCCTTACCCTGCCTGTTCTATCTGTGGCTCCAGTCCTACTCTATTTGGTTGGCTCTTAAGTGCCCTCTGAAGTGGCCCAGTAAACCAGTCAGTCAGCCGTGGCTTAGTGGGTCATGCTCTCGCCTCTGAATCAGGAGGTCGTGGGTTCAAACCCCACTTCAGAGACTTGAGCACGTAATCCAGGCTGACACTACAGTGTAGTACTGAGGGAGTGTTGCAATGTCGGAGGTGCTGCCTTTCGGGTAAGATGTTAAACCGAAGCCCCCCTGTCTGTCCTCTCAGATGGATGTAAAAAGATCCCATGGCACGATTCAAAGAAGAGCAGGGGAGTTCTCCTCGGTGTCCTGGCCAATATTTATCCCTCAACCAATATCAGTAAAACAGATTATCTGAATCAGCTGGGGCACACCATCTTCTAATATCCTGCACTGATTGTGTTTTTCCAAATGGTTTGCCCCACTCCATTGTGTGTCAGCCGTGGCTCAGACAGTAGCACTCTCACCTCTGGGTTCTAGTGCCCACTCAGAGACTTGAGCATGTAAGATGTTTCCACTTTGTGGCGGGGGGAGGGGTCATCAATATAAGATAGTCAAATCCTTTTGTGAGAAAAAAATGCTTCCTAATTTCATTCCTGAACAGCCCAGCTCTAACTTTAAGATTATGTCCCCTTTAATTTTTCTGGATTCCCCCACCAGGGGAAATAGTTTCTCTACATCTGCCGTATCAAATCCTTTCATCATTTCAAAGACCTCATTTAGGTCACCCCTCAATCTTCTAAACTCAAGGGAACACAAGACAAGTTTATGCAACCTGTCATCATAATTAACTGGTCATCTCATTTGCTGTTTTGCCTACATAACAACAGTGGCTACAAATCAAGACTATAAAGCACTTTGGGATATGAAAGGTGCTCATATATAAAAGGGCAAGTTCTTTGTTTCAACACTATTTATATCATAGTACTGCGTGTCCATAACAAAACTGGGGCGAGGAAAGAGAAAAAGTTGGGAGCAATTTTTACCCCCAGTGTCCCTTTAATAATGTCATTTCCTGAAATTAATTTAATTGGCAACAGCTGTCTGAATGGGAACAAAACTAGAACCATCCGCTGTGGCTTAGTGGGCAGCACTCTCACCTCAGTAAAAAGGTTTGAGGCCCACTCCAGAGACTAGCGCACATAATCCAGGCTGACACTCCCAGTGCAGTACCGAGGGAGCGCTGCCCTGTCGGAGGTGCCGTCTTTTGGAGGACACGTTGAACTAAGTCCCGTCTGCCCCCCCCCTCAGGTGGATATAAAAAGATCTCATGGCATTATTTGTGAGAAGAGCAGGGGAGTTCTCCTGGTGTCCCTCGACCAAGATCACTTTTAAAAAATAAATTATCATCGCTGTTTGTGGGACCTTGCTGTGCGTTTATTTAGCTGCTGCATCTCCCTACCTTAAAACACTGACTTCAAAAGTACTTAATTGGCTGTAAAGTGCTTTGGGACGTCTTGAGGTCATGAAAAGCGCTATAGAAATGCAAGTCTTTCCTGTCTTTCTATTAACCCTGATGTGGAGATGCCGGTGATGGACTGGGGTTGACAATTGTAAACGATCTTACAACACCAAGTTATAGTCCAGCAATTTTATTTGAAATTCACAAGCTTTCGGAGGCTTCCTCCTTCCTCAGGTGAATAAAATTGCTGGACTATAACTTGGTGTTGTAAAATTGTTTACAATCTATTAACCCTGATACAGAAGGCTTTGACCGCTAGAAGAGAGAGAGACTGCTCGATTTCATTACTGACTAACAAACAAAACAAAAAGTGAATAAACTCTCCTGGGGGGGGGTGGTGGTGGTGGTGAGACAGAAGTAGCCCCCCACGTTATTAGTACCTTTTGAACAACCTCAATCCGGGTTAATAACTCAGCCCTTCCGCCTCCAGTTCTTTTTTTTAAAAAAAACAATCCTTCTCATCAGTATCGAATCGAGGTGTTTTATTTTAACCCGCGGGGACAGATCGTAAAACTTTCTCCAAAAGTTCCCGGTGCGTCACGTGTCCGGCTTCGACCCAACTCCCTCGTTAGTTTCAGTCTGGTGAAAACTGACGAAAGTGCGTATTACACGATCAGAGAGTTAAACACAGTCCCATTAAAATCCTACAGCAAGTTGACGTGGCAACAAACTCTTATGCATAATAATTAATAATAATAATAAAGAGAGCCCAGTCCCTCCCCAAACAAACTTTTGGCAAGTTGGCTTTTGAAGTTCTGGAGGGAGGGGAGACACCCACCTGATGCTGACTGATCTCCTAACTCCCCTGCGCCCCGAACTCTCTTGTTTTCCGACCTGTTGACAGCTCTCACTTCAACTCCCCTCTTCAAACACACACAACACGAGTAGTCCCTTTGCTCATGCGCGCTTCCTGCAAGCGCTATTGCAGTTTCACTGATGCAATAAGCCTATCCCCACCCATCAAAAGCAAATACAGTGTGCTTTCTGGGCAGAAACCCAGGCTGAGCTTTAGGTTGAGGATTTTGGCCATCGGGTTTATTTTTAACTCGTCTGTTTTCTCCTCCTGCCGATACCCTGACTGGCGTGCAGTTCCATGGGCATCCTGCCCAAACAGATGGTTTTTTTTTATTGCACTATGGAGTGCAATCACTGTTGTAGGCATTGCAACAGTCGATTTGCGCACAGCAAGGTCCCACAAACAGCAATGAGATAAATGACCAGATCATCTGTTTTTTTAGTGATGTTGGTTGAGGGATGAATATTGGCCAGGACACCGGGGAGAGCTCCCCTGCTCTTACATTGAGTTACATCAAAACTACAGGACAACCCTACTTCACCAACCCTTTTTTTTAATATTCGTTCATGGGATGTGGGCGTCGCTGGCGAGGCCGGCATTTATTGCCCATCCCTAATTGCCCTTGAGAAGGTGGTGGTGAGCCGCCTTCTTGAACCGCTGCAGTCCGTGTGGTGACGGTTCTCCTGGTTCTATCAGGATACCCTTCTATTCTTTTCTCCCTCGTGTTTATCTAGCTTCCCTTTAAATGCATCGATAATATTCACCTCCACTACTCCCTATGGTAGTGAGTTCCACATTCTAACCACTCTCTGGGTAAAGAGGTTTCTCCTAAATTCCCTATTGGATTTATTAGTGACCATCTTATATTGATGACTTCTAGTTTTGGACTCCCCACAAGTGGAAACATTTTCCCCACATCTACCATAATTTTAAAGACCTCTATCAGGTCACCCCCCCAGCCTTCTCTTTTCTAAAGAAAAGAGCCCCAGCCTGTCCTGATAAGGATATCCTCTCAGTTCTGATACCATCCTTATGAATCTTTTTTTGCACTCTCTCCAGTGCCTCTGTATCTTTTCTATAATATGGAGACCACAACTGTGCACCATACTCCAAGTGTGATCTAACCAAGGTTCTATACAAGTTTAACATAACTTCTCTGCTTTTCAATTCTATCCCTCTAGTAATGAACCCCAGTACTTAATTTGCCTTTTTTATGGCCTTATTAACCTCTGTCACTATTTTTAGTGATTTGTGTATCTGTACCCCTAGATCCCTCTGCTCTTCTTCGAAACAGTGCCATGGGATCTTTTACATCCACCTGAGAAGGCAGACGGGGCCTTAGTTTAACAACTCATCCGAAAGACGGCAGCTCCGACAGTGTGGCACTCCCTCAGTACTGCACTGGGAGTGTCAGTCTGGATTTTGTGCTCAAGTCTCTGGAGTGGGTCTTGAACCCATGACCTTCAGACCCAGAGGTGAGAGTGCTGCCCACTGGGCCACAGCTGACACATTGTTCCTGATCTGGTATTTTATTAACCATGCAGCTTTTTAATCTTTTTAATCCCAATTTCCTGCCCTTTTTTCACATTCCTTGATACCCCCGCTGCCTAAATATAAAACGGTGCACTCTTAATTCAAAGTTGCTTAACACAAATTATCTGATAATTCAAATCTTCTTAGTGCAAAAATGACAACTTTGAAGTGTCAATAATAGGCTGTATCTATCTCCCTGTTAAATCTACCCACTGTGTTAAATAAGGAAGAACTTGCATTGATATACTGCCTTTCACAACCTCCGGACGTCCCAAAGTGATTTACAGCCAATTTAAATTAAACTTTAAATTAATCTCCATTTACCCGCCTTTGCTCCATATCCCTTGATACCCTTACCTTACAAAAATCTATCCCAGTCCCGAAAGCTTCAGTTGACTCCCAGCCTCCACAGCCTTCTGGGGTAGTGAGTCCAGATTTCCTCTATCTCCTAATGCTTCCTGATTTTACTCCTAAACCCAGCCCTAGGGGAGTCTATAACGAGGGGACATAGATTTAAGGTGAGAGGGGAGAGATACAAAAGGGTCCAGAGGGGCAATTTTTTCACTCAAAGGGTGGTGAGTGTCTGGAACGAGCTGCCAGAGGCAGTAGTAGAGGCGGGTACAATTTTGTCTTTTAAAAAGCATTTGGACAGTTACATGGGTAAGATGGGTATAGAGGGATATGGGCCAAGTGCAGGCAATTGGGACTAGCTTAGTGGTACAAACTGGGCGACATGGACATGTTGGGCCGAAGGGCCTGTTTCCATGTTGTAAACTTCTATGACTCTATGACTCTAAGATTATGCCCTCTTGTTCTAGAGCCTCACACCAGAGGAAATCGTTTCTCTGTATCTACCCTATCGAATCCTTCTATAATTTTAAACACCTCGATTAGATCACCCCTCAATCTTCTATACTCGAGAGAGTACAAGCCAAGTTTATGCAACCTGCCCTCATAATTTAACCCTTTTAGCCCCGGTATCATTCTGATATAAAGTTTAGAATCCTTGTTAATGAGCTCAAATTTAAAACAGAGCCGGGAAGGGGACGGGGGGTCAAATTGAGTTCGGGTAACCCATGAGTACGGGTTGGGGGAAGGGTCGGGGGTCGGGGGTAAGATCGGGGTCGGGGATCGGAGAATCGGAGTGCGGGGAAGGATCGGGGGGTCGGGTGTCCGCGGTCGGGGGGTCAAGGGTCTGCGGTCAGGGAGATGTCCGCGATCGGGGATCAGGGGTCCGTGATCAGGAGGGGTCCGCGATCAAGGGGGTCGGGTGTCCATGATTGTTGGGGGGGTTGCTGCAGGTAGGCTTGTTGGGCCTGGGGGAAGCACTCCTGCTCCTCTGGGCCCGCAAGCTGTGCCTTTCTAGGCACCTACCTGTTAGTCTCGGGCCTTCTCGCCTCCTTTCATGAGGCGTAAAACAAAAGGCCCGGGAATTCCGGCTCCCCGGGGTTGAAATCGGGAAGTCCAGAAAAATGGAGGCCCGAAGCCTCCTTGAAAGGTTTTAAGGCCCGACCAGCCTCCTGGGAACGGGTTGGTCACCCACCCCTCATCCCGCCCTGGTGAAAACCGGAAATGGGTGGGTTGGGGGCGGGTCTTAAATGGTGGCAATTTTCAATGCCCCCCCAGCCCCCAACCCACCTGTTTTTCAATGTTAAAATTGAGCCAAAGTGCGTAGATCTCAAGTTACTGACTCATAGGGGTCGATTTTAGCACCCGCGATCGGGTGCGTTCCTGGCGGGGGAGCTCCGAAAATCGGGGAATCCCGGAGCGGGTCAGGAGCCCGGCTCCAATCCGCCCACTCCCGGGTTCCTCACAGAGGCGCTGACGTATGCGCGCATCCCCCGCATGTGGGACTCCCACAGGCAATTAAAGCCACTTAAGCTATTTATTTAGGTATTTCAGGTCATTAACAGACCTGATTAAGTAGATATTTCAGGAGGGTTGGGATTTTACAAACAACTGGGACTGTTTCCCGTACTGGGGGAAACACTCCCAGTTCAAATGGACGTGTTGCAGCCATCAGCCTGTGGCAGCTGCAACGGTCCATTTGACAGGTGGGGGGGGGGAGACCCTCACTCATTGCAGGAGGCCACTCTATCACTTGGGACAAAGTTTGGCCTCCACCACCCTCCTCCTCACAATAAAATGCATAAACCTGCACACTTACCCCGGGGTCCAGACACATTTACCTACCTTGCGGACCCCCTCAGATGTACATCTTCCGGATGGGGGCCGCCGTAGCTGCAGTCATGACCTCCTCGGAGGGCGAACAGCATCACCAGCCTTGCTGGCCACGCCGTCCACCGCTGACACGTGGAGCTCCACAACACAGTGCTGTGACACATCCACCTGCACAGCAGGAGGGAGGGCAACCGCAGAGAGAGATGCATCGCAGAGGGCACTACCCTCGCCACAGGGTCTACAGACCGAGGCTCAGCTTCCTGGACCTCTCTGAGCAGCAGTGCACACGGAGGCTCAGAGTCACTCGACATGTAGTCGTTGACATCTGCAGCCTCCTTCATGCCGAGCTGCTCCTGGCTGGCCCGAGCACCATCTTCTTACCTGTCGCTGTCAAAGTCACCACTGCCCTCAACAACTTCTCCTCCGCATCCTTCCAGGGTGCCACCGGGGACATCGTCGACGTCTCTCAGTCGTCTGCACAAAAGAGCCCTGCAAATACACCTACACCCACTCTGCAGTGACACAATGGGTGGCATCAGTTGTGGGTCTTCATTGTGATCCTCAGGAAAGGGCATTATTGCACAAACCAGACAAGATTCGCAAAGACGTGGCAGTAGTGGTGCCAATATAATATGTAATGTGAGTTGCTCAGAAATTAAATATAAGTAAAAACCATGACAAACCCTCAAACACCCTTGTGCATCCCTTTCATGCTCATGACACGTTTGCCTTACGCTGCCTACTGAACATATGTGATGCATGCCCTGTGGCTGCAGCACAGGTAGTGGCAGGTTGAGTGAGGCTGACTGTGAGAGAGATGCATGAGAGGGTGAGTATGAGATAGAGCCATGAGATTGTATGAGGATTGGGTTGAGTGGTAGTGGTGGGATGAGTACATGGCGAGGTGAGTAAGTGCAGGTAAGATGAGGATGAGGTTTGAGTGGGTGTGAGGGGTGATGTGACAGAGTAGTGTTGGCAGTGCAGAAGGAGATGTGGGGTGGGGGCGGTGATGTGGCAGACGGAGTGTAGGGGAATGAGTAAGTACTCACTTTGGCTGACCTACTGAGGTCATTGCAGCGCCTCCTGCACTATATGCAGGTGGGCGATATGTTGGTGGTGCAGGTGACCTCCTCTGCCACCTCGAGCCAGGCCTTCCTGGTGGCAGAGACAGGCTGCTTCCTCCCTACCACCGGAGGGAAGATCTCTGTCCTCCCCCTCCTCACCCCATCCAGTAAAAGCTGGAGTGAGGCATCAATAAACCTGGGAGCAGCCTTCCCCCTGGGCTGCTCCATGCTGTAATTTTTCCTATTTGTTGCAGCATCAGTCAGTGGAGGACTGCCCCTTTAAATAGAGCTCCTCCAGCTGACAGATCTTACTGCACATGCGCAGTCCGCCCGACGAGCAGATCAGCAGCGGGGAACCCGGAAGAACAGGTAAGTGGATCCAATCAGCCTGCGATTGCGCGCGGAGCAGACTGATTTCACCGGGCGTGTTACCCACACGCCCAATCGACCCCCCGCCGCGAACCCACCGCCCTGGTAATATCGAGCCCATAGTCTCAGAATAAGGGGTCGCCCATTTAAGACGGAGATGAGGAGAAATTTCTCCTCTGAGGGTTGTGAACCTGTGGAATTCTTTGCCCCAAAGAGCGGTGGAGGCTGAGTCATTGAATTAGACTGATTAGATAAATTTTTGATCAGCAAGGAAGTCAAAGGAAAGGGGGAACAGACGGGAAAGTGGAGTTGAGGCCAGAATCAGATCAGCCATGATCTCATTGAATGGCGGAGCAGGCTCGAAGGGCCGAATGGCCTACTCCTGCTCCCATCTCTTATGTTCTTATGTCGTTGTCCTGATTGAGGATATATCCTCCAGTCAGGCACCGGCCCATTTCCAAAGCTCCCGGCTCACGGAATTCACACAGGACAAGCTGACGAGCGAGAAAGATTGGCACAAATTCAAGGGCCAGATTGCCAGGGACTGGGCAGCAAGGTGCATTGTGCCCACCCCACCGCCCCCGCCCCAATTGCCTCGGTTTGGCTCAGTGGGTAAACGCCTGGTAGTGAGCCATGTAATACAAAAAAGCAGCTTAACTCGGCACAGACAAAGGAATTGGTAGACAAAAAAAGGCCAAGGTCCGTCTCGTTCACCTTCTACCATCCTGGTAGTCGCCTGATCCAATGATAATGGAGTTGTTGACTAATCACAGCAATCAATCTCCATCAATTAGTCTACAACAGACCCAGACATGAGGCGAGGAAAATCCCCAGTGGTAGAGAGCTCTGGGAACCAGAGGTCCAAAGTCACCTGTTCCTCCCAGGCATGCTGCACTTACCACATGTCATGTCTTTAAATTATTTATGTGCTATATCCCAAACCCACCGTCTCTCTGTGGTATGGATCGATGCCCATAACTGCAGCTGTTCCCTCAGTTTTAATTCACTTGAAATATTTATAGCGAACAAGTCAGGGAAAGACTTGCTGATGCCCTGTGGGCAGGATTTGATCAGCTGTGGACTGATAGGAACATTGGGACTAGCTGGACGGAGAAAGGTCCATCTAGTTCGCCTTCCACCATCCTGGTAGTCACGTGATCCAACGATAATGGAGTTGTTGACTAATCACAGCAATCAATCTCCATCAATTAGTCTACAACAGACCCAGACATGAGGCGAGGAAAATCCCCAGTGGTGGAGAGCTTTGGGAACCAGAGGTCCAAAGTCACCTGGTCCTCTCAAGGATGCTGTTAATGGTGTTATATAGTCTGCATAGCCAAACAAACAGACCCGATTTGTCCAATATTCCTTGAAGACCCCCTCCTCCCCCCTCTTTCATGCTTGATATCTCCCAAAAAAAGCCATTGTGCCCTTTTTTTCCTGTCTCGTCAGCTCTTCCTAGTGGTCGCCAAGGTAACGACAAGCAGCTTCACACTGACTAAAGAGACGTCACATTTAAAGCCGGTGCGAGCGACCTTTTTGTTTTGGTTTGAGGAGGGGGTGGCAGGGGTGACCAAGGTGTTCCAGGGATCTTCACAAGGCCACTAATAAAACAACGTCAGATGCAGGAGGGTCTGCGAGCTACTCCAAAGGGGTCTCAGAAATCATCAGATTTCTGTCTATCTGTCATCATGTTTCAGTATCTTTCTGTGTTTTGTCTTCGATTTGCCGTTGTATGGTCTGATGATCAGGTCAGAGCACTGGGCAGCTGACTCTGGGGGGGCTAATGTTAACCTACATTAATTGGGTGTCAACCATGGCTCAGTGGGTAGCTCTCTCAGTGAGAAGGTTGTGGGTTCAAGTCCCACTCCAGAGACTAAGATACATAATCCAGGCTGATAATCCCAGTGCAGTACTGAAGGAATGCTGTGCTGTCTTTCCGATGAGACGTTAAACCAAGGCCCAAGTCTGCTCTCTCAGGTGGATGTAAAAGATCCCATGGCAACATTTTGAAGAAGAGCAGGGGAGTTCTCCCCAATGTCCTGGCCACTACCTATTACCCAAAAAGATTACCTGGTCATTATCACATTGCTGTTTGTGGGATCTTGCTGTGCACAAAATTAGCTACTGTGTTTCCTGCATCACAACAGTGACTACACTTCGAAATGTACTTCATTGGCTGTGAGGCGCTTTGGGACATCGTGAAAAGGCGCTACACAAGTGCTTTCTTTCTTGTATCCAGCCCGCCGGTAAACTGAGGTGACCGGATCGACTGCCCAGCTTTATTCTCCATTGTGGTCAACGGAAAGTAAAATCGGGTGAGGTGCAAAAACGAGCGTTTCATCTGATCCGATCAATTCAGTTTATCACTGGGCAGGTTCTATTAAAATTACAGCCCCACACTGGGGTTGTGTCAGTATTTACAGGGGGTCCCCCGGAGTGTGTCAGTATTTACAGGGGGTCCCTGGGAGAATGTCAGTATTTACAGCAGTTCCCCGGGAGTGTGTCTGTATTTACAGGGGGTCCCGGGGAGTGTGTCAGTATTACAGGGGGTCCCTGGGAGTGTGTCAGTATTTACAGGGGGTCCCTGGGAGTGTGTCAGTATTTACAGGGTGTCCCTGGGAGTGTGTCAGTATTTACAGGGGTTCCCTGGGAGTGTGTCAGTATTTACAGGGGGTCCCTGGGAGTGTGTCAGTATTTTCAGTGGGTCCCTGGGATTGTGTCAGTAAATACAGGGGGTCCCCGGGAGTGTGTCAGTATTTACAGGGGGTCCCCGGGAGTGTGTCAGTATATACAGGGGGTCCCCGGGACTGTGTCAGTATTTACAGGGGTCCCTGGGAGTGTGTCTGTATTTACAAGGGGTCCCTGGGAGTGTGTCTGTATTTACAGGGTGTCCCGGGGAGTGTGTCAGGATTTACAGGGTGTCCCTGGGAGTGTGTCAGTATTTACAGGGTGTCCCTGGGAGTGTGTCAGTATTTACAGGGGGTCCCAGGGAGTGTGTCAGTATTTACAGGGGGTCCCTGGGAGTGTGTCAGTATTTACAGGGGGTCCCTGGAGTGTGTCAGTATTTACAGGGGGTCCCTGGGAGTGTGTCAGTATATACAGGGGGTCCCTGGAGTGTGTCAGTATTTACAGGGGGTCCCTGGGAGTGTGTCAGTATTTACAGCAGTTCCCTGGGAGTGTGTCTGTATTTACAGGGGGTCCCTGGGAGTGTGTCAGTATTTACAGGGGGTCCCTGGGAGTGTGTCAGTATTTTCAGTGGGTCCCTGGGATTGTGTCAGTATTTACAGGGGGTCCCCCGGAGTGTGTCAGTATTTACAGGGGGTCCCTGGGAGAATGTCAGTATTTACAGCAGTTCCCCGGGAGTGTGTCTGTATTTACAGGGGGTCCCTGGGAGTGTGTCAGTATTTACAGGGGTTCCCTGGGAGTGTGTCAGTATTTACAGGGGGTCCCTGGGAGTGTGTCAGTATTTTCAGTGGGTCCCTGGGATTGTGTCAGTAAATACAGGGGGTCCCCGGGAGTGTGTCAGTATTTACAGGGGGTCCCCGGGAGTGTGTCAGTATATACAGGGGGTCCCCGGGACTGTGTCAGTATTTACAGGGGTCCCTGGGAGTGTGTCTGTATTTACAAGGGGTCCCTGGGAGTGTGTCTGTATTTACAGGGTGTCCCGGGGAGTGTGTCAGGATTTACAGGGTGTCCCTGGGAGTGTGTCAGTATTTACAGGGTGTCCCTGGGAGTGTGTCAGTATTTACAGGGGGTCCCTGGGAGTGTGTCAGTATTTACAGGGGGTCCCTGGGAGTGTGTCAGTATTTACAGGGGGTCCCTGGAGTGTGTCAGTATTTACAGGGGGTCCCTGGGAGTGTGTCAGTATTTACAGGGGGTCCCTGGGAGTGTGTCAGTATTTACAGCAGTTCCCTGGGAGTGTGACAGTATTTACAGGGGGTCCCTGGGAGTGTGTCAGTATTTACAGGGGGTCCCTGGGAGTATGTCAGTATTTTCAGTGGGTCCCTGGGATTGTGTCAGTAAATACAGGGGGTCCCCGGGAGTGTGTCAGTATTTACAGGGGGTCCCCGGGAGTGTGTCAGTATATACAGGGGGTCCCCGGGAGTGTGTCAGTATTTACAGGGGGTCCCCGGGAGTGTGTCAGTATATACAGGGGGTCCCCGGGAGTGTGTCCGTATTTACAGGGGTCCCTGGGAGCGTGTGAGTATTTAAAGGGGGTCCCTGGGAGCGTGTGAGTATTTACAGGGGGTCCCTGGGAGCGTGTCAGTATTTACAGGGGGTCCCTGGGAGCGTGTCAGTATTTGCAGGGTATCCCGGGGAGTGTGTCAGTATTTACAGGGTGTCCCTGGGAGTGTGTCTGTATTTACAGGGTGTCCCCGGGAGTGTGTCAGTATTTACAGGGGGTCCCGGGGAGTGTGTCAGTATTTACAGGGTGTCCCTGGGAGTGTGTCTGTATATACAGGGGATCCCTGGGAGTGTGTCTGTATTTACAAGGACTCCCTGGGAGTGTGTCTGTATTTACAGGGGGTCCCCGGGAGTGTGTCAGTATTTACAGGGGGTCCCGGGGAGTGTGTCAGAATTTACAGGGGGTCCCTGGGAGTATGTCAGTATTTACAGGGGGTCCCTGGGAGTGTGTCACTATTTACAGGTGGTCCCTGGGAGCGTGTGAGTATTTACAGGGGGTCCCTGGGAGCGTGTAAGTATTTACAGGGTGTCCCTGGGAGTATGTCAGTATTTACAGGGGGTCCCTGGGAGTGTGTCAGTATTTACAGGAGGTCCCCGGGAGTGTCTCAGTATTTACAGGGGGTCCCTGGGAGCGTGTGAGTATTGACAGAGGGTCCCTGGGAGCATGTCAGTATTTGCAGGGGGTCCCGGGGAGTGTGTCTGTATATACAGGGGATCCCTGGGAGTGTGTCTGTATTTACAGGGTGTCCCTGGGAGTGTGTCTGTATATACAGGGGATCCCTGGGAGTGTGTCTGTATTTACAAGGGATCCCTGGGAGTGTGTCTGTATTTACAGGGGGTCCCCGGGAGTGTGTCAGTATTTACAGGGGGTCCCGGGGAGTGTGTCAGAATTTACAGGGGGTCCCTGGCAGTGTGTCAGTATTTACAGGGTGTCCCTGGGAGTGTGTCAGTATTTACAGGGGTTCCCTGGGAGTGTGTCAGTATTTACAGGGGGTCCCTGGGAGTGTGTCAGTATTTACAGGGGTTCCCTGGGAGTGTGTCAGTATTTACAGGGTGTCCCTGGGAGTGTGTCAGTATTTACAGGGGGTCCCTGGGAGTGTGTCAGTATTTACAGTGGGTCCCTGGGAGTGTGTCAATATTTACAGGGTGTCCCTGGGAGTGTGTCAGTATTTACAGGGGGTCCCTGGAAGTGTGTCAGTATTTACAGGGGGTCCCCGGGAGTGTGTCTGTATTTACAGGGGGTCCCTGGGAGTGTGTCAGTATTTACAGGGGGTCCCTGGGAGTGTGTCAATATTTACAGGGTGTCCCTGGGAGTGTGTCAGTATTTACAGGGGGTCCCTGGAAGTGTGTCAGTATTTACAGGGGGTCCCCGGGAGTGTGTCAGTATTTACAGGGGGTCCCCGGGAGTGTGTCAGTATTTACAGGGTGTCCCTGGGAGTGTGTCAGTATTTACAGGGTGTCCCCGGGAGTGTGTCAGTATTTACAGGGGGTCCCTGGGAGTGTGTCAGTATTTACAGGGGGTCCCTGGAGTGTGTCAGTATTTACAGGGGGTCCCTGGGAGAGTCTCAGTATATACAGGGGGTCCCTGGGAGAATGTCAGTATTTACAGGGGGTCCCTGGGAGTGTGTCTGTATTTACAGGGGGTCCCTGGGAGTGTGTCAATATTTACAGGGTGTCCCTGGGAGTGTGTCAGTATTTACAGGGGGTCCCTGGGAGTGTGTCTGTATTTACAGGGTGTCCCTGGAAGTGTGTCAGTATTTACAGGGTGTCCCTGGGAGTGTGTCAGTATTTACAGGGTGTCCCCAGGAGTGTGTCAGTATTTACAGGGGGTCCCTGGGAGTGTGTCAGTATTTACAGGGGGTCCCTGGGAGTGTGTCTGTATTTACAGCAGGTCCCTGGGAGTGTGTCAGTATATACAGGGGGTCCCTGGGAGAATGTCAGTGTTTACAGCAGTTCCCTGGGAGTGTGACTGTATTTAGAGGGGGTCCCGGGGAGTGTGTCAGCAAATACAGGGGGTCCCTGGGAGTGTGTCAGTATTTACAGGGGGTCCCCGGGAGTGTGTCAGTATATACAGGGGGTCCCCGGGAGTGTGTCAGTATTTACAGGGGGTCCCTGGGAGTGTGTCTGTATTTACAGGGGGTCCCTGGGAGTGTGTCAATATTTACAGGGTGTCCCTGGCAGTGTGTCAGTATTTACAGGGGGTCCCTGGGAGTGTGTCAGTATTTACAGGGGGTCCCTGGGAGTGTGTCAATATTTACAGGGTGTCCCTGGGAGTGTGTCAGTATTTACAGGGGGTCCCTGGGAGTGTGTCTGTATTTACAGGGGGTCCCTGGGAGTGTGTCAGTATTTACAGGGTGTCCCTGGAAGTGTGTCAGTATTTACAGGGTGTCCCTGGGAGTGTGTCAGTATTTACAGGGTGTCCCCGGGAGTGTGTCAGTATTTACAGGGGGTCCCTGGGAGTGTGTCAGTATTTACAGGGGGTCCCTGGGAGTGTGTCTGTATTCACAGGGGGTCCCTGGGAGTGTGTCAATATTTACAGGGTGTCCCTGGGAGTGTGTCAGTATTTACAGGGGGTCCCTGGGAGTGTGTCAATATTTACAGGGTGTCCCTGGAAGTGTGTCAGTATTTACAGGGTGTCCCTGGGAGTGTGACAGTATTTACAGGGTGTTCCCGGGAGTGTGTCAGTATTTACAGGGGGTCCCCGGGAGTGTGTCAGTATTTGCAGGGTGTCCCTGGGAGTGTGTCAGTATTTACAGGGGGTCCCTGGGAGTGTGTCAGTATTTACAGGGGGTCCCTGGAGTGTGTCAGTATTTACAGGGGGGTCCCTGGGAGTGTGTCAGTATTTACAGGGGGTCCCTGGAGTGTGTCAGTATTTACAGGGGGTCCCTGGGAGTGTGTCAGTATTTACAGGGGGTCCCTGGGAGTGTGTCAGTATTTACAGGGGTCCCTGGGAGCGTGTCAGTATTTAAAGGGGGTCCCTGGGAGCGTGTGAGTATTTACAGGGGGTCCCTGGGAGCATGTCAGTATTTACAGGGGGTCCCTGGGAGTGTGTCTGTATATACAGGGGATCCCTGGCAGTGTGTCTGTATTTACAGGGGGTGCCCGGGAGTGTGTCAGTATTTACAGGGGGTCCCGGGGAGTGTGTCAGAATTTACAGGGGGTCCCTGGGAGTGTGTCAGTATTTACAGGGGGTCCCTGGGAGTGTGTCTGTATTTACAGGGTGTCCCTGGAAGTGTGTCAGTATTTACAGGGTGTCCCTGGGAGTGTGTCAGTATTTACAGGGTGTCCCCGGGAGTGTGTCAGTATTTACAGGGGGTCCCTGGGAGTGTGTCTGTATTTACAGCAGGTCCCTGGGAGTGTGTCAGTATATACAGGGGGTCCCTGGGAGAATGTCAGTGTTTACAGCAGTTCCCTGGGAGTGTGTCTGTATTTAGAGGGGGTCCCGGGGAGTGTGTCAGCAAATACAGGGGGTCCCTGGGAGTGTGTCAGTATTTACAGGGGGTCCCCAGGAGTGTGTCAGTATATACAGGGGGTCCCCGGGAGTGTGTCAGTATTTACAGGGGGTCCCTGGGAGTGTGTCAGTATTTACAGGGTGTCCCCGGGAGTGTGTCTGTATTTACAGGGTGTCCCTGGAAGTGTGTCAGTATTTACAGGGTGTCCCTGGGAGTGTGTCAGTATTTACAGGGTGTCCCCGGGAGTGTGTCAGTATTTACAGGGGGTCCCTGGGAGTGTGTCAGTATTTACAGGGGGTCCCTGGGAGTGTGTCTGTATTTACAGGGGGTCCCAGGGAGTGTGTCAATATTTACAGGGTGTCCCTGGGAATGTGTCAGTATTTACAGGGGGTCCCCGGGAGTGTGTCTGTATTTACAGGGGGTCCCTGGGAGTGTGTCAGTATTTACAGGGGGTCCCTGGGAGTGTGTCAATATTTACAGGGTGTCCCTGGGAGTGTGTCAGTATTTACAGGGGGTCCCTGGAAGTGTGTCAGTATTTACAGGGGGTCCCCGGGAGTGTGTCAGTATTTACAGGGGGTCCCCGGGAGTGTGTCAGTATTTACAGGGTGTCCCTGGGAGTGTGTCAGTATTTACAGGGTGTCCCCGGGAGTGTGTCAGTATTTACAGGGGGTCCCTGGGAGTGTGTCAGTATTTACAGGGGGTCCCTGGAGTGTGTCAGTATTTACAGGGGGTCCCTGGGAGAGTCTCAGTATATACAGGGGGTCCCTGGGAGAATGTCAGTATTTACAGGGGGTCCCTGGGAGTGTGTCTGTATTTACAGGGGGTCCCTGGGAGTGTGTCAATATTTACAGGGTGTCCCTGGGAGTGTGTCAGTATTTACAGGGGGTCCCTGGGAGTGTGTCTGTATTTACAGGGTGTCCCTGGAAGTGTGTCAGTATTTACAGGGTGTCCCTGGGAGTGTGTCAGTATTTACAGGGTGTCCCCAGGAGTGTGTCAGTATTTACAGGGGGTCCCTGGGAGTGTGTCAGTATTTAAAGGGGGTCCCTGGGAGTGTGTCTGTATTTACAGCAGGTCCCTGGGAGTGTGTCAGTATATACAGGGGGTCCCTGGGAGAATGTCAGTGTTTACAGCAGTTCCCTGGGAGTGTGACTGTATTTAGAGGGGGTCCCGGGGAGTGTGTCAGCAAATACAGGGGGTCCCTGGGAGTGTGTCAGTATTTACAGGGGGTCCCCGGGAGTGTGTCAGTATATACAGGGGGTCCCCGGGAGTGTGTCAGTATTTACAGGGGGTCCCTGGGAGTGTGTCTGTATTTACAGGGGGTCCCTGGGAGTGTGTCAATATTTACAGGGTGTCCCTGGCAGTGTGTCAGTATTTACAGGGGGTCCCTGGGAGTGTGTCAGTATTTACAGGGGGTCCCTGGGAGTGTGTCAATATTTACAGGTTGTCCCTGGGAGTGTGTCAGTATTTACAGGGGGTCCCTGGGAGTGTGTCTGTATTTACAGGGGGTCCCTGGGAGTGTGTCAGTATTTACAGGGTGTCCCTGGAAGTGTGTCAGTATTTACAGGGTGTCCCTGGGAGTGTGTCAGTATTTACAGGGTGTCCCCGGGAGTGTGTCAGTATTTACAGGGGGTCCCTGGGAGTGTGTCAGTATTTACAGGGGGTCCCTGGGAGTGTGTCTGTATTCACAGGGGGTCCCTGGGAGTGTGTCAATATTTACAGGGTGTCCCTGGGAGTGTGTCAGTATTTACAGGGGGTCCCTGGGAGTGTGTCAATATTTACAGGGTGTCCCTGGAAGTGTGTCAGTATTTACAGGGTGTCCCTGGGAGTGTGACAGTATTTACAGGGTGTTCCCGGGAGTGTGTCAGTATTTACAGGGGGTCCCCGGGAGTGTGTCAGTATTTGCAGGGTGTCCCTGGGAGTGTGTCAGTATTTACAGGGGGTCCCTGGGAGTGTGTCAGTATTTACAGGGGGTCCCTGGAGTGTGTCAGTATTTACAGGGGGGTCCCTGGGAGTGTGTCAGTATTTACAGGGGGTCCCTGGAGTGTGTCAGTATTTACAGGGGGTCCCTGGGAGTGTGTCAGTATTTACAGGGGGTCCCTGGGAGTGTGTCAGTATTTACAGGGGTCCCTGGGAGCGTGTCAGTATTTAAAGGGGGTCCCTGGGAGCGTGTGAGTATTTACAGGGGGTCCCTGGGAGCATGTCAGTATTTACAGGGGGTCCCTGGGAGTGTGTCTGTATATACAGGGGATCCCTGGCAGTGTGTCTGTATTTACAGGGGGTCCCCGGGAGTGTGTCAGTATTTACAGGGGGTCCCGGGGAGTGTGTCAGAATTTACAGGGGGTCCCTGGGAGTGTGTCAGTATTTACAGGGGGTCCCTGGGAGTGTGTCTGTATTTACAGGGTGTCCCTGGAAGTGTGTCAGTATTTACAGGGTGTCCCTGGGAGTGTGTCAGTATTTACAGGGTGTCCCCGGGAGTGTGTCAGTATTTACAGGGGGTCCCTGGGAGTGTGTCTGTATTTACAGCAGGTCCCTGGGAGTGTGTCAGTATATACAGGGGGTCCCTGGGAGAATGTCAGTGTTTACAGCAGTTCCCTGGGAGTGTGTCTGTATTTAGAGGGGGTCCCGGGGAGTGTGTCAGCAAATACAGGGGGTCCCTGGGAGTGTGTCAGTATTTACAGGGGGTCCCCAGGAGTGTGTCAGTATATACAGGGGGTCCCCGGGAGTGTGTCAGTATTTACAGGGGGTCCCTGGGAGTGTGTCAGTATTTACAGGGTGTCCCCGGGAGTGTGTCTGTATTTACAGGGTGTCCCTGGAAGTGTGTCAGTATTTACAGGGTGTCCCTGGGAGTGTGTCAGTATTTACAGGGTGTCCCCGGGAGTGTGTCAGTATTTACAGGGGGTCCCTGGGAGTGTGTCAGTATTTACAGGGGGTCCCTGGGAGTGTGTCTGTATTTACAGGGGGTCCCAGGGAGTGTGTCAATATTTACAGGGTGTCCCTGGGAATGTGTCAGTATTTACAGGGGGTCCCTGGGAGTGTGTCAATATTTACAGGGTGTCCCTGGAAGTGTGTCAGTATTTACAGGGTGTCCCTGGGAGTGTGACAGTATTTACAGGGTGTTCCCGGGAGTGTGTCAGTATTTACAGGGGGTCCCTGGGAGTGTGTCAGTATTTACAGGGGGTCCCTGGAGTGTGTCAGTATTTACAGGGGGTCCCTGGAGTGTGTCAGTATTTACAGGGGGTCCATGGGAGTGTGTCAGTATTTACAGGGGGTCCCTGGGAGTGTGTCAGTATTTACAGGGGGTCCCTGGGAGTGTGTCAGTATTTACAGGGGGTCCCTGGGAGTGTGTCAGTATTTACAGGGGGTCCCTGGAGTGTGTCAGTATTTACAGGGGGTCCCTGGGAGTGTGTCAGTCTATACAGGGGGTCCCTGGGAGAATGTCAGTATTTACAGCAGTTCCCTGGGAGTGTGTCTGTATTTAGAGGGGGTCCCGTGGAGTGTGTCAGTATTTACAGGGGGTCCCCGGGAGTGTGTCAGTATTTACAGGGGGTCCCGGCGAGTGTGTCAGAATTTACATGGGGTCCCTGGGAGTGTGTCAGTATTTACAGGGGGTCCCTGGGAGTGTGTCAGTATTTTCAGTGGGTCCCTGGGAGTGTGTCAGTATATACAGGGGGTCCCATGGAGTGTGTCAGTGTATACAGGGGGTCCCCGGGAGTGTGTTAGTATTTACAGGGGTCCCTGGGAGCGTGTCAGTATTTACAGGTGGTCCCTGGGAGCGTGTGAGTATTTACAGGGGGTCCCTGGGAGCGTGTCAGTATTTACAGGGTGTCCCTGGGAGTGTGTCAGTATTTACAGGAGGTCCCCGGGAGTGTGTCAGTATTTACAGGGGGTCCCTGGGAGTGTGTCAGTATTTACAGGAGGTCCCCGGGAGTGTCTCAGTATTTACAGGGTGTTCCTGGGAGTGTGTCAGTATTCACAGGGGGTCCCTGGGAGTGTGTCAGTATTTACAGGGGGTCCCTGGGAGTGTGTCAATATTTACAGGGTGTCCCTGGGAGTGTGTCAGTATTTACAGGGGGTCCCTGGGAGTGTGTCTGTATTTACAGGGGGTCCCTGGGAGTGTGTCTGTATTTACAGGGGGTCCCTGGGAGTGTGTCAGTATTTACAGGGTGTCCCTGGAAGTGTGTCAGTATTTACAGGGTGTCCCTGGGAGTGTGTCAGTATTTACAGGGTGTCCCCGGGAGTGTGTCAGTATTTACAGGGGGTCCCTGGGAGTGTGTCAGTATTTACAGGGGGTCCCTGGGAGTGTGTCTGTATTTACAGGGGGTCCCTGGGAGTGTGTCAATATTTACAGGGTGTCCCTGGGAGTGTGTCAGTATTTACAGGGGGTCCCTGGGAGTGTGTCAATATTTACAGGGTGTCCCTGGAAGTGTGTCAGTATTTACAGGGTGTCCCTGGGAGTGTGACAGTATTTACAGGGTGTTCCCGGGAGTGTGTCAGTATTTACAGGGGGTCCCTGGGAGTGTGTCAGTATTTACAGGGGGTCCCTGGAGTGTGTCAGTATTTACAGGGGGGTCCCTGGGAGTGTGTCAGTATTTACAGGGGGTCCCTGGAGTGTGTCAGTATTTACAGGGGGTCCCTGGGAGTGTGTCAGTATTTACAGGGGGTCCCTGGGAGTGTGTCAGTATTTACAGGGGTCCCTGGGAGCGTGTCAGTATTTAAAGGGGGTCCCTGGGAGTGTGTCTGTATTTACAAGGGGTCCCTGGCAGTATGTCTGTATTTACAGGGGGTCCCCGGGAGTGTGTCAGTATTTACAGGGGGTCCCGGGGAGTGTGTCAGAATTTACAGGGGGTCCCTGGGAGTGTGTCAGTATTTGCAGGGGGTCCCTGGGAGTGTGTCTGTATTTACAGGGTGTCCCTGGAAGTGTGTCAGTATTTACAGGGTGTCCCTGGGAGTGTGTCAGTATTTACAGGGTGTCCCCGGGAGTGTGTCAGTATTTACAGGGGGTCCCTGGGAGTGTGTCTGTATTTACAGCAGGTCCCTGGGAGTGTGTCAGTATATACAGGGGGTCCCTGGGAGAATGTCAGTGTTTACAGCAGTTCCCTGGGAGTGTGTCTGTATTTAGAGGGGGTCCCGGGGAGTGTGTCAGCAAATACAGGGGGTCCCTGGGAGTGTGTCAGTATTTACAGGGGGTCCCCGGGAGTGTGTCAGTATATACAGGGGGTCCCCGGGAGAGTGTCAGTATTTACAGGGGGTCCCTGGGAGTGTGTCTGTATTTACAGGGGGTCCCTGGGAGTGTGTCAATATTTACAGGGTGTCCCTGGGAGTGTGTCAGTATTTACAGGGGGTCCCTGGGAGTGTGTCTGTATTTACAGGGTGTCCCTGGAAGTGTGTCAGTATTTACAGGGTGTCCCTGGGAGTGTATCAGTATTTACAGGGTGTCCCCGGGAGTGTGTCAGTATTTACAGGGGGTCCCTGGGAGTGTGTCAGTATTTACAGGGGGTCCCTGGGAGTGTGTCTGTATTTACAGGGGGTCCCTGGGAGTGTGTCAGTATTTACAGGGGGTCCCCGGGAGTGTGTCAGTATTTACAGGGGGTCCCGGCGAGTGTGTCAGAATTTACATGGGGTCCCTGGGAGTGTGTCAGTATTTACAGGGGGTCCCTGGGAGTGTGTCAGTATTTTCAGTGGGTCCCTGGGAGTGTGTCAGTATATACAGGGGGTCCCATGGAGTGTGTCAGTGTATACAGGGGGTCCCCGGGAGTGTGTTAGTATTTACAGGGGTCCCTGGGAGCGTGTCAGTATTTACAGGTGGTCCCTGGGAGCGTGTGAGTATTTACAGGGGGTCCCTGGGAGCGTGTCAGTATTTACAGGGTGTCCCTGGGAGTGTGTCAGTATTTACAGGAGGTCCCCGGGAGTGTGTCAGTATTTACAGGGGGTCCCTGGGAGTGTGTCAGTATTTACAGGAGGTCCCCGGGAGTGTCTCAGTATTTACAGGGTGTTCCTGGGAGTGTGTCAGTATTTACAGGGGGTCCCTGGGAGTGTGTCAGTATTTACAGGGGGTCCCTGGGAGTGTGTCAATATTTACAGGGTGTCCCTGGGAGTGTGTCAGTATTTACAGGGTGTCCCTGGAAGTGTGTCAGTATTTACAGGGTGTCCCTGGGAGTGTGTCAGTATTTACAGGGTGTCCCCGGGAGTGTGTCAGTATTTACAGGGGGTCCCTGGGAGTGTGTCAGTATTTACAGGGGGTCCCTGGGAGTGTGTCTGTATTTACAGGGGGTCCCTGGGAGTGTGTCAATATTTACAGGGTGTCCCTGGGAGTGTGTCAGTATTTACAGGGGGTCCCTGGGAGTGTGTCAATATTTACAGGGTGTCCCTGGAAGTGTGTCAGTATTTACAGGGTGTCCCTGGGAGTGTGACAGTATTTACAGGGTGTTCCCGGGAGTGTGTCAGTATTTACAGGGGGTCCCTGGGAGTGTGTCAGTATTTACAGGGGGTCCCTGGAGTGTGTCAGTATTTACAGGGGGGTCCCTGGGAGTGTGTCAGTATTTACAGGGGGTCCCTGGAGTGTGTCAGTATTTACAGGGGGTCCCTGGGAGTGTGTCAGTATTTACAGGGGGTCCCTGGGAGTGTGTCAGTATTTACAGGGGTCCCTGGGAGCGTGTCAGTATTTAAAGGGGGTCCCTGGGAGTGTGTCTGTATTTACAAGGGGTCCCTGGCAGTATGTCTGTATTCACAGGGGGTCCCCGGGAGTGTGTCAGTATTTACAGGGGGTCCCGGGGAGTGTGTCAGAATTTACAGGGGGTCCCTGGGAGTGTGTCAGTATTTGCAGGGGGTCCCTGGGAGTGTGTCTGTATTTACAGGGTGTCCCTGGAAGTGTGTCAGTATTTACAGGGTGTCCCTGGGAGTGTGTCAGTATTTACAGGGTGTCCCCGGGAGTGTGTCAGTATTTACAGGGGGTCCCTGGGAGTGTGTCAGTATTTACAGGGGGTCCCTGGAGTGTGTCAGTATTTACAGGGGGGTCCCTGGGAGTGTGTCAGTATTTACAGGGGGTCCCTGGAGTGTGTCAGTATTTACAGGGGGTCCCTGGGAGTGTGTCAGTATTTACAGGGGGTCCCTGGGAGTGTGTCAGTATTTACAGGGGTCCCTGGGAGCGTGTCAGTATTTAAAGGGGGTCCCTGGGAGTGTGTCTGTATTTACAAGGGGTCCCTGGCAGTATGTCTGTATTTACAGGGGGTCCCCGGGAGTGTGTCAGTATTTACAGGGGGTCCCGGGGAGTGTGTCAGAATTTACAGGGGGTCCCTGGGAGTGTGTCAGTATTTGCAGGGGGTCCCTGGGAGTGTGTCTGTATTTACAGGGTGTCCCTGGAAGTGTGTCAGTATTTACAGGGTGTCCCTGGGAGTGTGTCAGTATTTACAGGGTGTCCCCGGGAGTGTGTCAGTATTTACAGGGGGTCCCTGGGAGTGTGTCTGTATTTACAGCAGGTCCCTGGGAGTGTGTCAGTATATACAGGGGGTCCCTGGGAGAATGTCAGTGTTTACAGCAGTTCCCTGGGAGTGTGTCTGTATTTAGAGGGGGTCCCGGGGAGTGTGTCAGCAAATACAGGGGGTCCCTGGGAGTGTGTCAGTATTTACAGGGGGTCCCCGGGAGTGTGTCAGTATATACAGGGGGTCCCCGGGAGAGTGTCAGTATTTACAGGGGGTCCCTGGGAGTGTGTCTGTATTTACAGGGGGTCCCTGGGAGTGTGTCAATATTTACAGGGTGTCCCTGGGAGTGTGTCAGTATTTACAGGGGGTCCCTGGGAGTGTGTCTGTATTTACAGGGTGTCCCTGGAAGTGTGTCAGTATTTACAGGGTGTCCCTGGGAGTGTATCAGTATTTACAGGGTGTCCCCGGGAGTGTGTCAGTATTTACAGGGGGTCCCTGGGAGTGTGTCAGTATTTACAGGGGGTCCCTGGGAGTGTGTCTGTATTTACAGGGGGTCCCTGGGAGTGTGTCAATATTTACAGGGTGTCCCTGGGAGTGTGTCAGTATTTACAGGGGGTCCCTGGGAGTGTGTCAGTATTTACAGGGGGTCCCTGGGAGTGTGTCTGTATTTACAGGGGGTCCCTGGGAGTGTGTCAATATTTACAGGGTGTCCCTGGGAGTGTGTCCGTATTTACAGGGGGTCCCTGGGAGTGTGTCAATATTTACAGGGTGTCCCTGGAAGTGTGTCAGTATTTACAGGGTGTCCCTGGGAGTGTGACAGAATTTACAGGTTGTTCCCGGGAGTGTGTCAGTATTTACAGGGGGTCCCTGGGAGTGTGTCAGTATTTACAGGGGGTCCCTGGAGTGTGTCAGTATTTACAGGGGGGTCCCTGGGAGTGTGTCAGTATTTACAGGGGGTCCCCGGGAGTGTGTCAGTATATACAGGGGGTCCCCGGGAGTGTGTCAGTATTTACAGGGGTCCCTGGGAGCGTGTCAGTATTTAAAGGGGGTCCCTGGGAGCGTGTGAGTATTTACAGGGGGTCCCTGGGAGCATGTCAGTATTTACAGGGGGTCCCTGGGAGTGTGTCTGTATATACAGGGGATCCCTGGGAGTGTGTCTGTATTTACAAGGGGTCCCTGGCAGTGTGTCTGTATTTACAGGGGGTCCCCGGGAGTGTGTCAGTATTTACAGGGGGTCCCGGGGAGTGTGTCAGAATTTACAGGGGGTCCCTGGGAGTGTGTCAGTATTTACAGGGGGTCCCTGGGAGTGTGTCAGTATTTTCAGTGGGTCCCTGGGAGTGTGTCAGTATATAAAGGGGGTCCCATGGAGTGTGTCAGTGTATACAGGGGGTCCCCGGGAGTGTGTCATTATTTACAGGGGTCCCTGGGAGCGTGTCAGTATTTACAGGTGGTCCCTGGGAGCGTGTGAGTATTTACAGGGGGTCCCTGGGAGCGTGTCAGTATTTACAGGGTGTCCCTGGGAGTGTGTCAGTATTTACAGGAGGTCCCCGGGAGTGTGTCAGTATTTACAGGGGGTCCCTGGGAGTGTGTCAGTATTTACAGGAGGTCCCCGGGAGTGTCTCAGTATTTACAGGGTGTTCCTGGGAGTGTGTCAGTATTTACAGGGTGTCCCTGGGAGTGTGTCAGTATTTACAGGGGGTCCCTGGGAGTGTGTCAGTATTTACAGGAGGTCCCCGGGAGTGTCTCAGTATTTACAGGGTGTTCCTGGGAGTGTGTCAGTATTTACAGGGGGTCCCTGGGAGTGTGTCAATATTTACAGGGTGTCCCTGGAAGTGTGTCAGTATTTACAGGGTGTCCCTGGGAGTGTGACAGTATTTACAGGTTGTTCCCGGGAGTGTGTCAGTATTTACAGGGGGTCCCTGGGAGTGTGTCAGTATTTACAGGGGGTCCCTGGAGTGTGTCAGTATTTACAGGGGGGTCCCTGGGAGTGTGTCAGTATTTACAGGGGGTCCCCGGGAGTGTGTCAGTATATACAGGGGGTCCCCGGGAGTGTGTCAGTATTTACAGGGGTCCCTGGGAGCGTGTCAGTATTTAAAGGGGGTCCCTGGGAGCGTGTGAGTATTTACAGGGGGTCCCTGGGAGCATGTCAGTATTTACAGGGGGTCCCTGGGAGTGTGTCTGTATATACAGGGGATCCCTGGGAGTGTGTCTGTATTTACAAGGGGTCCCTGGCAGTGTGTCTGTATTTGCAGGGGGTCCCCGGGAGTGTGTCAGTATTTACAGGGGGTCCCGGGGAGTGTGTCAGAATTTACAGGGGGTCCCTGGGAGTGTGTCAGTATTTACAGGGGGTCCCTGGGAGTGTGTCAGTATTTTCAGTGGGTCCCTGGGAGTGTGTCAGTATATAAAGGGGGTCCCATGGAGTGTGTCAGTGTATACAGGGGGTCCCCGGGAGTGTGTCATTATTTACAGGGGTCCCTGGGAGCGTGTCAGTATTTACAGGTGGTCCCTGGGAGCGTGTGAGTATTTACAGGGGGTCCCTGGGAGCGTGTCAGTATTTACAGGGTGTCCCTGGGAGTGTGTCAGTATTTACAGGAGGTCCCCGGGAGTGTGTCAGTATTTACAGGGGGTCCCTGGGAGTGTGTCAGTATTTACAGGAGGTCCCCGGGAGTGTCTCAGTATTTACAGGGTGTTCCTGGGAGTGTGTCAGTATTTACAGGGTGTCCCTGGGAGTGTGTCAGTATTTACAGGGGGTCCCTGGGAGTGTGTCAGTATTTACAGGAGGTCCCCGGGAGTGTCTCAGTATTTACAGGGTGTTCCTGGGAGTGTGTCAGTATTTACAGGGTGTCCCTGGGATTGTGTCAGTATTTACAGTGGGTCCCGGGGAGTGTGTCAGTATTTACAGGAGGTCCTCGGGAGCGTCTCAGTATTAACAGGGTGTCCCTGGGAGTGTATCAGTATTTACAGGGGGTCCCTGGGAGTGTGTCAGTATATACAGGGGGTCCCCGGGAGCGTGTCTGTATTTACAGGGGGTCCCCGGGAGCGTGTCTGTATTTACAGGGTGTCCCTGGGAGTGTGTCAGTATTTACAGGGGATCCCTGGGAGTGTGTCTGTATTTACAGGGGGCCCCTGGGAGTGTGTCAGTATTTACAGGGGGTACCTGGGAGTGTGTCAGTATTTACAGGGTATCCCTGGGAGCGTGTGAGTATTTACAGGGTGTACCTGGGAGCGTGTCAGTATTTACAGGGGGTCCCTGGGAGCGTGTCAGTATTTGCAGGGGGTCCCGGGGAGTGTGTCAGTATTTACAGGGTGTCCCTGGGCGTGTGTCTGTATATACAGGGGATCCCTGGGAGTGTGTCTGTATTTACAAGGGGTCCCTGGGAGTGTGTCTGTATTTACAGGGGGTCCCCGGGAGTGTGTCAGTATTTACAGGGGGTCCTGGAGAGTGTGTCAGAATTTACAGGGGGTCCCTGGCAGTGTGTCAGTATTTACAGGGTGTCCCTGGGAGTGTGTCAGGATTTACAGGGTGTCCCTGGGAGTGTGTCAGTATTTACAGGGTGTCCCCGGGAGTGTGTCAGTATTTACAGGGGGTCCCTGGGAGTGTGTCAGTATTTACAGGGTGTCCCTGGAATGTGTCAGTATTTACAGGGGGTCCCTGGGATTGTGTCAGTATATACAGGGGGTCCCTGGGAGAATGTCAGTATTTACAGCAGTTCCCTGGGAGTGTGTCTGTATTTACAAGGGGTCCCGGGGAGTGTGTCAGTATTTACAGGGGGTCCCTGGGAGTGTGTCAGTATTTACAGGGTGTCCCTGGGAGTGTGTCAGTATTTACAGGGGTTCCCTGGGAGTGTGTCAGTATTTACAGGAGGTCCCCGGGAGTGTCTCAGTATTTACAGGGTGTCCCTGGGAGTGTGTCAGTATTTACAGGGTGTCCCTGGGAGTGTGTCAGTATTTACAGGGGGTCCCTGGGAGTGTGTCAGTATTTACAGGAGGTCCCCGGGAGTGTCTCAGTATTTACAGGGTGTCCCTGGGAGTGTGTCAGTATTTACAGGGGGTCCCTGGGAGTGTGTCAGTATTTACAGGGGGTCCCTGGGAGTGTGTCTGTATTTACAAGGGGTCCCTGGGAGTGTGTCTGTATTTACAGGGGGTCCCGGGGAGTGTGTCAATATTTTCCGGGGGTCCCTGGGAGTGTGTCAGTATTTACAGGGGGTCCCGGGGAGTGTGTCAGTATTTACAGGAGGTCCTCGGGAGTGTCTCAGTATTTACAGGGTGTCCCTGGGAGTGTATCAGTATTTACAGGGGGTCCCTGGGAGTGTGTCAGTATTTACAGGGTGTCCCTGGGAGTGTATCAGTATTTACAGGGGGTCCCTGGGAGTGTGTCAGTATTTACAGGGGGTCCCTGTGAGTGTGTCAGTATTTACAGGGGGTCCCTGGGAGAATGTCAGTATTTACAGCAGTTCCCTGGGAGTGTGTCAGTATTTACAGGGTGTCCCCCGGAGTGTGTAAGTATTTACAGGGTGTCCCTGGGAGTGTGTCAGTATTTACAGGGGGTCCCTGGGATTGTTTCAGTTTTCGAGGGGGTCCCTGGGATTGTGTCAGTATTTACAGGGTGTCCCCGGGAGTGTGTCAGTATTTACAGGGGGTCCCTGGGATTGTGTCAGTATTTACAGGTGTTCCGCGGTAGTGTGTCAGTATTTACAGGGGGTCCCCAGGAGTGTGTCAGTATTTACAGGGGGTCCCTGGGAGTGTGTCAGTATTTACAGGTGGTCCGCGGTAGTGTGTCAGTATTTACAGGGGGTCCCTGGGAGTGTGTCAGTATTTACAGGGGGTCCCCAGGAGTGTGTCAGTATTTACAGGGGGTCCCTGGGATTGTGTCAGTATTTACAGGGGGTCCCCGGGAGTGTGTCAGTATTTACAGGGGGTCCCTGGGAGTGTGTCAATATTTACAGGGTGTCCCTGGGAGTGTGTCAGTATTTACAGGGGGTCCCTGGGAGTGTGTCAGAATTTACAGGGTGTCCCCGGGAGTGTGTCAGTATTTACAGGGTGTCCCTGGGAGTGTGTCAGTATATACAGGCGGTCCCTGGGAGTGTGTCAGTATTTACAGGGGGTCCCTGGGAGTGTGTCTGTATTTACAGGTGGTCTCTGGGAGTGTGTCAGTATTTACAGGGGGTCTATGGGAGTGTGTCAGTATTTACAGGGGGTCCCTGGGAGTGTGTCAGTATTTACAGGGTGTCCCTGGGAGTCTGTCATTATTTACAGGGGGTCCTTGGGAGTGTGTCAGTATTTACAGGGGGTCCCTGGGAGTGTGTCAGTATTTACAGGGTGTCCCCGGGAGTGTGTCAGTATTTACAGGGTGTCCCTGGGAGTGTGTCAGTATATACAGGGGGTCCCTGGGAGTGTGACAGTATTTACAGGGTGTCCCTGGGAGTGTGTCAGTATTTACAGGGGGTCCCCGGGAGTGTGTCAGTTTTTACAGGGTGTCTCCGGGAGTGTGTCAGTATTTCCAGAGGGTCTCCGGAAGTGTGTCAGTATTTACAGGGGGTCCCTGGGAGTGTGTCAGTATTTACAGGGGGTCTCCGGGAGTGTGTCAGTATTTACAGGGGGTCCCTGGGAGTGTGTCAGTATTTACAGGGGGTCCCTGGGAGTGGGTCAGTATTTACAGGGGGTCCCTGGGAGTGTGTCAGTAGTTCCAGGGGGTCCCTGGGATTGTGTCAGTATTTACAGTGGGTCCCTGGGAGTGTGTCAGTATTTACAGGGGGTCCCTGGGAGTGTGTCAGTATTTACAGGGGGTCCCTGGGAATGTGTCAATATTTACAGGGTGTCCCTGGGAGTGTGTCAGTATTTACAGGGGGTCCCCGGGAGTGTGTCAGTATTTGCAGGGTGTCTCTGGGAGTGTGTCAGTATTTACAGGTTGTCCCTGGGAGTGTGTCAGTATTTACAGGGGGTCCCTGGGAGTGTGTCAGTATTTACAGGGGGTCCCTGGGAGTGTCTCAATATTTACAGGGTGTCCCTGGGAGTATGTCAGTATTTACAGGGTGTCCCTGGGAGTGTGTCAGTATTTACAGGGTGTCCCTGGGAGTGTGTCAGTATTTACAGGGGGTCCCTGGGAGTGTGTCAGTCTTTACAGGGGGTCCCTGGGAGTGTGTCAGTATTTACAGGGTGTCCCCGGGAGTGTGTCAGTATTTACAGGGGGTCCCTGGGAGTGTGTCAGTCTTTACAGGGGGTCCCTGGGAGTGTGTCAGTATTTACAGGGGGTCCCTGGGAATGTGTCAATATTTACAGGGGGTCCCCGGGAGTGTGTCAGTATTTACAGGGGGTCCCCGGGAGTGTGTCAGTATTTACAGGGTGTCCCCGGGAGTGTGTCAGTATTTACAGGGGGTCCCTGGGAATGTGTCAATATTTACAGGGGGTCCCTGGGAGTGTGTCAGTATTTACAGGGTGTCCCTGGGAGTGTGTCAGTTTTTACAGGGTGTCTCCGGGAGTGTGTCAGTATTTACAGAGGGTCTCCGGAAGTGTGTCAGTATTTACAGGGGGTCCCTGGGAGTGTGTCAGTATTTACAGGGGGTCTCCGGGAGTGTGTCAGTATTTACAGGGGGTCCCTGGGAGTGTGTCAGTAGTTCCAGGGGGTCCCTGGGATTGTGTCAGTATTTACAGTGGGTCCCTGGGAGTGTGTCAGTATTTACAGGGGGTCCCTGGGAGTGTGTCAGTATTTACAGGGGGTCCCTGGGAATGTGTCAATATTTACAGGGTGTCCCTGGGAGTGTGTCAGTATTTACAGGGGGTCCCCGGGAGTGTGTCAGTATTTGCAGGGTGTCTCTGGGAGTGTGTCAGTATTTACAGGTTGTCCCTGGGAGTGTGTCAGTATTTACAGGGGGTCCCTGGGAGTGTGTCAGTATTTACAGGGGGTCCCTGGGAGTGTCTCAATATTTACAGGGTGTACCTGGGAGTATGTCAGTATTTACAGGGTGTCCCTGGGAGTGTGTCAGTATTTACAGGGTGTCCCTGGGAGTGTGTCAGTATTTACAGGGGGTCCCTGGGAGTGTGTCAGTCTTTACAGGGGGTCCCTGGGAGTGTGTCAGTATTTACAGGGTGTCCCCGGGAGTGTGTCAGTATTTACAGGGGGTCCCTGGGAGTGTGTCAGTCTTTACAGGGGGTCCCTGGGAGTGTGTCAGTATTTACAGGGGGTCCCTGGGAATGTGTCAATATTTACAGGGGGTCCCCGGGAGTGTGTCAGTATTTACAGGGGGTCCCCGGGAGTGTGTCAGTATTTACAGGGTGTCCCCGGGAGTGTGTCAGTATTTACAGGGGGTCCCTGGGAATGTGTCAATATTTACAGGGGGTCCCTGGGAGTGTGTCAGTATTTACAGGGTGTCCCTGGGAGTGTGTCAGTATTTACAGGGGGTCCCTGGGAATGTGTCAATATTTACAGGGGGTCCCTGGGAGTGTGTCAGTATTTACAGGGGGTCCCCGGGAGTGTGTCAGTATTTACAGGGTGTCCCGGGGAGTGTGTCAGTATTTACAGGGGGTCCCTGGGAATGTGTCAATATTTACAGGGTGTCCCGGGGAGTGTGTCAGTATTTACAGGGGGTCCCTGGGATTGTGTCAATATTTACAGGGGGTCCCTGGGAGTGTGTCAGTATTTACAGGGGGTCCCTGGGAGTGTGTCAGTATTTACAGGGTGTCCCCGGGAGTGTGTCAGTATTTACAGGGGGTCGCTGGGAGTGTGTCAGTATTTACAGGGGGTCCCTGGGAGTGTGTCAGTATTTACAGGGGGTCCCTGGGAGTGTGTCAGTATTTACAGGGTGTCCCCGGGAGTGTGTCAGTATTTACAGGGGGTCCCTGGGAATGTGTCAATATTTACAGGGGGTCCCTGGGAGTGTGTCAGTATTTGCAGGGGGTCCCCGGTCAGTATTTTGCGATCAGGGAGTTGAGAATCTGCAGGGCAGGGGAAGCCAATTCTTCCCCTGTGGGGTCGAGAGGAGCAATGTTCCTCCTCCTGGCCCCGATCCACTCTCCCCGCTGAAGAAGCTGAGTTAAAATTACAGTCGGGCCCCGATGACATCACCGGATGTTGACAAGCAGAGGTTTAAGAATAGGACCCCAGCCACCATTGGGCGGCTGGTCTACCGCCTGCTCGGGAGACCAGGTGAAAATCACAAACTCCCAATGGCTGCTCGCCGGATAAATAACCTGGGTGATTATATCGGGGCGGGAAGGTTTAAATTCCACCCCCCTTCCCCCCCACCGTGATCTTTTTGTATAGAACGAGCCTCTTTTAGGCTACAGTCAGGGCAGTGAGATGACATCTTGGTGTAAATAAAGGCCTGTGTTTGTAGAGCTGGTTGAGTTTGCCCAGTGTCTAGACAAGACGCACAGATTACCATTTTAATAAGGTGTGACTCAGGAACAGGCCCCATCCAACTGGGGTAAAACACACACCGTTTCCCTTTGACACTGTCTGCTACTGTGGGAGCAAACAGGGCACTTCCACCAGCAAACAAACATCTCACTTTACTGTCAGTGTATGCCCCAGACACACACAACAGTGAGCATGTGTGTCACTCTCAGCTGTGGCTCAATGGGTAGCCCAGCTGCCTCTGAGTCAGAAGGTTGTGGGTTCAAGTCCCACTCCAGGGATTTGAGCACATAATCCAGGCTGGTACTTCAGTATAATACTGAGGCAGTATTGGAGGTTCTCCCTTTTGGATGTGACAATAAAGCAAGACCTAAGATTGAGGGGTGGGGTGGATATCAGAGGGAAAATTGAGGGGTGGGGAGGTTATTAGAGGGAAGATTGAGGGGTGAGGTGGATATCAGAGGGAAAATTGAGGGGTGGGGAGGATATCAGAGAGAATTAAGGTCAAATTCTTTTGCCGAGCCAGCTATGCCGATGGGAAGGCCTTCAAACAAGTTACTGGGCACAAGGGGGCTTGGGAGTGCCCGGGGACTCTCCCGCCATCCTTTCTCATCTCCTGAGGAAGTCCTCCCAGGTCTCTGTCCGCCTCTTATCCTCGTTCAAAATGGCTGGGATAAGGAGCAAGGAGCGTGGGGATTTGTGGAGCACCATTTTGTGGCCGTTCTTCAAAACAGTCTTTAAAACCTGCATCTTCGACTTGTGTATATGCGTAAGTGTATACCTATGTGTATGTGTGTGTGTA
The DNA here is from genome assembly GCF_035084215.1 of Heptranchias perlo. Lineage (NCBI taxonomy): Eukaryota > Metazoa > Chordata > Chondrichthyes > Hexanchiformes > Hexanchidae > Heptranchias > Heptranchias perlo. Next base: position 127,560,159 of record NC_090329.1, read on the forward strand.
CGTGTGTACGTACGTATGTGTGTATGTATATGTGTGTGTGTGTGTGTGTGTGTGTGTTTCACCTGCTCACCGATGCTCAGTTTGGGTTCCGCCAGGACCACTCAGCTCCAGACCTCATTACAGCCTTGGTCCAAACATGGACAAAAGAGCTGAATTCCAGAGGTGAGGTGAGAGTGACTGCTCTTGACATCAAGGCAGCATTTGACCGAGTGTGGCACCAAGGAGCCCTAGTAAAATTGAAGTCAATGGGAATCAGGAGGAAAACTGTCCAGTGTCTGGAGTCATACCTAGCACAAAGGAAGACGGTAGTGGTTGTTGGAGGCCAATTATGTCAGCCCCAGGACATTGCTGCAGGAGTTCCTCAGTGCAGTGTCCTAGGCCCAACCATCTTCAGCTGCTTCATCAATGACCTTCCCTCCATCATAAGGTCAGAAGTAGGGATGTTCGCTGATGATTGCACAGTGTTCAGTTCCATTCACAACACCTCAGATAATGAAGCAGTCCAAGCCCGCATGCAGCAAGACCTGGACAACATCCAGACTTGGGCTGATAAGTGGCAAGTGCCAGGCAATGATATAGGAACATAGGAACAGGAGTAGGCCATTCAGCCCCTCGAGCCCACTCTGCCATTTGATAAGATCATGGCTGATCTATGATCTAACTCCATATACCTGCCTTTGGCCCATATCCCTTAATACCTTTGGTTGCCAAAAAGCTATCTATCTCAAATCTAAAATTATCAATTGAGTTAGCATTAGTTGTCGTTTGCGGAAGAGAGTTCCAAACTTCTACCACCCTTTGTGTGTAGAAATGTTTTCTGATCTCATTCCTGAAAGGTCTGGCTCTAATTTTTAGACTGTGCCCCCTACTCCTAAAATCCCCAACCAGCGGAAATAGTTTCTCTCTATCCTCCCTATCTGTTACCCTTAATATCTTATAAACTTCGATCAGATCACCCCTTAACCTTTGAAACTCCAGAGAATACAACCCCAATTTGCGTAATCTCTCCTCGTAACTTAACCCTTGAAGTCCGGGTATCATTCTAGTAAACCTACACTGCACTCCCTCCAAGGCCAATATGTCCTTCCGAAGGTGCGGTGCCCAGAACTGCTCACAGTACTCCAGGTGCGGTCTAACCAGGGTTTTGTATAGCTGCAGCATAACTTCTGCCCCCTTGTACTCTAGTCCTCTAGATATAAAGGCCAGCATTCCATTAGCCTTATTGATTATTTTCTGCACCTGTTCATGACACTTCAATGATCCATGTACCTGATCCCCTAAGTCCCTTTGGACATCCACAGTTTTTAATTTTTTACCATTTAGAAAGTACCCTGTTCTATCCTTTTTTGATCCAAAGTGGATGAACTCACATTTGTCTACATTGAATTCCATTTGCCACAGTTTTTCCCATTCACCTAATCTATCAATATCCCTTTGTAATATTATGTTTCCATCTACACTGCTTACAATGCCACCAATCTTTGTGTCATCGGCAAACTTATCTAAGTCATTAATAAATATTGTGAATAATTGAGGCTCCAAGACAGATCCCTGCAGGACTCCACCAGTCACATCCTGCCAATGTGAATACCTACCCATTATCCCTACTCTCTGTCGCCTTTCGCTCAGCCAACTTCCTAACCAAGTCCGTACTTTTCCCTCGATTCCATGGGCTTCTATCTTAGCTAACAGTCTCTTATGTGGGACCTTATCAAATGCCTTCTGGAAGTCCATATAAATAACATCCATTGACATTCCCCTGTCCACTACTTTAGTCACCTCTTCAAAAAATTCAATCAGGTTTGTCAGGCACGACCTACCTTTCACAAATCCATGCTGGCTCTCTCTGATTAACTGAAAATTCTTGAGGTGTTCAGTCACCCTATCCTTAATTATAGACTCCAGCATTTTCCCCACAACAGATGATAGGCTAACTGGTCTATAATTCCCTGGTTTCCCTCTCTCTCCTTTCTTAAAAAGCAGAGTAACATGTGCAATTTTCCAATCTAGAGGAACGGTTCCTGAATCTAGAGAACTTTCCAACAAGAAAGAATCTAACCACCTCCCCTTGACATTCAACGGCTTTACCATCACTGAATCCCCCACCATCAATATCCTGGGGGTCACCATTGACCAGAAACTTAACTGGGCCAACCACATAAATACTGTGGCTACAAGAGCAGGTCAGAGGCTGGGTATTCTGCGGCGAGTGACTCACCTCCTGACTCCCCAAAGCCTTTCCACCATCTACAAGGCACAAGTCAGGAACGTGATGGAATACTCTCCACTTGCCTGGATGAGTGCAGCTCCAACAACACTCAAGCAGCTCGACACCATCCAGGACAAAGCAGCCCGCTTGATTGGTACCCCATCTACCACCCTAAACATTCACTCCCTTCGCCACCGGCGCACTGTGGCTGCAGTGTGTACCATCCACAGGATGCACTGCACAACTCGCCAAGGCTTCTTCGACAGCACCTCCCAAACCCACGACCTCTACCACCTAGAAGGACAAGGGCAGCAGGTACATGGGAACAACACCACCTGCACGTTCCCCTCCAAGTCACACACCATCCCGACTTAGAAATATATCGCCGTTTCTTCATTGTCGCTGGGTCAAAATCCTGGAACTCCCTTCCTAACAGCACTGTGGGAGAACCGTCACCACACGGACTGCAGCGGTTCAAGAAGGCGGCTCACCACCACCTTCTCAAGGGCAATTAGGGATGGGCAATAAATGCCGGCCTTGCCAGCAATGCCCACATCGCATGAACGAATAAAGAAAAATGTGTGTTTATGTTTATGTGTATGTGTTTATGTGTGTGTATGTATGTTTATGTGTGTGTCTTTGTGTGTGTGTGTGTTTATGTTCATATATGTGTATGTTTGTGTGTGTTTTTGTGTATGTGTGTGTTTATGTGTTTGTATGTGTGTGATTGTGTATGTATGTTTATGTGTGTGTATGTGTGTTGGAAGAATCATAGAATCATAGAAAGGTTACAGCACAGAAGGAGGCCATTCGGCCCATCGAGTCCGCACTGGCTCTATGCAACAGCAATCCAGCTAGTCCCACTCCCCCGCCCTATCCCCGTAGCCCTGCAAATTTTTTCCTTTCAAGTACTTATCCAGTTCCCTTTTGAAGGCCATGATTGAATTTGCCTCCACCACCCACTCGGGCAGTGCATTCCAGATCATAACCACTCGCTGTGTAAAAACGTTTTTCCTCATGTCACCTTTGCAGCTATACAAAACCCTGGTTAGACCGCACCTGGAGTACTGTGAGCAGTTCTGGGCACCGCACCTTCGGAAGGACATATTGGCCTTGGAGGGAGTGCAGTGTAGATTTACTAGAATGATACCCGGACTTCAAGGGTTAAGTTACAAGGAGAGATTACACAAATTGGGGTGATCTGATCGAAGTTTATAAGATATTAAGGGGAACAGATAGGGTGGATAGAGAGAAACTATTTCTGCTGGTTGGGGATTCTAGGAGTAGGGGGCACAGTCTAAAAATTAGAGCCAGACCTTTCAGGAGTGAGATTAGAAAACATTTCTACACACAAAGGGTGGTAGAAGTTTGGAACTCTCTTCCTCAAACGGCAATTGATACTAGCTCAACTGCTAAATTTAAATCTAAGATAGATAGCTTTTTGGCAACCAAAGGCAGGTCTCTGGAGTTAGATCACAGATCAGCCCTGATCTTACCAAATGGCGGAGCAGACTCGAGGGGCTGAATGGCCTACTCCTGTTCCTATGTTCCTATATTCCTTTGGTTCTTTTGCCAATCACCTTAAATCTATGTCCTCTGGTCCTCGACCCTTCTGCCAATGGGAACAGTTTCTCTCTACCAACTCTATCTAGACCCTTCATGATTTTGAACACCTCTACCAAATCTCCACTCAACTGTCTCTGTTCCAAGGAGAATGTGTGTGTGTATGTGTGAGTTTGTGTGTGTGTGTATGTTTACTTTTATGTGTTTGTGTGTTTGTACGTGTGTGCATATGTCTGTGTTTGTGTATATGTGTGTATGTGTATGTTTATGTGTGTATGTGTGTGTGTATGTTTATGTGTGTATGTGTATGTTTATGTGTGTGTGTATGTTTATGTGTGTATGTGTGTATGTGTATGTTTATGTGTGTTTGTGTATATGTGTATGTTTATATGTGCTTATGTGTATGTGTATGTTTATGTGTGTATGTGTATGTTTATGTGTGTGTGTATGTGTATGTTTATGTGTGTGTATGTGTATGTTTATGTGTGTGTATGTGTATGTTTATGTGTGTGTATGTGTATGTTTATGTGTGTATGTGTATGTTTATGTGTGTTTATGTGTATGTGTATGTTTATGTGTGTGTGTATGTTTATGTGTGTGTGTATGTGTATGTTTATGTGTGTTAGTGTGTATGTTTATGTTTATGTGTGTTTGTGTGTATGTTTATGTGTGTATATGTATGTCTCTGTGTGTTAGTGTGTATGTGTATGTTTATGTGTGTTAGTGTGTATGTGTATGTTTATGTGTGTTTGAGTGTATGTGTATGTTTATGTGTGTTTGTGTGTATGCGTATGTTTATGTGTGTTAATGTGTATGTGTATGTTTATGTGTGTGTATGTGTATGTTTGTGTGTGTTTATGTGTATGTTTATGTGTGTATGTGTATGTTTATATGTGTGTTAGTGTGTATGTTTATGTATGTTAGTGTGTATGTTTATGTGTGTGTATGTGTATGTTTATGTGTGTTAGTGTGTATGTTTATGTGTGTGTATGTGTATGTTTATGTGTGTTAGTGTGTATGTTTATGTGTGTTAGTGTGTATGTTTATGTGTGTTAGTGTGTATGTTTATGTGTGTGTGTTAGTGTGTATGTTTATGTATGTTAGTGTGTATGTTTATGTTTATGTGTGTTTGTGTGTATGCGTATGTTTATGTGTGTTAATGTGTATGTGTATGTTTATGTGTGTGTATGTGTATGTTTGTGTGTGTGTATGTGTATGTTTATGTGTGTATGTGTATGTTTATGTGTGTTAGTGTGTATGTTTATGTTTATGTGTGTTTGTGTGTATGCGTATGTTTATGTGTGTTAATGTGTATGTGTATGTTTATGTGTGTGTATGTGTATGTTTGTGTGTGTGTATGTGTATGTTTGTGTGTGTGTATGTGTATGTTTATGTGTGTATGTGTATGTTTATGTGTGTATGTTTATGTGTGTGTGTTAGTGTGTATGTTTATGTGTGTTAGTGTGTATGTTTATGTGTGTTAGTGTGTATGTTTATGTGTGTGTGTTAGTGTGTATGTTTATGTGTGTTAGTGTGTATGTTTATGTGTGTTAGTGTGTATGTTTATGTGTGTGTATGTGTATGTTTATGTGTGTTAGTGTGCATGTTTATTTGTGTTAGTGTGTATGTTTATGTGTGTTAGTGTGTATGTTTATGTGTGTTAGTGTGTATGTTTATGTGTGTTAGTGTGTATGTTTATATATGTGTGTGTATGTATATGTTTATGTGTGTGTGTTAGTGTGTATGTTTATGTGTGTGTATGTGTGTTGGAAGAATCATAGAATCATAGAAAGGTTACAGCACAGAAGGAGGCCATTCGGCCCATCGAGTCCGCACTGGCTCTATGCAACAGCAATCCAGCTAGTCCCACTCCCCCGCCCTATCCCCGTAGCCCTGCAAATTTTTTCCTTTCAAGTACTTATCCAGTTCCCTTTTGAAGGCCATGATTGAATTTGCCTCCACCACCCACTCGGGCAGTGCATTCCAGATCATAACCACTCGCTGTGTAAAAACGTTTTTCCTCATGTCACCTTTGCAGCTATACAAAACCCTGGTTAGACCGCACCTGGAGTACTGTGAGCAGTTCTGGGCACCGCACCTTCGGAAGGACATATTGGCCTTGGAGGGAGTGCAGTGTAGATTTACTAGAATGATACCCGGACTTCAAGGGTTAAGTTACAAGGAGAGATTACACAAATTGGGGTGATCTGATCGAAGTTTATAAGATATTAAGGGGAACAGATAGGGTGGATAGAGAGAAACTATTTCTGCTGGTTGGGGATTCTAGGAGTAGGGGGCACAGTCTAAAAATTAGAGCCAGACCTTTCAGGAGTGAGATTAGAAAACATTTCTACACACAAAGGGTGGTAGAAGTTTGGAACTCTCTTCCTCAAACGGCAATTGATACTAGCTCAACTGCTAAATTTAAATCTAAGATAGATAGCTTTTTGGCAACCAAAGGCAGGTCTCTGGAGTTAGATCACAGATCAGCCCTGATCTTACCAAATGGCGGAGCAGACTCGAGGGGCTGAATGGCCTACTCCTGTTCCTATGTTCCTATATTCCTTTGGTTCTTTTGCCAATCACCTTAAATCTATGTCCTCTGGTCCTCGACCCTTCTGCCAATGGGAACAGTTTCTCTCTACCAACTCTATCTAGACCCTTCATGATTTTGAACACCTCTACCAAATCTCCACTCAACTGTCTCTGTTCCAAGGAGAATGTGTGTGTGTATGTGTGAGTTTGTGTGTGTGTGTATGTTTACTTTTATGTGTTTGTGTGTTTGTACGTGTGTGCATATGTCTGTGTTTGTGTATATGTGTGTATGTGTATGTTTATGTGTGTATGTGTGTGTGTATGTTTATGTGTGTATGTGTATGTTTATGTGTGTGTGTATGTTTATGTGTGTATGTGTGTATGTGTATGTTTATGTGTGTTTGTGTATATATGTATGTTTATATGTGCTTATGTGTATGTGTATGTTTATGTGTGTATGTGTATGTTTATGTGTGTGTGTATGTGTATGTTTATGTGTGTGTATGTGTATGTTTATGTGTGTGTATGTGTATGTTTATGTGTGTATGTGTATGTTTATGTGTGTTTATGTGTATGTGTATGTTTATGTGTGTGTGTATGTTTATGTGTGTGTGTATGTGTATGTTTATGTGTGTTAGTGTGTATGTTTATGTTTATGTGTGTTTGTGTGTATGTTTATGTGTGTATATGTATGTCTCTGTGTGTTAGTGTGTATGTGTATGTTTATGTGTGTTAGTGTGTATGTGTATGTTTATGTGTGTTTGTGTGTATGTGTATGTTTATGTGTGTTTGTGTGTATGCGTATGTTTATGTGTGTTAATGTGTATGTGTATGTTTATGTGTGTATGTGTATGTTTGTGTGTGTTTATGTGTATGTTTATGTGTGTATGTGTATGTTTATATGTGTGTTAGTGTGTATGTTTATGTATGTTAGTGTGTATGTTTATGTGTGTGTATGTGTATGTTTATGTGTGTTAGTGTGTATGTTTATGTGTGTGTATGTGTATGTTTATGTGTGTTAGTGTGTATGTTTATGTGTGTTAGTGTGTATGTTTATGTGTGTTAGTGTGTATGTTTATGTGTGTGTGTTAGTGTGTATGTTTATGTGTGTTAGTGTGTATGTTTATGTTTATGTGTGTTTGTGTGTATGCGTATGTTTATGTGTGTTAATGTGTATGTGTATGTTTATGTGTGTGTATGTGTATGTTTGTGTGTGTGTATGTGTATGTTTATGTGTGTATGTGTATGTTTATGTGTGTTAGTGTGTATGTTTATGTTTATGTGTGTTTGTGTGTATGCGTATGTTTATGTGTGTTAATGTGTATGTGTATGTTTATGTGTGTGTATGTGTATGTTTGTGTGTGTGTATGTGTATGTTTATGTGTGTATGTGTATGTTTATGTGTGTATGTTTATGTGTGTGTGTTAGTGTGTATGTTTATGTGTGTTAGTGTGTATGTTTATGTGTGTTAGTGTGTATGTTTATGTGTGTGTGTGTTAGTGTGTATGTTTATGTGTGTTAGTGTGTATGTTTATGTGTGTTAGTGTGTATGTTTATGTGTGTGTATGTGTATGTTTATGTGTGTTAGTGTGCATGTTTATTTGTGTTAGTGTGTATGTTTATGTGTGTTAGTGTGTATGTTTATGTGTGTTAGTGTGTATGTTTATGTGTGTTAGTGTGTATGTTTATATATGTGTGTGTATGTATATGTTTATGTGTGTGTGTTAGTGTGTATGTTTATGTGTGTGTATGTGTGTTGGAAGAATCATAGAATCATAGAAAGGTTACAGCACAGAAGGAGGCCATTCGGCCCATCGAGTCCGCACTGGCTCTATGCAACAGCAATCCAGCTAGTCCCACTCCCCCGCCCTATCCCCGTAGCCCTGCAAATTTTTTCCTTTCAAGTACTTATCCAGTTCCCTTTTGAAGGCCATGATTGAATTTGCCTCCACCACCCACTCGGGCAGTGCATTCCAGATCATAACCACTCGCTGTGTAAAAACGTTTTTCCTCATGTCACCTTTGCAGCTATACAAAACCCTGGTTAGACCGCACCTGGAGTACTGTGAGCAGTTCTGGGCACCGCACCTTCGGAAGGACATATTGGCCTTGGAGGGAGTGCAGTGTAGATTTACTAGAATGATACCCGGACTTCAAGGGTTAAGTTACAAGGAGAGATTACACAAATTGGGGTGATCTGATCGAAGTTTATAAGATATTAAGGGGAACAGATAGGGTGGATAGAGAGAAACTATTTCTGCTGGTTGGGGATTCTAGGAGTAGGGGGCACAGTCTAAAAATTAGAGCCAGACCTTTCAGGAGTGAGATTAGAAAACATTTCTACACACAAAGGGTGGTAGAAGTTTGGAACTCTCTTCCTCAAACGGCAATTGATACTAGCTCAATTGCTAAATTTAAATCTAAGATAGATAGCTTTTTGGCAACCAAAGGCAGGTCTCTGGAGTTAGATCACAGATCAGCCCTGATCTTACCAAATGGCGGAGCAGACTCGAGGGGCTGAATGGCCTACTCCTGTTCCTATGTTCCTATATTCCTTTGGTTCTTTTGCCAATCACCTTAAATCTATGTCCTCTGGTCCTCGACCCTTCTGCCAATGGGAACAGTTTCTCTCTACCAACTCTATCTAGACCCTTCATGATTTTGAACACCTCTACCAAATCTCCACTCAACTGTCTCTGTTCCAAGGAGAATGTGTGTGTGTATGTGTGAGTTTGTGTGTGTGTGTATGTTTACTTTTATGTGTTTGTGTGTTTGTACGTGTGTGCATATGTCTGTGTTTGTGTATATGTGTGTATGTGTATGTTTATGTGTGTATGTGTGTGTGTATGTTTATGTGTGTATGTGTATGTTTATGTGTGTGTGTATGTTTATGTGTGTATGTGTGTATGTGTATGTTTATGTGTGTTTGTGTATATATGTATGTTTATATGTGCTTATGTGTATGTGTATGTTTATGTGTGTATGTGTATGTTTATGTGTGTGTGTATGTGTATGTTTATGTGTGTGTATGTGTATGTTTATGTATGTGTATGTGTATGTTTATGTGTGTATGTGTATGTTTATGTGTGTTTATGTGTATGTGTATGTTTATGTGTGTGTGTATGTTTATGTGTGTGTGTATGTGTATGTTTATGTGTGTTAGTGTGTATGTTTATGTTTATGTGTGTTTGTGTGTATGTTTATGTGTGTATATGTATGTCTCTGTGTGTTAGTGTGTATGTGTATGTTTATGTGTGTTAGTGTGTATGTGTATGTTTATGTGTGTTTGTGTGTATGTGTATGTTTATGTGTGTTTGTGTGTATGCGTATGTTTATGTGTGTTAATGTGTATGTGTATGTTTATGTGTGTGTATGTGTATGTTTGTGTGTGTTTATGTGTATGTTTATGTGTGTATGTGTATGTTTATATGTGTGTTAGTGTGTATGTTTATGTATGTTAGTGTGTATGTTTATGTGTGTGTATGTGTATGTTTATGTGTGTTAGTGTGTATGTTTATGTGTGTGTATGTGTATGTTTATGTGTGTTAGTGTGTATGTTTATGTGTGTTAGTGTGTATGTTTATGTGTGTTAGTGTGTATGTTTATGTGTGTGTGTTAGTGTGTATGTTTATGTGTGTTAGTGTGTATGTTTATGTTTATGTGTGTTTGTGTGTATGCGTATGTTTATGTGTGTTAATGTGTATGTGTATGTTTATGTGTGTGTATGTGTATGTTTGTGTGTGTGTATGTGTATGTTTATGTGTGTATGTGTATGTTTATGTGTGTTAGTGTGTATGTTTATGTTTATGTGTGTTTGTGTGTATGCGTATGTTTATGTGTGTTAATGTGTATGTGTATGTTTATGTGTGTGTATGTGTATGTTTGTGTGTGTGTATGTGTATGTTTATGTGTGTATGTGTATGTTTATGTGTGTATGTTTATGTGTGTGTGTTAGTGTGTATGTTTATGTGTGTTAGTGTGTATGTTTATGTGTGTTAGTGTGTATGTTTATGTGTGTGTGTGTTAGTGTGTATGTTTATGTGTGTTAGTGTGTATGTTTATGTGTGTTAGTGTGTATGTTTATGTGTGTGTATGTGTATGTTTATGTGTGTTAGTGTGCATGTTTATTTGTGTTAGTGTGTATGTTTATGTGTGTTAGTGTGTATGTTTATGTGTGTTAGTGTGTATGTTTATGTGTGTTAGTGTGTATGTTTATATATGTGTGTGTATGTATATGTTTATGTGTGTGTGTTAGTGTGTATGTTTATGTGTGTGTATGTGTGTTGGAAGAATCATAGAATCATAGAAAGGTTACAGCACAGAAGGAGGCCATTCGGCCCATCGAGTCCGCACTGGCTCTATGCAACAGCAATCCAGCTAGTCCCACTCCCCCGCCCTATCCCCGTAGCCCTGCAAATTTTTTCCTTTCAAGTACTTATCCAGTTCCCTTTTGAAGGCCATGATTGAATTTGCCTCCACCACCCACTCGGGCAGTGCATTCCAGATCATAACCACTCGCTGTGTAAAAACGTTTTTCCTCATGTCACCTTTGCAGCTATACAAAACCCTGGTTAGACCGCACCTGGAGTACTGTGAGCAGTTCTGGGCACCGCACCTTCGGAAGGACATATTGGCCTTGGAGGGAGTGCAGTGTAGATTTACTAGAATGATACCCGGACTTCAAGGGTTAAGTTACAAGGAGAGATTACACAAATTGGGGTGATCTGATCGAAGTTTATAAGATATTAAGGGGAACAGATAGGGTGGATAGAGAGAAACTATTTCTGCTGGTTGGGGATTCTAGGAGTAGGGGGCACAGTCTAAAAATTAGAGCCAGACCTTTCAGGAGTGAGATTAGAAAACATTTCTACACACAAAGGGTGGTAGAAGTTTGGAACTCTCTTCCTCAAACGGCAATTGATACTAGCTCAACTGCTAAATTTAAATCTAAGATAGATAGCTTTTTGGCAACCAAAGGCAGGTCTCTGGAGTTAGATCACAGATCAGCCCTGATCTTACCAAATGGCGGAGCAGACTCGAGGGGCTGAATGGCCTACTCCTGTTCCTATGTTCCTATATTCCTTTGGTTCTTTTGCCAATCACCTTAAATCTATGTCCTCTGGTCCTCGACCCTTCTGCCAATGGGAACAGTTTCTCTCTACCAACTCTATCTAGACCCTTCATGATTTTGAACACCTCTACCAAATCTCCACTCAACTGTCTCTGTTCCAAGGAGAATGTGTGTGTGTATGTGTGAGTTTGTGTGTGTGTGTATGTTTACTTTTATGTGTTTGTGTGTTTGTACGTGTGTGCATATGTCTGTGTTTGTGTATATGTGTGTATGTGTATGTTTATGTGTGTATGTGTGTGTGTATGTTTATGTGTGTATGTGTATGTTTATGTGTGTGTGTATGTTTATGTGTGTATGTGTGTATGTGTATGTTTATGTGTGTTTGTGTATATGTGTATGTTTATATGTGCTTATGTGTATGTGTATGTTTATGTGTGTATGTGTATGTTTATGTGTGTGTGTATGTGTATGTTTATGTGTGTGTATGTGTATGTTTATGTGTGTGTATGTGTATGTTTATGTGTGTATGTGTATGTTTATGTGTGTTTATGTGTATGTGTATGTTTATGTGTGTGTGTATGTTTATGTGTGTGTGTATGTGTATGTTTATGTGTGTTAGTGTGTATGTTTATGTTTATGTGTGTTTGTGTGTATGTTTATGTGTGTATATGTATGTCTCTGTGTGTTAGTGTGTATGTGTATGTTTATGTGTGTTAGTGTGTATGTGTATGTTTATGTGTGTTTGTGTGTATGTGTATGTTTATGTGTGTTTGTGTGTATGCGTATGTTTATGTGTGTTAATGTGTATGTGTATGTTTATGTGTGTGTATGTGTATGTTTGTGTGTGTTTATGTGTATGTTTATGTGTGTATGTGTATGTTTATATGTGTGTTAGTGTGTATGTTTATGTATGTTAGTGTGTATGTTTATGTGTGTGTATGTGTATGTTTATGTGTGTTAGTGTGTATGTTTATGTGTGTGTATGTGTATGTTTATGTGTGTTAGTGTGTATGTTTATGTGTGTTAGTGTGTATGTTTATGTGTGTTAGTGTGTATGTTTATGTGTGTGTGTTAGTGTGTATGTTTATGTGTGTTAGTGTGTATGTTTATGTTTATGTGTGTTTGTGTGTATGCGTATGTTTATGTGTGTTAATGTGTATGTGTATGTTTATGTGTGTGTATGTGTATGTTTGTGTGTGTGTATGTGTATGTTTATGTGTGTATGTGTATGTTTATGTGTGTTAGTGTGTATGTTTATGTTTATGTGTGTTTGTGTGTATGCGTATGTTTATGTGTGTTAATGTGTATGTGTATGTTTATGTGTGTGTATGTGTATGTTTGTGTGTGTGTATGTGTATGTTTATGTGTGTATGTGTATGTTTATGTGTGTATGTTTATGTGTGTGTGTTAGTGTGTATGTTTATGTGTGTTAGTGTGTATGTTTATGTGTGTTAGTGTGTATGTTTATGTGTGTGTGTGTTAGTGTGTATGTTTATGTGTGTTAGTGTGTATGTTTATGTGTGTTAGTGTGTATGTTTATGTGTGTGTATGTGTATGTTTATGTGTGTTAGTGTGCATGTTTATTTGTGTTAGTGTGTATGTTTATGTGTGTTAGTGTGTATGTTTATGTGTGTTAGTGTGTATGTTTATGTGTGTTAGTGTGTATGTTTATATATGTGTGTGTATGTATATGTTTATGTGTGTGTGTTAGTGTGTATGTTTATGTGTGTGTATGTGTGTTGGAAGAATCATAGAATCATAGAAAGGTTACAGCACAGAAGGAGGCCATTCGGCCCATCGAGTCTGCACTGGCTCTATGCAACAGCAATCCAGCTAGTCCCACTCCCCCGCCCTATCCCCGTAGCCCTGCAAATTTTTTCCTTTCAAGTACTTATCCAGTTCCCTTTTGAAGGCCATGATTGAATTTGCCTCCACCACCCACTCGGGCAGTGCATTCCAGATCATAACCACTCGCTGTGTAAAAACGTTTTTCCTCATGTCACCTTTGCAGCTATACAAAACCCTGGTTAGACCGCACCTGGAGTACTGTGAGCAGTTCTCGGCACCGCACCTTCGGAAGGACATATTGGCCTTGGAGGGAGTGCAGTGTAGATTTACTAGAATGATACCCGGACTTCAAGGGTTAAGTTACAAGGAGAGATTACACAAATTGGGGTGATCTGATCGAAGTTTATAAGATATTAAGGGGAACAGATAGGGTGGATAGAGAGAAACTATTTCTGCTGGTTGGGGATTCTAGGAGTAGGGGGCACAGTCTAAAAATTAGAGCCAGACCTTTCAGGAGTGAGATTAGAAAACATTTCTACACACAAAGGGTGGTAGAAGTTTGGAACTCTCTTCCTCAAACGGCAATTGATACTAGCTCAACTGCTAAATTTAAATCTAAGATAGATAGCTTTTTGGCAACCAAAGGCAGGTCTCTGGAGTTAGATCACAGATCAGCCCTGATCTTACCAAATGGCGGAGCAGACTCGAGGGGCTGAATGGCCTACTCCTGTTCCTATGTTCCTATATTCCTTTGGTTCTTTTGCCAATCACCTTAAATCTATGTCCTCTGGTCCTCGACCCTTCTGCCAATGGGAACAGTTTCTCTCTACCAACTCTATCTAGACCCTTCATGATTTTGAACACCTCTACCAAATCTCCACTCAACTGTCTCTGTTCCAAGGAGAATGTGTGTGTGTATGTGTGAGTTTGTGTGTGTGTGTATGTTTACTTTTATGTGTTTGTGTGTTTGTACGTGTGTGCATATGTCTGTGTTTGTGTATATGTGTGTATGTGTATGTTTATGTGTGTATGTGTGTGTATGTTTATGTGTGTATGTGTATGTTTATGTGTGTGTGTATGTTTATGTGTGTATGTGTGTATGTGTATGTTTATGTGTGTTTGTGTATATGTGTATGTTTATATGTGCTTATGTGTATGTGTATGTTTATGTGTGTATGTGTATGTTTATGTGTGTGTATGTGTATGTTTATGTGTGTGTATGTGTATGTTTATGTGTGTGTATGTGTATGTTTATGTGTGTGTATGTGTATGTTTATGTGTGTATGTGTATGTTTATGTGTGTTTATGTGTATGTGTATGTTTATGTGTGTGTGTATGTTTATGTGTGTGTGTATGTGTATGTTTATGTGTGTTAGTGTGTATGTTTATGTTTATGTGTGTTTGTGTGTATGTTTATGTGTGTATATGTATGTCTCTGTGTGTTAGTGTGTATGTGTATGTTTATGTGTGTTAGTGTGTATGTGTATGTTTATGTGTGTTTGTGTGTATGTGTATGTTTATGTGTGTTTGTGTGTATGCGTATGTTTATGTGTGTTAATGTGTATGTGTATGTTTATGTGTGTGTATGTGTATGTTTGTGTGTGTTTATGTGTATGTTTATGTGTGTATGTGTATGTTTATATGTGTGTTAGTGTGTATGTTTATGTGTGTGTATGTGTATGTTTATGTGTGTTAGTGTGTATGTTTATGTGTGTGTATGTGTATGTTTATGTGTGTTAGTGTGTATGTTTATGTGTGTGTATGTGTATGTTTATGTGTGTTAGTGTGTATGTTTATGTGTGTTAGTGTGTATGTTTATGTGTGTTAGTGTGTATGTTTATATGTGTGTGTGTTAGTGTGCATGTTTATGTGTGTTAGTGTGTATGTTTATGTTTATGTGTGTTTGTGTGTATGCGTATGTTTATGTGTGTTAATGTGTATGTGTATGTTTATGTGTGTGTATGTGTATGTTTGTGTGTGTGTATGTGTATGTTTATGTGTGTATGTGTATGTTTATGTGTGTTAGTGTGTATGTTTATGTGTGTTAGTGTGTATGTTTATGTGTGTATGTTCAGCTGGGTGATTGCCCCTCAGTTTTCCACAACTACTACTACTACAACAACTTGCATTTATATAAAGCCTATAACGTTGTAAAACGTCCCAAGGCACTTCACAGGAGCGATTATCAAACAAAATTTGACACCGAGCCACATAAGGAGATATTAGGACAGGTGACCAAAAGCTTGGTCAAAGAGGTAGGTTTAAGGAGCTTCTTAAAGGAGGAGAGAGAGGCGGAGAGGTTTAGGCAGGGAATTCCAAAGGTTAGGGCGGAGACAGCTAAAGGAATGGCCGCCAACGGTGGAGTGATTAAAATCGGGGATGCGCAAGAGGCCAGAATTGGAGGAGTGCAGAGATCTTGGAGGATTGTAGGGCTGGAGGAGGTTACAGAGATAGGGAGGGGAGAGGGAGGTGTAGAGTGGTGTTCCCCAGGGGTCGGTGCTGGGACCACTGCTTTTCTTGATAAATATTAATGACTTGGACTTGGGTGTACAGGGCACAATTTCAAAATTTGCCTATGATACAAACCTTGGAAGTGTAGTGAACAGTGAGGAGGATAGTGATAGACTTCAAGAGGATATCGACAGGCTGGTGGAATGGGTGGACACGTGACAGATCAAATTTAACACAGAGAAGTGTGAGGTGATACATTTTGGTAGGAAGAATGAGGAGAGGCAATATAAACTAAAGGATACAACTCTAAAAGGGGTACAGGAACAGAGAGATCGGGGGTATATACGCACAAATCATTAAAGGTGGCAGGGCAGGTTGAGAAAGCGGTTAAAAAAGCTTAGGGGATCCTGGGCTTTATAAATAGAGGCATAGAGTACAAAAGCAAGGAGGTTATGATGAACCTTTATAAAACACTGGTCCGGCCACAACTGGAGTATTGTGTCCAGTTCTGGGCACCGCACTTTAGGAAGGATGTGAAGGCCTTAGAGAGGGTGCAGAAGAGATTTACCAGAATGATTCCAGGGAAGAGGGACTTCAGTTACGTGGATAGACTGGAGAAGCTGGGGTTGTTCTCCTTGGAACAGAGGCGGTTGCGAGGAGATTTGATAGAGGTGTTCAAAATCATGAAGGGTTTAGGCAGAGTAGATAGAGAGAAACTGTTCCCATTGGCGGAAGGGTCAAGAACCAAAGGACATAGATTTACGGTGATTGGCAAAAGAATCAAAGGTGACATGAGGGAAAACTTTTTTACACAGCGAGTGGTTATGATCTGGAATGCACTGCCCGAGGGGGTGGTGGAGGCAGATTCAATCGTGGCCTTCAAAAGGGAACTGGATAAGTACTTGAAAGTAAAAAATTTGCAGGGCTACGGGGATAGGGCGGGGGAGTGGAACTAGCTGGATTGCTCTTGCAGAGAGCCGGTATGGACTCGACGGGCCGAATGGCCTCCTTCTCTATTGGAACCATTCTCTGATTCTCTGATTCCTGTCCCCTGAAGGCAGGGTCTTTTCCTGGTACCAACTGTCCCTCCGGTACCTCGTCCTAGCGACGGATCTTCGTGGACGAGATGCCAGGTCAACTTTCCTCCTCATCACCGGGGCGATAATCTGGGGACAATAATCACCCTTCATAGAAACTGCCCAATTTTCTGTCCGCCGACAGGTTCTATGAAGTGGTGGGGGGGGGGGGGGGGGGGCGGGGTCAAAACACTCCCATCGGATCACCACCCAGACGGCGAAGACGAAAATCTGTCCACTAGCTAATCGACCAAGGGGGGCGGGAGGGCAGTACCTGTCCTCTTGACAACATCCACACATCGGTGCTTTCAGCAACAGAGGCTGGTGTAGCTTGTGGTCACCGGACAGCAATCAGGAGAGACCTCGCTAGCTGGCTTTCTCGTTCCTAACTCAGAGGGTACTGCAATCAGCTAAAGTGGGGTAGGGGGAGTAAACCTGGCACTTTGGATGGCTCAGTCACCCACTGGTTAAAGCCGCAGGTTGGGAGGAAGAAAGAAAGAAAGAACTTGTATTTATATAGCACCTTTCACAACCTCAGGACGTCCCAAAGTGCCTTACAGCCAATGAAGTACATTTGAAGTGTACTCACTGTTGTAATGTAGGAAACGAGGCAGCCAATTTGCGCACAGCAAGATCCCACAAACAGCGATTTGATAAATGACCAGGTAATTTGTTTTAGTGATGTTGGTTGAGGGATAAATATTGGCCGGGACACCGGGGAGAACTCCCCTACTCTTCTTTGAATAGTGCCATGGGATCTTTTACATCCCCCTGAGAGGGCAGGTTTAACATCCCGAAAGACGGCACCTCCGACAGTGCAGCACTCCCTCGGTCTGAGAATGTTGTTGTGTATTGAGTTTAGACAATGAAGAGGAAGCGGCAGCAAGTCTCAGTTTACTGCCTTTAATTTTCTTTTTTTTTAAAAAAAAGGTCACTAACGATGTCTGCCCATCCCCAGAACTCACAATACGCCTCGGGTACAGTTCTCATTCGCAGGGCTGATTACATTGCCTCCTGCCTTCGGCTCAATTCTTTAATCCAAATCAACTGCTAATGTTGCTCTTCAACATTGAAAGAGATTCTGAGCACAGCATCGTCGAGTGGTGATAAAAGCCTGCTAATGCACAGCATTCAGTGAGAGGCAGTCCACCTGACACTGGCCCTTTCTGCTTACCCTGTGGGCGAAGGTGAACCAGTGATGTCCCCACAATTAGTCTGGTCTGTGCTGAATTACTTAGAATGCACAGCACAGAAACAGGCCATTCGGCCCAACAGGTCCATGCTGGTGTTTATGCTCCACACGAGCCTCCTCCCTCCCTACTTCATCTAACCCGATCACCATATCCTTCTATTCCTTTCTCCCTCATGTGTTTATCCAGCTTCCCCTTAAATACATCAATGCTATTTGCCTCAACTTGCGGTAGTGAGTTCCACATTCTAACCACTCTCTGGATAAAGAACTTTCTTCTGAATTCATTATTGGATTTATTCGTGACTATCTTATATTTATGGCCTCCAGTTTTGGTCTCCCCCCACAAGTGGAAACAATTTATCTATGTTTACCCTATCAAAACCTTTCATAATCTTAAAGACCTCTATCAGGTCTCCCCTCAGCCTTCTCTTTTCTAGAGAAAAGAGCCCCAGCCTGTTCAATCTTTCCTGGTAGGTGTAACTTCTCCATTCTGGTCTCATCCTTGTAAATCTTTTTTGCATCTTCTCCACTGTCTCTATATCCTTTTCATAATATGGAGACCGGAACTGTTCATAACAACAACAACTTTCATTTATATAGCACCTTTAACATAGTAAAACATCCCAAGGTGCTTCACAGGAGCGATTATCAAACAAAATTTGACACCAAGTCACATAAGGAGATATTAGGACAGGTGACCAAAAGCTTGGTCAAAGAGGTAGGTTTTAAGGAGCTTCTTAAAGGAGGAGAGAGAGGAGGAGAGACGGAGAGGTTTAGGGAGGGAATTCCAGAGCTTAGGGCCCAGTCAGCTGAAGGCACAGCCGCCAATGGTGGAGCAATTAAAATCGGGGATTCGCAAGAGGCCAGAATTGGAGGAGCGCAGAGATCGCAGAGGGTTGTAGGGCTGGAGGAGGTTACGAGGAGGGGCGAGGCCATGGAGGGATTTGAAAACAAGGATGAGAATTTTAAATTGAGGCATCCCTGGATGGGGAGTCAATGTAGGTCAGCGAGTACTGTGGTGATGGGTGAACTGGACTTGGTGTGAGTTAGGTTATGGGTAGCAGAGTTTTGGATGAGCTCAAGTTTATGGAGGGTGAAAGATGGGAGGCCGACCAGGAGAGCATTGGAATAGTCGAGTCTAGAGGTAACAAAGACATGGATGAGGGTTTCAGCAGCAGATGAGCTGAGGCAGGTGCGGAGACGGGCCATGTTAGAGGTGGAAGTATGCGGTCTTGGTGATGGGGCGGATATGTGGTCGGAAGCTCCTCTCGGGGTCAAATCGGACGCCAAGGTTGCAAACGTTCTGGTTCAGCCTCAGACAGTGGCCGGGGAGAGGGATGGAGTCGGTGGTTAGGGAATGGAGTTTGTGGCAGGGACCGAAGACAATGGCTTCGGTCTTCACAATATTTAGTTGGAGGAACTTTCGGACGAGCCATGTGACAAATGAGAGACAGTGGAGGGGTCGAGGGAGGTGGTGGTGAGGTAGAGCTGGGTGTTGTCAGCGTACATGTGGAATCTGACGTCGTGTTTTCGGATGATGTCGCCAAGGGGCAGCCTGTAGATGAGAAATAATATTTCAAGTGTGGTCTAACCAAGGTTCTATACAAGTTTAACATAACCTGTCTGCTTTTGAATTCTATCCCTTTAGAGATGAACCCCAGTGCTTTGCTTTATTTATGGCCTTATTAACCTGCATCGCTACTTTTAGTGATTTGTGTATCTGCACCCCGAGATCCCTTTGCTTTTCTACCCCATTTAGACTCTTATTATCCAAAGATTATCTGGCCTCCTTATTCTTCCAGCAAAATGCACCACCTCACACTTATCTATATTGAAATTCATTTGCCAATTACACGTCTGAGTTAGCTGATCTCAGGCCGAGAGCAGTGCTATTCTCTTGATCCAGCATGCCTATTCCAGTGGCAGTCTAACCGAGGCTAGCCGGGAGTGAGAGTGAGCGGATCAAGCAGTGAGAGGGTTACATTTTGAGCTTTACTGAAAGGTGTTATCATAGGAACAGGAGTGGGCCATTCAGTCCCTCGAAATGTTCTGCCATTCAAACCCCTCCTCTCCCTCCAAAACACTGCCTTCCTCCAATTCTGGCCTCTTGTGCATCGCCGATTTCCTTCACTCCATCAGTGCCGACCGTGCCTTCTACCGTCTAGACTGCACGCTCTGGAATTCTCTCCCTAAACCCCTCTGCCTCTCCACTTCCCTTTAAGACTCATCTTAAAACCCACCTCTTTGAACAAGCTTTTAGTCACCCATCCTAAGATTTCCTTCTTTGGCTTGGCATCCATTGTTACGCAAAGCACTTTGAGATTTTTCTACATTGAAGGTGTTATATAAATACAATTTGTAGTTATTGTGGTGGTGGTGAATGAGGCTGTAGGTATGGAGGTTACAGAGATAGGGAGCGGTGAGGCCATGAGGAGATTTAAACTCGAGGATGATCATTTTAAATTGGAGACTGGTGGAACTGGGAGCACAGGGGTGATGACTGAACGGGACTTGGTACGAGTTAGGATACGGGCAGCAGAGTTTTGGATGAGCTCAAGTTTTCAGAGGGTGGAAGATGGGGGGCCAGCCAGGAGAGCATTGGAATAGTCGAGTCTAGAGGTAACAAAGGGATAGGTGAAGGTTTCAGCAGCAGATGAGCTGAGGCAGGGCAGAGACGGGCGATGCATTTTCAAGTTCAATAATCACAGACAGTCCCAAATGGTGGACACCCTACGATCACACATAGGCTGTTGTACTTAACACCTGACAATCAGCCCTATCAAAAAGAACCAGAGGGGAGATGAGAATTTTTTTTAACGCAGCGAGTTGTAATGATCTGGAATGTGCTGTCTGAAAGGGCGGTGGAAGCAGATTCAATAATAACTTCCAAAAGGGGAATTGGATAAATACTTGAAAAGAAAAAAAATTATGGGGGAAGAGCAGGGGGAGTGGGACTAATCGGATAGCTCTTTCAAAGAGCCGGCACAGGCACGATGGGCCGAATAGCCTCCTTCTGTGCTGTAAGATTCTATGGGGGCTAAATTGGGCTGCGTAGCGCTCGTTGTGTAGGTGCCACGCGGACTCCTAAGCACCGAAAACGGCTTCTGAGATGCACACGCACACTCCCAGCATGACATGCACCTAACAAGCGCCAGCAGTATGTAATGTAGAGAGATTATGATGTAAATCAGTGTGCAGCGCTGATTTAAAGGGACAGATGTGATTTTGGAACTCCCCGTTCAAGTCTTAACCTCACACAGCTGAACAGGTCTTAAACAACATGGAGGACCCCCACCCCTGCCCCCCCCACCAGCGCTATTTAAAGGGATCATGCAGGAGTTACAGTGGCTGGATTTTTGCTTCTGGCTGCTGGTGCATTTGTACCTGTTTTTGGAGGTCTCCTATACTTGAATACTAGGACTAGGGGACATAGCCTAAAAATTAGAGCCAGGACTTTCAGGAGTGAAGTTAGGAAACACTTCTACACTCAAAGGGTGGTAGAAGTTTGGAACTCTCTTCCTCAAACGGCAGTTGATGCTAGCTCAATTGTTAATTATAAATCTGAGATTGATAGATTTTTGTTAACCAAAGGTATTAAGGGATATGGGGCTAAAGCGGGTATATGGAGTTAGGTCACAGATCAGTCAATGGATCAATGAATGGCGGAACAGGCTCGAGGGCCTGAACGGCCTCCTCTTGTCCCTATGTTCCTATAATAAAGTTTCAATATTCCACAGGGAGTGGGCTGGCTAGCGGACAGGCAACAGCAAGGGCACTGGGGGAGTGGCACGGGTGGGACAGGAATGCTGCCATCCTGAGAGAGGACAGCAGGTTCAGGCTCCATGGAGCCACTGCCACTTGCTGCCTCCTGTGACGCACCACCTTCTCCTGCAAGAAAGCGGGACATGTGTTGGTGAGTGTCCTGCAGGATGTTTGGATGATGTGCCTGTCACAGTTGAATAGCTGCCAGTGTGTGCGGTCTGTGAGTTGTGGGTGGGCGGCTTGCAACAGTGGTAATGTGTGAGGGTGAGATGAAGCATTTGATTGGAAGTGTTGAGAGCTGATGGAAAGAGTTTGTGGATATGTGGGTGATGGGGGCTGTAGTGCGTGGTGCAGATGGTAGGAGAGGCCACTTGACAGTTGACCTCACTCACCCTGACCACTCGTGTCAAAGCATTGAACTTCTTCCTGCACTACATCCACGTTCGTGGTGCTGTGCGCCTGGCATTGACTTCGTCCCCTATTGCCTCGAGAGCATATGTCTGGAGGGCCTCTTGCTCCCCCCCCCCCGCCCACCCCCTGCGGATATAGGATGTCCCTCCTTCCGTCCACCTCTTGCACCAAGGCCTCTGGTACATCAGCAGAGAACCTTGGTGCCCGTTCTCTCGCAGGCCCAGTACCGACTCAGATCGACAGATTGGCGGGCTCTGGTGTGCAGATTGGAGGGTGTGGGATTTAGTTGTTAGTTTTTGAAAGAACTCAACAGTTTGTAAACATAAGGACGGGACCTGTATCTGTGTTTTACGTGTGCGATTTCTGATCGCCGTTCAGACCCGTACCTTATATTTTGAAAATATAAGAGTCCCGCAAACTTTGAGCGGCCAAGTTGTTGCTCATTAAAAATTCCAGCTTTCCCATCATCACCAAGCTTCACTATATTGCAGCACAGATTCACTTCACCATTGACTTCCACCACTTCCTGCAGCCACAGTGCACCTCCCCTTTAAGAGGCGCAGGCTGCCTTTAAGTGGTGCTGGCCGCTCGCGATATCTGGGCCCCCTGCTGCTGAGCAGCCACTCAACAGAGCAGGTAGGGCATCGGTTTCCTCAATACCTCAGAGTGCCCCTCCGTGAGACTGAACCATACAGACCAGGAAAGACAGGGCTTCATTCCCCAAACCAGCTGGTGCTCACGGGCTGGGGAGTGGATAGGGTCCAGCACGGGTTCCTGCCCCCTGGCGCTAGAATTTATGCTGTGGGGAGATTATAGGGTAACTCTGCCCTAATCACTCGCCCCCCTCCCCCCACTTCGAACCACACCCTGGCCGAGTAACTCTCAGCCACCGACCCCCCCGCCCCACCCAGTGAACACTAGCCTGGAGCCAACTCTGCCTCTGATTCGCAACACACACACACCCACCCACTCCTTCAGTGTTCCCGCGTCCTGGTAACTCCGTGTGTTTCTAGGAGGCCCTTTGGCCCATCGCACTCTCTGAAAGAGCCTGACACTGAGTCCCACTCCCCTGCCCTTTCTCAATTTCCTTTTTCAAATATTTCTCCACTTCCCTTTTACATTTTAGTTTTGGATTCTGCCTTCGCTGCAGTTTCTGGGAGGGAAATCCCAGTCTTAACGTTCTACATAAAAAGAACCTCTTTAATCTCTCCCTTTGTTCTCGTGACAATCTCAAATTTACAACCTCCCCCTCCCCAACCCCCCACCCCAGTATTAAGGCCTGAAACGTTGACGACTTAACTCCCGTTTTGATCCACAGCTGCGGCCTGACCTGCTGAGTATTTCTAGTTATTTTTTTCTGTTTTTAATATTCAGATTTCCAGCATCTGGAGTATTTTATTTGTCGATCTTAAAATTCTCACCCTTCTTTTCAAATCCCTCCACGGCCTCGCCCCTCCCTATCTCTGTAACCTCCTCCAGCCCTACAACCCTCCGAGATCTCTGCGCACCTCCAGTTTTTGCCTCTTGCGCATCCCCGATTTTCATCGCCCCACCATTGGCGGCCGTGCCTTCAGCTGCCTAGGCCCTAAACTCTGGAATTCCCTCCCTAAAACTCTGCGTCCCTCTACCTCTCTCTCCTTCTTTACGTCGCTCCTTAAAACCTATCTCTTTGACCAAGCTTTTGGTCACCTCTCACCTTATGTGGCTTGCTGTCAAATTTTGTCTAATAATCGCTCCTGTGAAGTGCTTTGGGATGTTTTACTATGCTTCTATATTTAGTAACTTACAGCATGCCTGTGCGGGCTCTTTGAAAGAGCTATCCAATTAGTCCCACTCCCCCTGCTCTTTCCCAATAGCCCTGCAAATGTTTTCCTTTTCAAGTATTTATCCAGTTTGAAAGTTATTCATGAATCTGCTTCCACCGCCCTTCTAAATATAGAAGCATAGTAAAACATCCCAAAGCACTTCACAGGAGCGATTATTAGACAAAATTTGACAGCAAGCCACATAAGGTGAGAGGTGACCAAAAGCTTGGTCAAAGAGATAGCGCATTCCAGATCATAACAACTCGCTGCCTAATTTCTCCTCTCCCCTCTGGTTCTTTTGCCAATTATTTTAAATCTGTGTCCTCTGGTTACCGACCCTCCTGCCAGTGGAAACAGTTTCTCCCTATCTATTCGATCAAAACCTTCCATGATTTTGAACATCTCTATTAAATCTCCCCTTAACCTGCTCTTCTCCAAGGAGAACAACCCCAGCTCCTCCAGTCTCCCCCCAGTGTTGTGGATGCTAGTGGGCCCACGGTGGCTGGGGTTTCAGACAGTAAATGAGCGCAAATCCGATCGATTGGATTCGATGCTGTGACGCTCAAGACTCTGGAGTGGGGCTTGAACCCACAACCTTCCGACTCAAGAGGCAACTCTTCTGAGTGCTGCCAACAGAGCCAAGCCGACAGCTGACAGAGGGCGATAGGGGGCGGTGGAAAATAGGAAGACTTTCATTTCTACAGCGCCTGTTACAACCTCAGGACGTCCCAAAGCGCTTTACAGCCAATGAAGTATTTTTGAAGTGTAGTCACTGTCGTAATGTAGGAAACGCGGCAGCCAATTTGCGCACAGCAAGATCCCACAAACAGCAATGTGATGATAACCAGATAATCTGTTTTTAGTGATGTTGGTTGAGGGATAAATATTGGCCAGGATACTGGGGAGAACTCCCCGTGCTCGTCTTTGAAATAGCGCCGTGGGATTTTTTACATCCACCTGAGGGGGGCAGACGGGGCCTCGGTTTAACGTCTCATCTGAAAACCGGCACCTCTGACAGTGCGGCACTCCCTCAGTACTGCACTGGGAGTGTCAGCCTGGATTATGTGCTCAAGTCTCTGGAGTGGGACTTGAACCCACGACCTCCTGACTCAGAGGAAAAAAAACAGCAAGAAAAAATGTAAAGAACAGCCCCGGGCTGGGATTGACTCAATATATACTTTATTTCATCTTTATTTACAAATATCATACATGTGTTGAAATCTCGGTGCGTTCACAATGACAACCAGCGCAATCCCCTACACTGGGAACATGTCCCTTCAAGAGGCAGCAGAACCTTCTCTGTTTTAAGCGACGATGTAAATCGCACTGAAAGCCACAATGTCCACCAGGTGTTAAACCTCACCCAACACGACACGGTCTCAAAGCTCTGGGTCCATGTCGCAAAGTTGAGTGCCCCTCCCCTTCCCCTCAATTACCCGTCCAAAGAAGATCAGCGGCTGGGGGAGCTGCAGGGGAGGGAAATGTGGTGGTGGGGGAAGTGGTGGGGGTGGGGAGGGTGGTGGGGGGGAGGAGTGAGGGGGGAGCGGCGGGGTGGGGGAGGTGAGGGGGGGAGCGGCGGAGGTTGGGGGGTGGTAGGGGGAGGAGTGAGGGGGGGGAGCGGCGGGGGTGGGGGAGGTGAGGGGGAGCGGCGGGGGTGGGGAGGGTGGTGGGGGGAGGAGTGAGGGGGGGAGCGGCGGGGGGTGGGGGAGGTGAGGGGGGAGCGGCGGGGGTGGGGAGCGGCGGGGTGGGTTCCACAATTTAATTCCCATCGGATACCGGTAGTGCAGAGGGTGGAAGATTTACCCCCAATACACTCATTGCCAAAAACCTTCCCTCATGGAAATGCTGCCCCTTTGATCCATACTTAAAAGGGGAAGGAAATCTCCTGTTCAAAGTACTCTCCCAATGTAATTACTAAATAGCACTCATTCCTTTTATGTGACCATTGGTGATGAACACAGGCCCTGCCCCCCTCCCCCACCTCGGCCCCCCCCCGACCCTCGTCGCTCCAGGGCAGCTCCGGAGGCATCGCCGATGGGAGAGGGGAGGTGAGGGTCACGCCTCAGGACTCCGACCTCCTACCAGCGGCCGAGCCCGATCTGGAGCTGCCCGACCCCACCTTGCCCCCCCTCCCCCCACCTCCCAAGCCAACTCGTCCTGTGCCTCCCCACCCCCCCCCACTCCATTAAAACACAAGCGTCCTCCCTCTAGACTTTCCTTTCCCTTTTAAGCATCAACACCTTTCCCGCGTAACAAGTACTTGTTAAAAAAACATTTCTGTCGAATGATATTAATCCCATTAAGTGCTTCTAACGTTCTGGCTGCGTTCCCATTGAGTGGGAAACGTACGATGGAACGGAGATATCTCTGAAGAGTGCCGTGGTAGGAACTGGCTGTCCATATCTTGGCCGGGCAGGGCTGTGCGTACGGTAGGGTAGTGGTTTCTGAACTAGCCATCCAGAGGCCTGGACGAATAATTGAGTTCAAATCCCACCAAGGGCAGTTTGAGAATTTAAGTCCGGTTTAAAAAAATCAGGACCTAATTTTTTTTTAAAAGCTGGTATCAGTAAAAGTGACCATGAGTTAAAGGTTCATTAATGTCCTTTAGGGAAGGAAACCTGCCGTCCTTACCTGGTCTGGGCCTATATGTGACTCCAGACCCCACACCAACGTGTGAAGTGGCCTAGCCAGCCTCTAAGTTGTGTCAAACCACTAACAATGGTTCAAGATGAAGGCCATCGCCACCTTCTCAGGCCTTGCCAGCGACGCCCACATCCCCAAGAATGAATAAAAGAAAAGGGATCAGGCGGGAAGGGTTTATAATTCCAAAGGGAGGGACTTGAACCCACCGGAGCTTCAGAGTAAAAGTCTACGACACTCCACCGACTGAGCAATCCGGGCTCCACAGGGCCAGGCTAGACCTCGGCAATGTCCCCCCCCCCCCGCCCCCACCACCTCCCCGCCCCCTCCCAATCATCTGCCGTCGTCTGGGTGACCAGGCTATTTGAAGCAAGGTGTTGGTAACCATGGAAACATAGGCCAGCGAGGCCTTCGAGGAACGGGGGTCAGAGTAAAAGAGTGCCGCCCCCGTCCCCACCCCGGAGATCGCTGCTATATCACAGAGACGTTGTCCGTGGTGCAGCCGCACTTCTCGGTAATCATGTTGGGGAACTCTGCCACCTCGATCTCGGTGTAGTCCCCCTTCTTCACCAGGTACATCACGGGCAGGGACGCGGTCTCCGCCACGGCGCAGGTCCTCTCGCCGTAGTTGAAGGGCCACTGCGGCTGCTTGCAGCCCCCCACACAGTGGAAGGCCTGGTATCCGGGGGGCTCGATGATCCAGTACTGGGTCCAGGTCAGCTCCCTGAAGTTGATGAAGTATTCCTGCCTGCAGCACACCCCTCTTCTCTGGGACCTGCTTACACCACAGTCCCCGGTAGCACTAAAAATAAAAAAGAGGAACGGAAACAGGATTAATTTTTTTTTAACGGAAGTATTTTACGACGCAGCTCTTTTTTTAAAAGTCGCGGGGTGACTTCTTAAGAAGCTGCCTTTCTGCTGCCGCTGTGCTGTTGCCAGCTTCGCTAAGGCCAGTTCTTGGGACGATCCAGGCCGTTAACTGCACAAGGGCCCGCACATTGGGATTATATTTTATTATTTATGCTGGGAATGTGGGCATCGCTGGCAAGGCCAGTGTTTATTGCCCATCGCTTGTTGCCCAGAGAAGGTGGTTGTGGGCCTTCTTCTTGGAGACAGTGGTTTTGATCCAACTGTGTGACTCGCTGGGCCACTTCAGAGGGCAGTTAAGAGTCAAGCACGCTGGTGTGGGGACTGGAGTCACATATAGGCCCAGACCGGGTAAGGACGGCAGGTTTCCTTCCCGTAAGGACTTTAGTGAACTAGATGGGTTTTTATGACAATCCGACAGCTTCATGGTCACTTTTATTGATACTTTGACTGACTGCTCCCCCTCAGATACCATTAGATAAACGATTACAGCCAGCACTCCACAACCTCTGAATCCCCCCCAATCCTTCCCCTCCCCAGATTGCTGAGTCGCAGTATTGGTGGAACAGACCAGAACAAAGCATAGCTGGGAGTTCACTGATTTATTTCCTGGCAAATAAAAGAGCACCAAATTTACCGGAGGAGAATATCCACAGTAATCAGGGTCACTGCGACATTCGGCCCTGTTCCGAACAATTAGTATTTCGACTTCGGGCTTGCCAGAAATTCCTCGGTTTGCCATTTTGTCTTTAAACATGTTTGAAAAACAAAGGGGCTCTGCTAAAACAACGGAGAAAGGAATTTCACGCCCCACTAACATCTGCACACTAGTATTCGCACACTAGCATCCACACACTAGTATTCGCACACTAGCATCCACACACTAGTATTCGCACACTAGCATCCACACACTAGTATTCGCACACTAGCATCCACACACTAGTATTCGCACACTAGCATCCACACGCTAGCATCCACACTAGTATTTGCACACTAGTATTCGCACACAAGTATCCACACACTAGTATTCACACACTAGTATTCGCACACTAGCATCCACACACTAGTATTCGCACACTAGCATCCACACACTAGTATTCTCACACTAGCATCCACACACTAGTATTCGCACACTAGCATCCACACACTAGTATTCGCACACTAGCATCCACACACTAGTATTCGCACACAAGTATCCACACGCTAGCATCCACACTAGTATTTGCACACTAGTATTCGCACACAAGTATCCACACACTAGTATTCACACACTAGTATTCGCACACTAGCATCCACCCACTAGTATTCGCACACTAGTATTCGCACACAAGTATCCGCACGCTAGCATCCACACACTAGTATTCGCACACTAGCATCCACACACTAGTATTCGCACACAAGTATCCACACGCTAGCATCCACACTAGTATTTGCACACTAGTATTCGCACACAAGTATCCACACACTAGTATTCACACACTAGTATTCGCACACTAGCATCCACCCACTAGTATTCGCACACTAGTATTCGCACACAAGTATCCACACGCTAGCATCCACACACTAGTATTTGCACACAAGTATCCACACACTAGTATTTGCACACAAGTATCCACACACTAGTATTCACACACTAGTATTCGCACACTAGCATCCACCCACTAGTATTCGCACACAAGTATCCGCACGCTAGCATCCACACACTAGTATTCGCACACTAGCATCCACACGCTAGTATTCGCACACAAGTATCCACACGCTAGCTTCCACACTAGTATTTGCACACTAGTATTCGCACACAAGTATCCACACACTAGTATTCACACACTAGTATTCGCAGACTAGCATCCACCCACTAGTATTCGCACACTAGTATTCGCACACAAGTATCCACACGCTAGCATCCACACACTAGTATTTGCACACAAGTATCCACACACTAGTATTTGCACACAAGTATCCACACACTAGTATTCGCACACAAGTATCCACACACTAGTATTCACACACTAGTATTCGCACACTAGCATCCACCCACTAGTATTCGCACACTAGTATTCGCACACAAGTATCCACACACTAGTATTTGCACACAAGTATCCACACACTAGCATCCACACACTAGTATTTGCACACAAGTATCCACACACTAGCATCCACACACAAGTATTTGCACACAAGTATCCACACACTAGTATTTGCACACAAGTATCCACACACTAGTATTTGCACACAAGTATCCACACACTAGTATTTGCACACAAGTATCCACACACTAGCATCCACACACAAGTATTTGCACACAAGTATCCACACACAAGTATTTGCACACAAGTATCCACACACTAGTATTTGCACACAAGTATCCACACACTAGCATCCACACACAAGTATTTGCACACAAGTATCCACACACAAGTATTTGCACACAAGTATCCACACACAAGTATCCACACACTAGCATCCACACACAAGTATTTGCACACAAGTATCCACACACTAGTATTTGCACACAAGTATCCACACACTAGTATTTGCACACAAGTATCCACACACTAGCATCCACACACTAGTATTTGCACACAAGTATCCACACACTAGCATCCACACACTAATATTTGCACACAAGTATCCACACACTAGTATTTGCACACAAGTATCCACACACTAGCATCCACACACTAATATTTGCACACAAGTATCCACACACTAGCATTTGCACACAAGTATCCACACACTAGCATCCGCACACAAGTATCCGCACACTGGTACTCGCACACTAGTATCCGCACACTAGCATCTGCACACTAGTATTCGCACACTAGTATCCACACAGTATCATTTGAAGCTGGAGCAACAGCTCTTTACACGCAGAGAAAGTCGCACAAAACTTTAGGGTTGCCAACACTCCAGGATTGCCCTGGAGTCTCCGGGAATTGCAGGCTGATCTCCAGGACACTGCTGTGAGCAAAATCTGGGCGAAAAAAATCATGGGGGGGGGGGGCATTAGAAAAGATTGTGTTCTTTTTATTTTCTTTGAACACTTTCATTTATTAGTTAGAAATATATTGGCGAAGGGGAAAAGCTGTTTGACTGACAGTCAAGATTCTTCCAATTGGGTAACAAGGAGACTGTTCCCTTTACAATTGGCTGTGGGAAGGCGGGGTGCCTGGAGGATAGACCAATGGCGGGAATGTGGGGGCGGGGAGGGTGTGTGTTTGAGGTGGAAGGTCATGTGATGAAACCTGCACAAATACAGCCAACCAGAGATGGCGACCCTACGATGGTCTTAAACTCTCAACTCTACGCAATCCACGCTAATGGAGACGTACCCGTATTCGCTGAAGTTGAGGGAGTACAGGACCAGCTCTGGTTTTCCCAGCATCCGATCGGCAGGATCCTGGGAGGTGAAGCGGACCAACCTGGCCAGCTCAGCCGCGTGCCTGCCCGGTCGCTCAGCTTCGATCCAGATCTCCAGGTACATCTCAGCCTCCTTGGTGTTCTGCCAGTAGTGCACGGCCTGAGTGACGTCAAACATTTTCCACCCGGAGTGGAGGATGGGGACCAGCCTGTCACAGGGGAGGTGGGGGGGGGAAACACAGAATATTAGATCAACAGCAGCAATTCACATTTATAAGCCTGCGCTTGAAAGGGGGGATAAATTCAAAACTAATCTGCGGAAACATTATTTCAGTGAGCGAGTGGTCAATCTGTGGAACCAGGCTCCCGAGGGAGACGGTGGAAGCAGTTACATGGAATTTACAGCACAGAAACAGGCCATTCATTGGATAGCTCGTTCAAAGAGCCGGCACAGGCACAATGGACCGAATGGCCTCCTGCTGTGTGATTCTATGATTCATTCGGCCCAACAGGTCAATGCCAGTATTTATGCTCCACAAGAGCCTTCTCCCATCCCTCTCCATCTAACCCTATCAGCTGGTTAGTGTGGATTCATTCAAATGCAAATTAGATTGATTTCTTTCAGAAAATAATATTTTGGGATAGAGTACAGGAGTAATTTGAGACATGACATGTGATAAGTGTAACAGGCTCGGGAGGAACGATGGATCCCAAAGCCTCATGCCTGGGTCTGTTGTAGACTAATTGATGGAGATTGATTGCTGTGTTTAGTCAACAACTCCATTATCGTAGGATCACGTGACTACAGGATGGTAGAAGGTGAACGAGATGGGCCTCGGTCTTTTATCATCTACCAATTCCTATCTATCACCTTTCGACGCTCCATTATCATCATCGGCCGGCTACGGGGTGAGAATTAGAAGTGAAAAGCAAAAGGGACCTTTTCCTTACCTGGAATCTATGAGCGAGGTCCTGTTGCTGCCGTCGGCCAGAACCTTGACCCAGTACACGCTGACCCTGGCATTGTTGACCGGCCGGCTGTGTCTCCTGGGAGGCAGGTCTCCTTTGTGGATGCCTTTCTTGAAGAGCTTCAGCTCCGCCATGGTCACCTCGCTGTTTTCAGGGATCAGCCCCTTCATGTCGAAAACCAACCTCTGTCTGGTGGGGTCGGAATAGAGCACTTCTCCGGTCGTATCTGGGGGAAAAAAACAGAGCAGTGTGAAGAGATGCATCGTGCGTGGAAAGAAAATGAAAGACTTGCATTTCAACAACGCCTTTCACGACCTCAGGACGTCCCAAAGCGCTTTACAACCAATGAAATACTTTACAAAGTGTACTCACTGTTGTAATGTAGGAAACACAGCAGCCAATTTGAGCACAACAAGATCCCACAAACAGCAATGAGATAATGACCAGGTAATCTGTTTTAGTGACGTTGATTGAGGGATAAATATTGGGCCAGGACACCGGGGAGAACTTCCCTGCTCTGGGATCTTTTATGTCTATCTGAGAGGGCCAGGCAGGACCACGGTTTAACATCTCAACTGAAAGACAGCGCCTCCGACAGTGCAGCACTCCCTCAGTAATGATGTGGAGATGCCGGTGATGGACTGGGGTGTACAAATGTAAGGAATCTTACAACACTAGGTTATAGTCCAACAGTAATGAACTGGGGTGTCAGCATGGATTACCTGCTCAAGTCTCTGGAGTGGTTCATGAACCTACAACCTTCTAACTCAGAGGAAGAAAGAGAGGCAATATAAACTAAATGATACAATTTTAAAGGGGATGCAGGAACAGCGATATGTGGGGGTGCAGGTACACAAATCTTTGAAGGTGGCAGGACAAGTTGAGAAAGCTGTTAAAAAAGCATACCGGATTGTCGTAAAAACCCATCTGGTTCACTAATGTCCTTTAGGGAAGGAAACCTGCCGTCCTTACCCGGTCTGGCCTATATGTGACTCCAGACCCACAGCAATGTGGTTGATTCTTAATTGCCCTCTTAGGGATGGGCAATAAATGCTGGCCTTGCCAGCGACGCCCACATCCCGTGAACGAATAAAAAAAAAATAATATGGGATCCTGGGCTTTATTAATAGAGGCATAGAGTACAAAAGCAAGGAAGTTATGCTAAACCTTTCTAAAACACTGATTAGACCTCAGCTGGAGTATTGTGTTCAATTCTGGGCACCACATTTTAGGGAGGATGTCATGGCCTTGGAGAGGGTGCAGAGGAGATTTACTAGAATGATACCAGGGATGAGGGACTTCAGTTATGGGGAGAGACTGCTTAGAACAGAGAAGGTTGAGGGAAGATTTAATAGAGGTGTTCAAAATCATGAGGGGTTTTGATAGAATAAATAAGGAAAAATTGTTTCCAATGGTGGGAGGGTCAGTAACCAGAGGACACAGATTTAAGATAATCAGCAAAAGAACCTGAGGGGAGACGAGGGGAAATTTTTTCATGCAGAGAGGTTATGACCTGGAATGCACTGCCTGAAAGGGCGGTGGAAACAGATTCAATAATAACATTCAAAAGGGAATTGGATAAATACTTGAAAAGGAAAAATTTGCAGGGCTACAGGGAAAGAACAGGGGAGTGGGACTAATTAGATAGTTCTTTCAAAGAGCCAGCACAGGCTCGAGGGGCCAATGAGCCTCCTTCTGTGCTGTAAGATGAAATAGGCAGAACACAAACAGGCTGTTTATAACCTC
Source organism: Heptranchias perlo (assembly GCF_035084215.1). Taxonomy (NCBI): domain Eukaryota; kingdom Metazoa; phylum Chordata; class Chondrichthyes; order Hexanchiformes; family Hexanchidae; genus Heptranchias; species Heptranchias perlo. The sequence continues at coordinate 127,593,604 of NC_090329.1, forward strand.
GTTTCTGTCCTTTATTGTCCGACAATATTAGTTTCTTGTCTTCAGAAGACATCATGTTAAATTCTGAGAGTTAGCTGTGCATTCCAGACAGTGCAAGATCGGCTGAAGCTTTTGTAATTCATGAGGCTGTGAATCACTCAACAATTTGCAGCTCTAATTGTAAAGCACCTCCCAGACAAGGCTGAGGGTGAGTGTATGGAACATGTTTATTAGCAACTGATTAGATTTATACAAGGCAACAACAACACATGGAAAAATAAACTTTGTAAAACCTGGGCTGAGTTAAACCGATCCCGAGCCAAGGCTGGGGTGGGGTGGGAGAGCAGGGGGGAAACAGCCAGGGTTCCCATTCCAAATCCCCATTGGCAAAACGTCAGACGAGGCACCTCCTGGTTGATGGGCCCAGTGGAACTGTATTCCCCCCCCCCCCCCCCCAACCCCCCCATTGTGTCTCAATAGTTTCTGGATGGGGAGGGAAAGAAGTCAGGTTGGGGAGAGCAAAGAAGAAGAATTATACTAAATGGTACAGGGTAATGGGATTAGATTAGATAGCTCAGGTGGGGGAGCTAGTACACACAGAGACACAGTGAAGCCAAATGGCCTCCTTCTGCACTCTCCTCCTTTCACTGTCCTAAATTTACAGGAGAACGCTACATGCACACACTTCCGAATACATGCACACACTCCAAGTGGGTAGCACGTTCGCCGGAAAGTCGTGGGTTCGAGTCCCACTCCAGAGACTCGAGCACATAATCCAGGCTGACACCCCCGGTGCAGTACTGAGGGAGTGCTGCACTGTCGGAGGTGCCGTCTTTCAGATGAGACATTAAACCGAGGCCCCCTCTGCCCGCACAGGTGGACGTAAAAGATCCCATGGCACTATTTTGAAGAAGAGCAGGGGAGTTCTCCCCAGTGTCCTGGCCAATATTTATTCCTCAACCAACATCAGTAAACCAGATTATCTAGTTATTATCACATTGCTGTTTGTGGGATCTTGCTGTGCGCAAACTGATGCCGCGTTTCCCTACATTATAACGGTGAGTATACGTCAAAAAAAATACTTCATTGGCTGTGAAGCGTTTTGGGACATCCTGAGGTTATGAAAGGTGCTAAATAAATACAAAACTTTCTTTTTACACGGACACACCCCCCGAATTAAGGCAGGCCGATTAATGGCGGTGATACAAAAGTTACAAGAGGCGTTATTTACCCATGTTGCCCGGAATTCCCCGTAAGATGCCGGCCAGGCTGGGCAGAGCTCTCCGCTTCCTCTCCTTGTCCTTGTGAAGCTTCAGCATGGAGATGTACTTGTTCCTCACGTGAGCCGGGACCACCGCCCGCTCCAGGTCCCTCTTGGCGAGGCGCGGAGCCTCGGTGAGCCCCAGTTTCCCCAGCATGGCGTCCATGACCTGGTGGTGATGGTGGTGATGGTGAAGGATGCCGTCAGCCAGCGCCGCCCAGAGAGCGCAGCCGAGGTACCCAAGCCACGCCATATTCCAGCCGTTGACCATTCTTCTACCAAGGAAGGAATTTCCTTTAAATTCTCGCTGTTGAGGAGGTTTCTCTCCACCCCCTTTATTTTATTCCTGTCTGGCTCAGCACAGTTCCTGGGGGGAAGCACAGACTGCTGTCAGATTGAGAAGCTGTCCACAGACTGACTGAGGGCTGTCCCCGCAGCTTTTAAAGGGAAGCCCAGGCATTGATCTCCACTCCAGACAGAGGTGGATACACAAAAATTGAAAGGAGGCGCTGAAACATCAAAGGGGCAGGAGGCTTAACACTGCGACGCCCCCACTTAAAGCAGAGTGATTGACAGTTTTCACCTTCGCCAGAGATCCAGGAGGATTAACTCAATCAAGTGTCCCTTTCTACATTTCATGGGGTGCAGATTAACAACGCCGAAACCTCAAACAGGTTTTTTTTTAAACACTGCTGCAATTACAACGAAGGCTTCTTTCTTAAAAAAAGCAAAACTTTTAGCAATGGCTATGTGTTAGGATACTTAGGAGCTAGCTTCCTTCTCTCTCTCTCTCTCTCTGTCTTATCGAAGCAAACAATTAGAGCATAGTTTACGATGAACCTGGCGCTGATGGCTCAACAGGTTTATCCAGCGAGGAGCTGGAACTAGGAGCCACCATTGCTGTGTGGGTCTCCCCATACTGTGTCATGGGGATACTGGAGTGGGGGTTAGCGGTGTATACCCGAGGATCTGGCAGGTCACAGCAACAACTTGCATTTATAAAGCGCCTTTAACATAGTAAAACGACCCAAGGCGCTTCACAGGAGGGATTATCAAACAAAATTTGACACCGAGCCACATAAGGAAATATTAGGACAGGTGACCAAAAGCTTGATCAAAGAGGTAGGTTTTAAGGAGCGTCTTAAAGGAGGAGAGAGAAGTAGAGAGGTAGAGAGGTTTAGGGAGGGAATTCTAGAGCTTAGGGTCCAGGCAGCTGAAGGCACGGCCGCCAATGGTGGAGCGATTAAAATCGGGGATGCCAAGAGGCCAGAATGGGAGGAGCGCAGAGATCTCGGAGGGTTGTAGGGCTGGAGGAGGTTACAGAGATAGGAAGGGGGCGAGGCCATGGAGGGATTCGAACACAAGGATGAGAATTTTAAAATCGAGGCATCGCTGGACCGGGAGCCGATGTAGGTCAGTGAGCACAGGGGTGATGGGTGAACAGGACTTGGTGCGAGTTAGGGTACAGGGCAGGCACCTGAATCCCCGGAATCTGAACAAAAGAAAAAGAACACCAGAGTCGATTCCCGGTCTATGCCGAGCGAATTGATCTCAGTTGCGTGCCGGGGTGGGTGGGTAGTGGTGCTACAATGACCATCATCCCCCCAGGTTAGGGAAGGGGGGGGAGAACGGTTCCTACTCATGATCGCTATCCATCTGCCCCCTACTGGAAGGTGCATTATCGGGTGAGGACGAGAACAGGCTTGGCTGTGATGCCCCAACTGGTCGAATAGCCTACCAACGATCAAGGCTCCAATATGAAGAATCGTCACTTAGGAAGGTTCCAGAGGATGACTGCAGCAAATAGAACCACATCCCGTCAGCAAGAGAGGAGAGGAGGGATAAGAAGAAACTCCAGCTTAATTTAAAATGAATGATGCTGGAACGACTGTGCTGTGGTGCTGTTTATTTTAACAGGTATGAGTGGATCTAATGCCATAGCTCATAATTACCCCGGGGTTGGGAGCATGGTTACGATGTTTAGTTGCTAATCTGATCTTCCCCATTAAAGTAAATCCAGGTAATTATAGTCACCTGTTAACTGCTGAGGACACTGCTTGTAAATGTCAGACTCCAGTGACTAGTTAGTGACAGAAACACACCAGATACACAAGTGAATTGACTTAGAGTCGATGATTATAAGTTTTTTATATATATACAAAGGTGACAGTATTGGAAGACTTCAGAAACTCACTCCACAGAGCCACCTAGTGGCCAGAGCTAACAACATTGTTCACCCCTCACCCCTGTGCTCACTGACCTACATCAGCTCCCGGCCCACCAACGCCTCCATTTTAAAATTCTCATCCTCATGTTCAAATCCCTTCATGGCCTCGCCCCCTCCCTATCTCTGCAACCTCCTCCAACCCTACAACCCTCCGAGATCTCTGCGCTCCTCCAATTCTGGCCTCTTGCGCATCCCCGATTTTAATCGCTTCGCCATTGGCGGCCGTGTCTTCAGCTGCCTAGGCCCTAAGCTCTGGAATTCCCTCCCTAAACCTCTCTGTCTCTCTACCCCTCTCTCTTCCTTTAAGATCTTCCTTAAAACCTATCTCTTTGATCAAGCTTTGGTCGCCTGGCCTAATATCTCCCTATGTGGCTCGGTGTCAAATTCTGTTTGATAATCGCTCCTGTGAAGCATCTTGGGATGTTTTAGTACATTAAAGGCGCTATATAAATGTAAGTTGTTGTTGTCATTGAACCAGGAGTGCACAGGTACAGTTCAATCCCTATTTTGCACTCATGCATTCTGTCCTTATTTTTATATAATATATTCAATTTGATATTATCTATAATTAAATAGCAAAATTTACAGAAGTTTGAAAAGCAGAGAAGCAGAGTTGGTTGGAGGATAGGAGTTTGTTTGCAGTACTGGTTGGGGAGCTGGGAGTCATGCAATTGAGGTGCAACTGCGTCACCACTGGTGGGAGGGTGTAAATACAGCGTGACAAGTTTACATAGATTATTTCAATTACAATTGTGGATATAGGGATTTATAATGGGAAAAGTTGACACAAAAGCATGAGAAAAACATGATGAAAGGAAATAAGGTTTTGTAGACAAGAAGTGCCCACAGATGTAATATTTTTAATATGTTATAGACATAGGTGCATTGCTGCAATTAGTATCTAGAACAATATTCTGATTACATTTCTGTGTTTATTATTGTGTTTATATTTAAGGATATTGGGCGTATTGTAGAGATACTTTTACACTGCTGCCTGTTTATTTTCGATCATGGGAGAGCAGTGTCCTGTGCAGCTTCTGTGTTTGCTAAAGTCAGCTCCCTTTTCCTGTCTACCAATCTACCGACGAAGAGAAGATGTTTCCACTTGCGGGGAGACCAGAACTAGGGGCCATAACTATAAGACAGTCACTACTAAATCCAATAGGGAATTCAGGAGAAACTTCTTTACCCAGAAAACGGTTAGAATGTGGAACTCGCTACCGCAAGGAGTAGTTGAGGCGAATAGCATAGATGCATTTAAGGGGAAGCTAGATAAACACATGAGGGAGAAAGGAATAGAAGGATACGTTGATCGGGTTAGATGAAGAAGGGAGGGAAGAGGCAAACGTGGAGCATAAACACCAGCATTGACCTGTTGGGCCGAATGGCCAGTTTCAGTGCTGTACGTTCTTTGTAATCTCCCACCCAGATACAGGAGCCGCTTTTAGCAACGTAAATACAGGAAGCCACGCGTGGAAACCACTAAACAACCGCCAATGTAAAATCCTCTTACATTATTATTATTGCAATTTTCCTTTCCTTCCTGTTAGGCTGCGCAGCCCTGTATACTCCTCCTTCCTAGTCTCCCCTCCTCAGTGCCTTACATCCTTGAGCAGGCTGGTTAAAGGTGCGGTGGTGGAGCTTGCTGATGACAAGGGGACACAAGTTCATACTGACCAGAGGCAAATTTAGGACTGATGTCAGAAGTAGTGATCAATGCATGGAATGGAGTGCCAGGTAAGAAAGAGCATGCATTTCTATCGCGTCTTTCACGATCTCAGGACGTCCTAAAACCGCTTTACAGCCAATGAAGTACATATGAAATATAGTCATTGTTGTAATTTAGGGAATGCAGCAGCCACTTTGCACACAGCAAGATCCCACATGCAGCAATGAAAAAGATGATCAGATAATCTGTTTTTTTTTTAGTGATGTTGGTGATTGAGGAATAAATATTGGCCAGGACACCGGGGAGAACTCCCCGGCTCTTTTTCAAAATAGTGCCATGGGATCTTCTACGTCCAACTGAGAGGGCAGAAAGGGGCCTCAGTTTAACGTCTCATCCAAAAGGCAGCACCTCCAACAGCGCGGCACTCCCTCAACACTGCACTGGAGCCTAGATTATGTACTCGAGTCTCTGGAGTGGGACTTCCGATGACCTTCCGACTTAGCGGCGAGAGTGTGACCCGCTGAGCCTCTGCTACGTGGTGCAGCCGTACCCCTGGAACCATTTAAAAACTGCAGCCTCCCTCTCCTGCCGCCTCGCTGCTGGGATACAGTTCCACAGAGGCCGGCTGGCCTGTAACGCCCTGCCCAAGTAGTTACTCATCCTGTGTAAGCCAGAACATTTGAGTGCTGGCGGGCAGCAAATAGCGATTGGGAGTTGATGTCTGGTAAGCACAGCCATCAGGCTTGGCTGCGAGAGGTAGCTTGTCCGCCCTCACCATTTGGGCATGCGTGTGATGATCGGTCACCTGGTGAGGTACCAGAGGGCTGGAACCGTACACGGTCAAGAGTGAGGACCTTCAGTAGATGAGGTGGAGGAAGCTGGGGGCGGAGGTGGCGGAAAGAAGACGTAAATTAAACTTTATGTAAATAACCTCACTTTGATATCTTAAGTCTGAGATCGACTGAGGTCAGGCCAAGGCTTCACTCTGTCGTGTTTATTCATGAGTCCTTGCCAGAGCCTATTTGTATTTCTTAAGGCTCCCGCATGGCACTCTCTTGATCCGAGGGAAGTGTTGAAGAGAAGCTGGCTGCTTCTCGGTGGGGAAGGAGCCAAATCTGTCACCCTGGGCTGCTGGCAAACGCCTCCCAGCAGTGAGGTCAAACTCCCTGCTTCCTTCGTGTCCATTAAGATGCAAAGTGGCCGTACTTAAAACGGACAGCCTTGGCTGAAAGTGAAAAGTGGGCCCGGGCGCTACGTGTGAAGCTCACAGAGACCTTTTTTCCTCTTCTGTTGGCCAGCTTACCGAGACGCATGAAAAACCGACCGTCGGGCTCGAGTGCCCAAACCCAGCACCTGAGCGAGTTCCCGTTCGCTTGATATGGATTGCACGCTCTCTCGCTGTAGGGACACACCCCGCTTCCCTAATGACAAGGGTGGGACTGGCTATATGGGAAATTGGGAGACTTCCCGGGTGCCCACATGAATGGTTCCATGGCGCTGTATTATCACCCACCACCCCCCCCCCCTACCACCTGAGGTACATCCTTCCTGAGGTGCGGTGCCTAGAACTGAACGCATGTTCATTTTTGGGCACTGCACCTCGGGGAGTATATCTTGGCCTGGGCTGGGGTACGGCGCAGATTCACTAAAATGATACCGGGGCTAAAGGGTTAAATTATGAGGACAGGTTGCACAGACTAGGCTTGTATTCCCTTGAGTTTAGAGGGTGATCTAATCGAGGTGTTTAATATTATAAAGGGATTTGATAGGGTAGATAGAGAGAAACTACTTCCTCTGGTGGGAGAGTCCAGAACAATGGGGGCAGAATCTCAACTTTACAGATAGGCTGCTCAGGGGTGAAATCAGAACAAGAGGAAATCTGGAATTCTCTCCTCTTCCCCCCCCCCCCCCCCACCAAAAAGGTTGTTGATGCTGGGGGCCAATTGAAATTTTCAAGACTGAGATCGATAGATTTTTGTTGGGTAAGGGTATCAAGGGATTATGGAGCAAAGGCGGGTAAATGGAGTTGAGTTGAGTCCATAATCTAATTGAATGGTGGAACAGGCCCGAGGGGCTGAATGGCCTACTCCTGTTCCCATGTTCCTGTGACCCAGACCCTTTCGGAGGAGCCAGTCTGCCACCTGACCAAAGTCCAAAGAATTCAGGCACAGGTTGGCAAGAGCAAGGGGCATTGCTTGGAGTTTGACCAACTAACACCATGCAGGTTACTGGCACAGAGCGCTGGTAAATGTATCGCTGCTTTGCCAGCCTGGCCTGCTCTACCCATTGGATTGCAGGGTTGTCTGGAGCCAAAAGGGAAGAGTCCTTAGCCCCTAGTAACAGGTCTACCGCTCCAGTTCACATCATCGGGCCCTTGTAAAGGAAGAACGAACTTGCATTTATATAGCGCCTGTCACAACCTCAGGTCGCTTTACAGCCAATGAAGTATTTTTGAAGTGTAGTCACTGTTGTAATGTAGGAAACGCGGCAGACAATTTGCGCACAGCAAGATCCCACAAACAGCAATGTGATAATAGCCAGATAATCTGTTTTAGTGATGTTGGTTTTGGGGTAAATATTGGCCAGGACACCAGGGAGAACTCCCCCGCTCTTCTTCAAAATAGTGCCATGGGATCTTTTACGTCCACCCGAGAAGGTAGACGTGGCCTCGGTTTAACGTCTCACCCGAAAGACGGCACCTCCGACAGTGCTGCGCTCCCTCAGTACTGCACTGGGGTGTTAGCCTAAATTACACGCTCAAGTCTCTGGAGTGGGACTTGAACTCATGACCCTCTGACTCAGGCGAGAGTGGTACCCACTGAGCCAAGGCTGACACACAAGACAGCCCAAAGCACTTCACAGCCAATAATGTACAATTGAATATGGTTCCACCATTAGCAACCTTGGCGTCCTATTTGACCCTGAGATGAACTTCCGACCCTATATCCGCTCCATCACTATGACAGCCTACTTCCACCTCTGTAACACCACTTGCCTCAGCTCATCCGCTGCCGAAACCCTCATCCATGCCTTTGTTACCTCTAGACTTGACAATTCCATTGCTGTCCTGACTGGCCTCCCATCTTCCACCCTCCATTAACTTGAGCTCATCCAAAACTCTGCTGCCTGTATCCTAACTCGCACCAAGTCCTGTTCACCCCTCACTCCTGTGCTCGCTGACCTACATTGGCTCCCAGTCCAGGAACGCCTCGATTTTAAAATTCTCATCCTTGTTTTCAAATCCCTCCATGGCCTCGCCCCTCCCTATCTCTGTAACCTCCTCCAGCCCTACAATGTCCGAGATCTCTGCGCTCCTCCAATTCTGGCCTCTAGCACTTCCCCGATTTTAATCACTCCCCCATTGGCAGCCGTGCCTTCAGCTGCCTAGGCCCTAAACTCTGAAATTCCCTCTCTAAACCTCTCTGCCTCTCTACCTCTCTCTCCTCCTTTAAGATGCTCCTTAAAACCTACCTCTTTGACCAAGCTTTTGATCACCTGTCCAAATATCTCCTTTTGTGGCTCGGTGACAAATTTTGTTTGATAATCACTCCTGTGAAATGCCTTGGGATGTTTTACTACGTTAAAGGCGCTATATAAATGCAAGTTGTTGTTATAGTAGTAGGTGTCTGAGGAACCGTGCCCCATGGTGGTCATGGTGGTCATGGTGTTGGGGGTGGGAGGGTGGAACTAGTAGAAAAGACACCTTTGGGGCTGAGTGGTCCCAATGTCCTATCGATGGTGCAAGTGTTCCCCCGGACACTCTGCTCATTTGCACCAAGTATTTATTTGCCTTTCACTGTCGGGGGGGGGGGAGTAGTCCTGTGGGGTAGCACTGAAACCTCGACCATGGTACCCGCTGCCTTGCAGCATCCTCATCAAACACCAGCCCACCTTCCCGATGTGTATTCCAGCAGCCCCCCCCCGCACTCACCCACCCACCCCCAAGTCAAAAGTGCTGCCCAAACAGACAGGCAATGATTCCCGACGGTAGGAATGTGGATTGCTGGCCTTGGCAGGCTGGTGCTGATCCGTTCTGATTGCAAGGATTTGCCAGTAAACTCTTTGGAGTGCAAACAGAGAAAGGCAAAGAATTAAGACAGCTGTTGATGCGAATGTGTATTGAGGCCGCATTACACACTGGGACGCCAGACTGAATAAGGGGTGGGCAGCCACTCAGCAAAGCCCAGTCCACACAAGTCGTTCCTTTAAAAGCAAATTTTTCTTTTAAAATGCAGTTTTCTCTTGCCCTGCTCTCCCATGGGCACCGGTGCCTTGTCCGAGCAGCCCCTCCTTCAGGTTCGAACCAGTGTCAGTGGGCTATTCAGCCACAGGGGGAGTCACAGTTCAGCCCTATCCTGTCAACAACAACAATTTGCATTTATATAGCACTTTTAATGTAGTAAAACATCCCAAGGCGCTTCACAGGAGCGACTGTCGTCACACATTGACGTGGAGATGCCAGTGACCTTGACATTTACTTTCCAGTATGGCTCACAATCAGAAGCAGGAACCCTTGGCTGATTTATCATCCCTTCCCCCCCTCCCTGGGCTAGGGGAGGCCAGTAGTCACATCCCACTTGCTGTCCCTGCCTGAAAACCATTACCTCAGCACAGGTCAGGATTTGCACCTGGGCTGTAGTATACCAGGCAGTACCTATATACCCGGGCGGTCGGGGGGGCATTTGATTTTAATAATGGCCACTTGGAAGAGGTAACCAAGAGCGACCTGAGGGGGGTCGATGCATCTTGTAGAGGAGAGGAGAATAGCGCTGGGAGAGTGTTTCTTAAAATTTAACGAGGGAAGTGATTTACAGTCAATAAGGCAAAGTGAAACAGCAACAACCCCTTTAATGTAGTAAAACGTCTCAAGACGCCTCACAGAGCGATTATCAGTCAAAATTTGGCACCGAGCCACAAAAGGAGATATTCGACAGCTTGGTCAAAGAGGTAGGTTTTAAGGAGTGTCTTAAAGGAGGAGAGAGGTAGAGAGGCGGAGAGGTTTAGGGAGGGAATTCCGGAGGTTACGGCCGGGGCAGCTGAAGGCACGGCCGTCAATGGTGGAGCGATTAAAATCGGGGATGCGTAAGAGACCAGAGTTGGAGGAGCGCAGAGATCTCGGAGGGTCACAGGCCATCAACAACGAGCATTTATACAGCGCCTTTAATGTAGTAAAAAGTCCCAAGGTGCTTTGCAGGAGCGTTTATCAAACAAAATTTGACACCGAGCCAAAGGAGGAGATATTAGAACAGGTGACCAAACGTGTGGTCAAAGAGGAGACGGTGCAAAGACTCTCGACTTCGACACAGGGAGGAGGAGAGATGAAGCACAGTCTACTTACAGCTTAGGAGAGACAACAGAGGCAAGTTTGGAGGAGCACTGACCATAGTGTTGATAAAATAGAGAGAGACAAGTCAGGTTGTGAGCTTGGTGTCAACAGCCTGATCTCAGTCTCTGGCCTATCTTGTCCGGCTCAGTGCGATCCAGTGTGTCAGCTTCACACATTCTGAAGGACTGGCCTGTCCTCTCTGCACGAGTTGGAATATTTCATTGCCCCCACCCCCAGCTTGTGTCACCCGGACATCTTCCAGCCTCTCTAACATTTAGGGGCAATTCTTGAAAGTTGTGGGTAATATATGTGTAAGGAGATAGGTGGAGTTAAAAGTGCAGTCACGGGAGATGATCGTACAATGGTGGCACAGGGGGAGTTCATGACTTGGCCTGGGGTAGAGAATTCCACAGGTTCACCACCCTCTGAGTGAAGAAATTTCTACTCATCTCAGTCCTAAATGTCCTACCCGTATCCTGAGACTGTGACCCCTCATTCTGGAGAGGGACACCAGGGAGAACTCCTCTGCTCATCTTCAAAATAGTACCATGGGATCTTTTACGTCCACCTGAGAGGGCAGACAGGGCCTCAGTTTAACATCTCATCCGAGAGACTGCATCTCCGACAGTGCAGCACTCCCTCAGTACTGCACTGGAGAGTCAGCCTGGATTATGTGCTCAAGTCTCCGGAGTGGGACTTGAACCCACAACCTTCTGACTCAGAGGTGAGAGTGTTACCCAATTGGGCCAGGGCTGACAGCTAACAGTCCAATACTAAAAGAAGTCTTCCTGACTGCTGTGCTGAAGAGAATCTGGCCAGTTGCAATATAAAAGCAGCTAGAGTCCCTGTGACTTTGAAACCTTGTTGTATCTGTTAACAGTCTCACTGAGTGCAAAGTAACTTCATGCTCAACCAGTTTGCTCCCGACTCCAAACCGATCGAAGTCTTTTTTTTACACTTCATCGGTTTTTTAACTCCACTCTCAGTAGACTGACCTTCATTGTGCTGCTGTTATATTTATGGCCCCTAGTTTTGGTCTCCTCCACAAGCGGAAACATCTTCTCTACATCTACCCTATCAAACCCTTTCATAATCTTAAAGGCCTCTATCAGGTCACCCCTCAGCCTTCTCTTTTCTCAAGAAAAGAGTCCCAGCCTGTCTAGTCTTTCCTGATAAATATCCTCTCAGTTCTGATATCGTCTGGTATTTACATTTGAGGTCAGGTGCTGAGTCGAGCTGTGTAACGGCCGGGGGTAGTGGGAGGGGGTCAAGGGTGGGGGGGGGAACAGGGGAGAGGTGGTCGTAAAAGAACCTGACACACAGGGTCCCTGATAACTATCTTTTGGAAAATGCGTGCATGTAGAGGTCAAGTAAGGACGTCAGGCTGAGCTACGATCAGAAAGGAAACATTTGCAGGGCTACAGGGAAAGAGCAATGGGGAGTGGGACTAATTGGATAGCTCTTTCAAAGAGCCGGCACCGACACGATGGGCTGAACGGCCTCCTTCTGTGCTATAAGATTCTATGATCAAACAGCCAGGCTCAGCTTATTCAGTCAGACAGACTGGGGGTTGGTCTTCAAACCTTCTACTCACTTTAATATTTCCATGCTGTTTCTGTGTAGCTAACTCTACACTATAAAAATAAGGGGCACACTAGTGTAGCGGTTATGTTACTGGACTAATAATCCAGAGAATGAGAGTTCAAATCTCACCATGGGCAGTTTGAGAATTTGAATCCAGTTTTTTTAAAAAGCTGGTGTCAGTAAAAGTGACCATGAAGCTGTCGGATTGTCGAAAAAGTCCAACTGGTTCACTAATGTCCTTTAGGGAAGGAAACCTGCCGTCCTCACCCAGTCTGGGCTTATATGTGACTCCAGTCCTGCACCAATGTGGTTGACTCCTAATTGCCCCCTTGAAGTGGCCCAGCAAGTCACACAGTTGTATCAAACCATTACAAATAATAACCACACGGACTGCAGCGGTTCAAGAAGGCGGCAGCTCACCACCACCTTCTCAAAGGTAACCAGGGATGGGCAATAAATGCCGGCCTTGCCAGCGACGCCAACATCCCAAATATTAATAATAAAAAATAATAGAGCGTGCAGGGCATTTATCCATGATTGTAATCTCACCTTGGAGTCAGAAAGCTGTGGAGTCAAATCCCATTCCAGCGCAGTACTAAGGGAGTACTGCATTGCCTGGGGTGAAACTTTAAACAAAGTGGATATAAAAGATCCCATGGTGTTATTAAAAGAGGGGCAGCAGGGAGTTCTTGTCAAGTGTCCTGGCCAACATTCTTCCCTAGATCACTGCCGCCCAAATAATTAACTGGCCTTTCACCTCATTACTGTTTGCTGTGTCAAAATTGACTTCAATAAATCCGGTAATTTGTTGGGCTGGCATCAAGAGCAAAAATGACCATGAAAGTTGCCAGATTGTCGTAACAACCTAACTGGTTCACTAATCAGAGAAGGGAACCTGCTACCCCTACTCAGTCCCACCTACACGTGACTCCAGTCCCGCACTACGTGGTTGACTCTTAATGCCCTCAGGGCAACTAGGGATGGGCAATAGATGGGGCTTTGCCCCCACATTTCAAGGACATAAGTGACACTCTATAACAGTAAGTAGACAAAGTAATTTATTGTACATGGGCAAGTTCCTGAGAGAAGGTGTTCTACAGATGCAAGTCTTTTCCTTTAAGAGCTGGCTGGGTACAGCAAATCGAACCGAATTTGAACTCCTTTCTCAACATTTAACGTGGTCTCCGGCCTCTTGTGCAGTGCCCACTCCCCCCGCCTCACTCCCTTTGTCTCACCATTGGAGGCCTTGCCTTCATGTGTCTGGGCCCCAAGCTCTGGAATTCCTTCCCTAAACACCTCCGCCTCTCTCTCTCTCTCCTCCTTTAAGACCCACTTTAAAACCCACCTCTATTTTGGTCACCCCTCCTAATATCGCCATGGGATGCTTGCCTCCATTAAAGGTGCTATATAATTGCAAGTTGTTGCTGTTGGTATTCGAGATTATGGTGCAGTTCAGAAGAACGTACATCCCCTTTAATGTTTACTCTCTACAGGGAGGGTTTTTTTTAAAAGCTCACAAATCACGCCAAACAGCAGGCAACGTCAAAGCTGCTCTGTGTTATTCTTCTCCCCCTGATAGAAGTGCCTTGTTTGCTAAGTATTACTGAATCACACAACTTTGGGATTAACACATGCAGGAGACAGGCTGGTGTGACAGGTTAACGCACACACACACACACACACACACACACACACCCCCCTCCCCGTCTTCTCCTCTCTGAGGCCTTGGGTTTGAAGTGCGTGGCTTGGGGTGCTAAAAAGTGAAAAAGGTGCGAAAAGAAATGATGAATGTGGAGGGAGGGGTGGGGGGAGAAAGGGTCTGTTAACACGTGTCTAATTTTAGAAAACAAGCTGGTCACAAGGCTGTCGGTAGGTGGAAATCTGGGCCACACAGACCACCAAGGCTGGAGATGCACAGGAGAACTCCAGGACAGTGTTTTCCAATATATTAGTCACTGAGCCACAGCTGAAATAGCGCTTTTAAGATAGTAAAACGTCCCAAGGTGCTTCACAGGAGTGATTATCAAACAAAATTTGACACCGAGACACTTAAGGAGATATTAGGACAGGTGACCAAAAGCTTGGTCAAAGAGGTAGGTTTTAAGGAGCGTCTTAAAGGAGGAGAGAGAGGTGGGGAGGATTAGAGAGGGAATTCCAGAGCTTAGGACCTAGACACTGACATACTCTGGGTGACCTACACTGGCTCTCTGTCCCCCGGTGCATTGGATTTAAAGTCCTCGTCCTCAGATCCCTCCCACGGTCTCACCCCCACCATATTTCTGTAACCTCCTCCAGCCTCCTATGCTCTCCCGCAACCTTAGGTCTTCTAACTGCCGTTGTTAGGGGATTGTGGGCTCCCTTCACCCCTGCCACTGGTGGCCCAGCGTTCAGCCACCTCCGCCCTGCTCCCTGATACTCTCTGCCAAAATCCTTCTGCACCTGTAATAAACCCTCCCAAGAACCCATCCTTCCAACCCAGCTTGAGGTCACCCCTCCCGACTGTCCCACCATGTCTCTGCGTCCAATCCTTTGTTATTTACTCACCTCCCCTTAAAGCAGCTTGGAACTTTTTCTATGTTAAAGTTACTATATAATTGCAAGTTGGGATTATTTGAGGCTTCATGTTCCCTATTCCCTTAAAACAGGGTGGTCCAAATAGAAATTGCACAGGTGTGGCTAGCGCAACACCCATTTTGGCCACATGCATCAATTTTAGTAGAAAGCCTCTTCCACAGACTCTCACAATGCAGATAAATGCTCTTCACGTGTGTGTATTTACTGAACAAACATCTACCACCATTCAGTAACCAAGGCAGTAAAGTGCTTGCAATGATCAAAAAACACTCTCACACTCTGCTTATCATCTCACCATTTTACCAACAAACACACATAAAGGTTAAAGTACACGTGCATAGGCCGTGTGAATGGGAGTGTTGAGATCACATGCCCAACCACAGTGTCAATTACTCATTCTTTATTCACTAATCGGAAGTGCAATTAACCACATCTGGATTCCCAATTAGCCACATGTGGCTAGTGGCTAATGCATTTGGACAAACCTGTCCTTTAAAGGCTTCTCTCGCTCTATTGTTGGGAGATGAAGAATTTGTACGTGGGGATCACGGGTGTTGGATGAGATTCAATTCATTCCATGGCCCAGTGCACCGTGTCAATGGGCCAGTCTAAATTACATTTTGTTTAACTTTAACTTGCACATTGCAAGGATGATCTTTCTCTGGCTTTTCGTGCCACACAAGTAACCAACATAAGCCTGGCAGAGGGGAGGAGGCCTATCTGGTCCAGCTGATGTCTGCACCCAACTCTATATAAATCGCAGACTGGACTCTAATTGTACATTAAGCCGCTGTGACAAAGACTAATCCTAATCCACTTGCTGGCAGACAACTGGATCCGGAAGGCACAGGGACTTTGGTTTAATTTCAGGAGCCTCCCACTGTTCAAAACTGCCTTTTCAGGGCCCTGTGTGTCTGGGATGGAGGTGGTGTCTGAAATGGTGGCTGGCTGCAATACAAACGGGGCAATACAGGGATCCTGCCGAGCGAACGATGGCTGCGCATTACAAAAACGATCCAAATAGTTAAACACAGGGTGACTGGCTCACCTGATGCTTTACGCAGTCAGTAGCCAAGCCACGGAGTCTGATTACTTGTCTGCCAAAGTGGTGATAGAAACTCTACAATTGCCTCAGCGTCCCTGGGCTAGGGTGGGGAAAGTCCGCCATGGGATTTTCCAGATCTCCGCAGTTCAATATCACACTGAATAGTGGCCATTGCCAATTAACTGAACCAGCAAAGAATTTAACATATTAAAAAAAAACAATTTGAACATGAGAAAATTACATTCTTTTCTCCACCAGGAACAAACAAGGACATCAACGTCAGAGCTCGAGGGGAATTAGGGAAATGGGGATCCAGGAGGAAAGTGGAGTTGAGGTCGAAGATCAGCCATGATCTGATTGAATGGCGGAGCAGGCTCGAGGGGCCATATGGCCTACTCCTGCTCCTATTTCTTATGTTCCTATGTTCTAGCTAGGGGAAAGATTCAACATAGATTCCCTAGGATAACCTGGGGGGTGATGGGGAAGAGCATACAGTAATGCTGTATGCACTGGAGCAGAGAAACCTAAGGTGGGGCAGGGGATCAAAACAGAAGTGTTCATAATTCTGAAAGAGTTTGAGAGTAAATAGTGAAAGACTAGTTTTGGTCTCCTTGCCTAAGGAAGGATATATGCCTTAGAGGGGGTGCAATGAAGGTTCACTAGATTGATTCCTGGGATAAGAGGGTTGTCCTATGAGGAGAGATTGAGTACCATGGGTCTATACTCTCAGGAGTTCAGAAGAATGAGAGGTGGTCTCACTGAAACATATAAAATTCTTAGAAGGCTTGACAGGGTAGATGCTGAGCAGCTGTTTCCCCTGACTGGAGAGTCTAGAACTAGTCTCAAGATAAGGGGTTGGCCATTTAGGACCAAGATGAGAAAAAATTTCTTCACTCGGAGGGTTGTGAATTTTTGGAAATTCTCTACCCCAGAGGGCTGTGGATGCTCAGTCGTTCACTATATTCAAGACTGAGATCGATGGATTTTGGACACTAAGGGAATCAAAGGATATGGGGATAGGGCAGGAAAGTGGAGTTGAGGTAGAAGATCAGCCATGATCTTATTGAATGGCAGAGCAGGCTCGAGGGGCCGTATGGCCTACTCGTATTTCTTATGTTATGATTATTTCCACTAGTCAATGAATCGATAACAACAACTTGCATTTATATCGCGCCTTTAATGTAGTAAAACATCCCAAGGCGTTTCACAGGAGCGATTATCAAATAAAATTTGACACCGAGCCACGTAAGGAGATAGTAGGACAGTTGACCAAAAGCTTGGTCAAAGAGGTGGGTTTTAAGGATCGTCTTAAAGGAGGAGAGAGAGGTGGAGAGGTTTAGGGAGGGAATTCCAGGGCCTAGGCAGCTGAAGGCCCGGCCCCCAATGGCGGAGCAATTAAAATCGGGGATGCGCAAGAGGCCAGAATTGGAGAAGCGCAGAGATCTTGGAGGGTTGTAGGGCTGGAGGAGGTTACAGAGAGAGGGAGGGGCGAGGTCATGGAGGTACTGGAAAACAAGGTTGAGAATTTTAAAAGGTGATTAAAGGAGTTGATAGGGTAGATAGAGAGAAATTATTTCCTCTGGTGGGAGAATCCAGAACAAGGGGGCATCATCTTAAAATGAGAGCTAGGCCGTTCAGGGGTGATGTCAGGAAGCACTTCTTCACACAAAGGGTAGTGGAAATCTGAAACTCTCTCCCCCAAAAATCTGTTGAGGCTGGGGGTCCATTGAAAATTCCAAAACCAAGACTGATAGATTTTTGTTAGGCAAGGGTATTAAGGGTTACGGAACAAAGGCAGGCAGATGGAGTTAAGATACAGATCAGCCGTGATCAATTAGAATGGAGGAACAGGCTCGAGGGGCTGAAGGGCCTACTCCTGTTCTTATGTTTCCAGTCAGTAGCCAAGCCATCGAGTCTGATTGCTGGTCTACACTGTGTTAGCCCGAGTAGTGATAGAAAGTCTACAGTTGCCTCAGCGCTCCTGGGCTAGGGTGGGGAAACTCAGCCTGGGATTTTCCAGATCTCCGTCGTTCAATATCACACTGAATGGTGGCCTTTGCCAATTAACTGAACCAGCAAATAATACTTAAAAAAAAACAATATGAACATGAACAAATGACATTCTTTTCCTCACCAGGAACAAACAAGGAGGGAACACCCCATTGATAGAAAAGACATCGAGCTAGGGGAATGGTTCAACGTAGATTCCCTAGGATAATATCGCGGGTGGCGGGGGGGGGAAGAGGATACAGTAATGCAGTGTGCACTGGAGCAGAGAAACTCAATGGGGCTCTGAAAACAAAGTGTTCAAAATTCTGAAAGGGTTTGAGAGTAAACAGTGAAAGATTATTTCCACTGGTCAATGAATCGGTAAGGGGGGTAAACATTTAGGATTAGTACCAGAAGAACTGGCATATATATAACATCTTTCATGACCTCAGGACGTCCCAAAGCGCTTCACACCCAATTGAAGTACTTCTAAAGTGAGGTCATTGTTGTAATGTAGGAAACGTGGCAGCCAATTTGCGCACAGCAAGCTCCCACAGCAATGAGGTAAATGACCAGATTATTGTTTTAGTGATGTTGATTGAGCAATAAATGTTTACCAGGACACTGGGAAGAACTCCCCTGCTGTTCTTTCAATAGTGCCACACGATCTATTACTTTCACCTGAGGGAGCCGATGGGGCGGGCCTCGGTTTAACATCTCATCCGAAAGACGGCACCTTCGACAGTGCAGCACTCCCTCAGTACTGCACCCAAGTGTTAGCCTAGCATATGTACTCAAGTCTTGAACCCATGACTTTCAGACTCAGAGGCGAAAGCGCGGTCACTGAACCCAGGTCGACACTCGACAAGGTAGAAAGGTTAGGAGGGGAGCTGAGGAAATTTTTTTTCACCCAGAGGGTGGTGGGGATCTGGAACTCACTGCCTGAAAGGGTGGTAGAGGCAGAAACCCTCAACTCATTTAAAAAGTACCTGGATGTGCACCTGAAGTGCCGCGACCTACAAGGCTACGGATCAAGTGCTGGAAAGTAGGATTAGGCTGAATGGCTCATTTTCGGCCGGCACGGACACGATGGGCCGAATGGCCTCCTTCTGTGCCTTAAATTTTCTATGATTCTATTGACACCTAGAAGCATAAAGTAGCATGTTAAAAAGAAATGTATTTACATAAATGGTTATTAGAATACAGAATGGATTACTGCAAGGGGCTGTTGAAGGCAAGTGACTCTATTGTCGTAGCAGTTTAATCTTCCATTCAGCAGAATACATATCAAAGGGGACAGGGAAATAGGATGACTAGATAGCTCCAGTGTGGAGCTGACTCTGGGGTTGGAGTAGATAGCTCCAGTGTGGAGCTGATTCTGGGATTGGAGTAGATAGCTCCAGTGTGGAGCTGACTCTGGGGTTGGAGTAGATAGCTCCAGTGTGGAGCTGACTCTGGGGTTGGAGTAGATAGCTCCAGTGTGGAGCTGATTCTGGGATTGGAGTAGATAGCTCCAGTGAGGAGCTGACTCTGGGATTGGAGTAGATAGCTCCAGTGTGGAGCTGATTCTGGGATTGGAGTAGATAGCTCCAGTGTGGAGCTGACTCTGGGATTGAAGTAGACAGCTCCAGTGTGGAGCTCGCTCTGGGTTAAGAGTAAATAGCTCCAGTGTGGAGCTGGGTCTGGGATTAGAGTAGAAAGCTCCGGAGTTTTTTGTTATTCGTTCATGGGATGTGGGCGTCGCTGGTGAGGCCGGCATTTATTGCCCATCCCTAATTGCCCTTGAGAAGGAAGTGGTGAGCCACCTTCTTGAACCGCTACAGTCCGTGTGGTGAAGATTCTCCCACAGTGCTGTTAGGGAGTTCCAGGATTTTGACCCAGCGACGATGAAGGAACGACGATATATTTCCAAGTCGGGATGGTGTGTGACTTGGAGGGGAACGTGCAGGTGATGTTGTTCACATGTGCCTGCTGCTCTTGTCCTTCGAGGTGGTAGAGGTCGCGGGTTTGGGAGGTGCTGTCAAAGAAGCCTTGGTGAGTTGCTGCAGTGCATCCTGTGGATAGTACACACTGCAGCCAGTGCGCTGGTAGTGGAGGGAGTGAATGTTTAGGGTGGTGGATGGGGTGCCAATCAAGTGGGCTGCTTTGTCCTCGATGGCGTCGAGCTTCTGGAGTGTTGTTGGAGCTGCACTCATCCAGGCAAGTGGAGAGTATTCCATCACACTCCTGGCTTGTGCCTTGTAGATGGTGGAAAGGCTTTGGGGAGTCAGGAGGTGAGTCACTCGTCGCAGAATACCCAGCTTCTGACCTGCTCTTGTAGCCACAGTATTGATGTGGCTGGTCCAGTTAAGTTTCTGGTCAATGGTGACCCCTAAGATGTTGGTGGTGGGGGATTCAGCAATGGTAATGCCATTGAATATCAAGGGGAGGTGGTTAGACTCTTGTTGGAGATGGTCATTGCCTGGCACGAATGTTACTTGCCACTTATCAGCCCAAGCCTGAATGTTGTCCAGGTCTTGCTGCATGCGGGCTCAGACTGCTTCATTATCTGAGGGGTTGCGAATGGAACCGAACACTGTGCAATCATCAGCGAGCATCCCCATTTCTGACCTTATGTTGGAGGGAAGGTCATTGATGAAGCAGCTGAAGATGGTTGGGCCTAGGATACTGCCCTGAGGAACTCCTGCAGCAATGTCCTGGGGCTGAGATGATTGGCCTCCAACAACCACTACCATCTTCCTTTGTGCTTGGTTTGACTCCAGCCACTGGAGAGTTTTCCCCCTGATTCCCATTGACTTCAATTTTACTAGGGCTCCTTGGTGCCACACTCGGTCAAATGCTGCCTTGATGTCAAGGGCAGTTACTCTCACCCCACCTCTGGAATTCAGCTCGTTTATCCATGTTTGGACCAAGGCTCTAATGAGGTCTGGAGCCGAGTGGTCCTGGCGGAGCCCAAACTGAGCATCGGTGAGCAGGTTATTGGTGAGTAAGTGCCGCTTGATAGCACTTCCATCACTTTGCTGATGATTGAGAGTAGACTGATGGGGTGGTAATTGGCCGGATTGGATTTGTCCTGCTTTTTGTGGACAGGACATACCTGGGCAGTTTTCCACATTATTGGGTAGATGCCAGTGTTATAGCTGTACTGGAACAGTTTGGCTAGAGGCGCAGCTAGTTCTGGAGCACAAGTTTTCAGCACTCCAGACAGGATGTTGTTGGGGCCCATAGCCTTTGCTGTATCCAGTGCACTCAGCCGTTTCTTGATATCACGTGGAGTGAATCGAATTGGCTGAAGACTGGCTTCTGTGATGGTGGGGATATCGGGAGGAGGCCGAGATGGATCATCCACTCGGCACTTCTGGCTGAAGATGGTTGCAAACGCTTCAGCCTTGTCTTTTTCACTCACGTGCTAGACTCCACCATCATTGAGGATGGGGATGTTCACAGAGCCTCCTCCTCCCGTTAGTTGTTTAATTGTCCACCACCATTCACGACTGGATGTGGCAGGACTGCAGAGCTTTGATCTGATCCATTGGTTGTGGAGCTGGGACTGGGATTAGAGTAGATAGCTCCAGTGTGGAGCTGGGTCTGGGATTAGAGTAGATAGCTCCGGTGTGGAGCTGGGTCTGGGATTAGAGTAGATAGCTCCAGTGTGGAGCTGGGTCTGGGATTAGAGTAGATAGCTCCGGTGTGGAGCTGGGTCTGGGATTAGAGTAGATAGCTCCAGTGTGGAGCTGGGTCTGGGATTAGAGTAGATAGCTCCGGTGTGGAGCTGGGTCTGGGATTAGAGTAGATAGCTCCGGTGTGGAGCTGGGTCCGGGATTAGAGAGGGATAAAGCTTTAAAAAAATCTGAACCGGGTACTGGATTATCAGGGCTGTTGTATGTATTAAATGGGTGTGTGGATCCTGAAACTTTCCTTCACACTACTGAATTAGTGGCACGTGTTAGTTTCTAGTACAAACTAGCATTTATCTAGCTCATTTCAGATCCTCAGGCTGTCTCGAAGCGAATCACATTCAACGACGCGTACTCACTGCTGAAACGTGGGGAAATGCAGCAGCCAATTTGCGGACAGCGAAGTCCGACAAACAGCAAACGAGGTAAGGTAACGAGCATTACATACAACAGACAGCAGAAGTGCTCCGTATTAATGACCCCGCTCCGTAAAAAGAACTTGCATTTCTGCAGCGCCTTTCACTACCTCAGGACGTCTCAAAGCGCTTTATAACCAACGAAGTACTTTTGATGTGTAGTCACTGTTGTAATGTGGGAAACACGGCAGCCAATTTGCACACAGCAAGGTCCCACAAACTGCAGTGTGATAATGTCCATAAAATCTCTTTTAGCGATGTTAGTTGAGGGATAAATATTGGCTGGGACACTGGGGCAAACTCCCCTGTTCTTCAAAATAGTACCGGGGATCTTTTACATCCACCTGAGGGGGCAGATAGGGCCACCATTTAACATCTCATCCAAAAGACAGCACCTCCAACAGTGCGGCACTCCCTCAGTACTACACTGGGAATGTCAGCCTAGATTTTGTGCTCAAGTTTCTGGGGTGGGACTTGAACCCACAACCTTCTGATTCATGACCCCGTTGCGTGTAAACGACCCCGCTCACTCTATAGTGAACTGGCAGCCTCCGAGACACAGGCGGCTCAAGTGTGCAAGTTAAGTGAGGCTTGAGTATTGGGTGTTATTTGAATTTTTATTTCCAGGAGTTTAGTGCCGGTGAGCTAGCTCTCGTCACTCATTGGCTATCAATCCAGCTCCCTTACCCCAGCGGCAGACTGCCACACAGTTTTTTGTGGTAAGGACTCCTGATAAAAGCTGCTTCGGCGATGTCTGTGCTGTTAACTTTGGGGTTACCTTGTCTCAGAAACTGGTCGCACGAGCACCTCCTGTGAAACCAGTAGAAAACCCACTTTCATACCTTAAACACCGGGGAAGCACTCCCTCCGTCTCCTGGAACCCCAATGGATACAGCAGCGTAAAAGTGCCTCAGTTGGTGTGGTAAACACATGACAGATTGCTGAGGCACTGCCCGTGAATACCTGTAGCGAGACATGACTCTGAAGCATCGATAGCTTTATGATCAAAGTGCTTCCTAAGGAGGTGAGAAGTGCCAATCAACACTATCCTTAATCACATTTGAGCCTCTCTGTAACACAGTCCCCCAAACATCCCTCAATCTCTCCCTTCCCTGTTTCTAATATGATCTCCCTGCAGTAGTTTAAGTGCAGAGAATTACCCAACTTTGTAATTCTATGATTCATTTAGCACAATTATCACACTGTAATGAGGTTAACTTTCCAAAGGGTACCTTTATTTTAGACCCCTCCCCTCTGCTGTAAAGGTTCATATTCTACCTCATTTAATGTACATAAGGAGACATGACATACTTCCCCGTGTTACATGAGCATTTACATCCATTATTCTTTAGTGGGAGGGGGGGGGAACAGGAGGTACAGCCAGTTTGTCTGGTCCATCACCTCACTCAGGTCTTTAAACCAAACTAGTGAGAGATTCACACAAGTGGACACACTCTTCCCACAGAGACACTCCCCACCTAGATAAACTCAAGAGATTGAAACAGGGTGGTCTAGGTTCAGGCATTCCCCTCACCCACCACCCAGAACCCACCTATCACCAATGGAGTTTAGGACACAAGGAAGCGTCTCACTGATGGGCCAGCTAGGACCATCCGGCCAGTTAGCAGGGCTACCTGGAGCCAGGCCAGCTAGGACCATCCGGCCAGTTAGCAGGGCTACCTGGAGCCAGGCCAGCTAGGACCAACCTACCAGTTAGCAGGGCTACCTGGAGCCAGGCCAGCTAGGACCAACCTACCAGTTAGCAGGGCTACCTGGGGCCGAATGGGATGAATCCCACCCTCCAGGTACAAAACTTTTTGCCTATGGGGACCCACCAATGAACCAGTCCTGGAGTACAGAGCACCCGGCTGGTCATGTTTTGGGGGGAGGGGGGGCGGGGGAAGAGGGTGGAAAACGGCAGGGGAAGTAAGGTGCACTGAAGAGTCACTGGGTCCCGTGGGACCATACATCACCGGGTGCCGTGGGACCATACATCACCGGGTCCCGTGGGACCATACATCACCGGGTGCCGTGGGACCATACGTCACCATGGAGATAATGAAGTGACCCCAACAAGGGCACAGGTTGGACCATACCCCATCATGGAATCAATGGTGGCTGGCACCCATGGGCCCGTACCCCATCACAGAATCAATGGTGGCTGGCACCCATGGGCCCGTACCCCATCATGGAATCAATGGTGGCTGGCACCCATGGGCCCATACCTCATCACAGAATCAATGGTGGCTGGCACCCATGGGCCCATACCTCATCACAGAATCAATGGTGGCTGGCACCCATGGGCCCATACCTCATCACAGAATCAATGGTGGCTGGCACCCATGGGCCCGTACCCCATCACAGAATCAATGGTGGCTGGCACCCATGGGCCCATACCCCATCACAGAATCAATGGTGGCTGGCACCCATGGGCCCATACCTCATCACAGAATCAACAGAACAGCTGTCGTCCATGGGACCCTATCCCCGTCAAGGAACCAATGGAGCACCTGAGATGTGGAGGGAAAAAAATTATGAAAAATAAACTTTAGTTGCTTCTACTTTTCCAGTATTTATAAAACAAATTAAAAGACGAGCCACACAGTCTTCGTCCACGGCATTCGCCTGACTCCAGCTCAAAACAGTGCTCACAGTCAACAGGCTGCCAATGTCAAGATACAGGATTCAGAGAGATTAACAATTTGTGTGGATCTACTCGAAGGCATGGGCGTTGCTTTGAAGAGGAGTTTGAACAACCACCTGTTGACTGCCCAACACACTGAGCTGGTGAAACGGAGTTATCAACAAGGTAATCCATGAAATCCCAGTTCTCACCATTGACAGTAGTTAAGAAGTCCAGTAGATTCTGAATGCCTGGACATCTACTTATCTAAAGGGATTTTGGTGTGAAAATAAATCTGATTCTTCTTCCTTTAATTGTCATTTATTCATGGCACCTCAACACGAAGATTAGAAAATCTTTAAAAATCGATTTGTCTCGTTGCTCTCTCTCATTTCTTCTTCCCTTTGGCTGGTTTGGCAAAGAACGCCGGGTCAATTTGTTCCTTGGACAGTCCCTTCACGGAGAAAAGCCTCGCTGCGCGCTCCTGTAAGGTGCCCCCACATTTTAAGCCCAACGCCATCAGTTCACTTTTGAGTCTGTCCAGTCCTAAACTTTCAAGCTCCTCCACCGAGTTAAACGCCGTCCAGTTCTTCAGTGCAGGCTCCTGGAGGTGGAAAAAATTAAAGCACAATTCAGTCAGTCACTAAAACCTACAGGTCGAGAGAAGAGAGAAGATAAAATCACTTGTGATGCCTGAAAGAACTCCATATATTAACTGAGCCTATATTATCAGGAGTGGAAAGAACAGGCTGCACTCCGTATTTTGTACTGGCGGTATTATAAAGAAAGACTTGCATTTATATAACACTTTTCACGACCTCAGGATGTCTCAAAGTGCTTCACAGCCAGTTAAAATACTTTTGAAGTGTAGTCATGGTTGCAATGTAGGGAAATGAGGCAGCCAATTTGTGCACAGCAAGATCCCACAAACAGCAAGATAGTGACCAGATAATCTGTTTTAGTGACGTTGGTTGAGGGATAAATATTGGGAGAATTCTCCTGCTCTTCTTCGAAATAGCGCCATGGGATCTTTTACGTGCACCTGAGAGGGCAGACGGTGCCTCGGTTTAACGTCTCATCCAAAAGACGGCACCTGTAACAGTGCAGCATTCCCTCAGTACAGCACTGGAGTGTCAGCCTGGATTTTGTGCTCAAGTCTCTGGAGTGGGACTTGAACCCACAACTTTCTGACTCAGGGGCGAGAGCGCTACCCACTGGGCCATGGCCGACAGTAGCTGCAGTGAGTACCATCCACAGGATGCACTGCAGCAACTCGCCAAGGCTTCTTCGACAGCACCTCCCAAACCCGCGACCTCTACCACCTAGAAGGACAAGAGCAGCAGGCACATGGGAACAACACCACCTGCACGTTCCCCTCCCAGTCTCACACCATCCCAACTTGGAAATATATCGCCGTTCCTTCATCGTCGCTGGGTCAAAATCCTGGAACTCCCTTCTCAAGGGCAATTAATGATGGGCAATAAATGCCGGCCTCGCCAGCGATGCCCACATCCCATGAACGAATAAAAAAAAATGTGAAAAGAGCAGTAACTCATCTGCACTGAATATCAGAATACCAGACAGCAGCTCCCCTGATGGTTCAGTGAATTTATTTAGGGAATAGGTGAGCCAGGTGGCCAGGAAGATCCCAGGTG
Source organism: Heptranchias perlo (assembly GCF_035084215.1). NCBI lineage: Eukaryota > Metazoa > Chordata > Chondrichthyes > Hexanchiformes > Hexanchidae > Heptranchias > Heptranchias perlo. Next base: position 127,619,629 of record NC_090329.1, read on the forward strand.
CAATTCAGCTTGTGTGCTGAGTTAGCCCTCCTCAGCCAGGGTAGTGTTAAGGTGGGGGGGGGGGGGTTCAAGAACTAGAATTTGCCCCAGGGTTCAGAGAGGGGAAAATCGGCCGGGGATACAGCTCCCGATCATTATCTCGTGGTCCTTGCAGTTATTGTGAAGGTTCACACACGTCAGTAGTTGCTACTCGAGTGGGGCCACCTCAGGCTCTTGGAGCCATTTACCAGAAAGGAGTCAACAGAAGAGGACGCAAAGGGGAGAAATTGGGCAAAAAAAAAAGTATGACCGTAAGCTCCCGAATGGCAAGACTCCACGACAGGGGCAAATTTTTGTTCCAGCTACTCTTTGGAGCACCGTTTCTGTGGGCTTCTAAACTTTACTGCTGAATTCGATCGCACGCCAGAAACCAGGCGGGAGCTTTCACTAACCTGGGAGCGAGGAGCTCCATCTAGTGGATAATCCAAGAATAAACTCTCCAAGCACCACCGCCTGCCCATATCCCACCAACAATTCAACAACTTGCATTCATACACCTTTAACGTAGGAAAATACGTCCCAAGGTACGTCGCAGAGGCGTAATCAGATAAATGGACGTCCAGCCAACAAATGAGATATTAGGAGGGGTGATCAAAAGTCTGGTCGAAGAGGTGGGTTTTATGGAGGGTATTACGGCGGAGTGGGAGGTGGAGATGTTTAGGAAGGGAACTCCAGAGTGGAGGGGCTTTGGTGGCTGAAGGTCAGGCCATCAAGGGTGGGAAAGGGCGGGAGGTGGGGTGGGGGGGAAGCGATATGATGCACACGAGGCCAGAGTCAGTGGAACGGGGAGTTTGGGGTGGGGGTGGTCGGGCTAGAGGAGGTTACAGCGATAAAGGAGAGAGGCCATGAAGGGATTTAAATACGAGGATAAGAATTTTAAATTTGAGCCAGTGGGGAACCGACGTAGGTCAGTGGTGACAGGGGTGATGGGCAAGCGGGACCTGATGCGGGGTAGGACACAGGTTGCAGAATTTTGACTGAGTTGAAGTTTACGGAGGGTGGAAGATGGGAGGCCGGCTAGGAAAGCATTGGAATAGTCAAGTCTGGGGGTGACAAAGGCATGGATGAGGGTTTCAGCAGCACACCAGCTGAGGTAGGGGCAGAGGTGGGCGGTGTTATGGAGGTGGATATAGGTGGTCTCTGTGATGGAGGGGATGTGTGGTCAAATAGGATGCCAGGTAGCGGACAGTCTGGTTTAGCCTGAGACCATGGCCGGGGAGGAGGATGGAATCGGTGGCGAGGGAACAGAGTTTGTAGTGGGGGCTGCAGATAGTTCTTTTGGTTCTTCCCAGTGTTTAGCAGGACGAAAGTGTGGTTTATCCAAGCTTGGATGCTGGACATTCAGTCCGAGAGCAAAGGGGCAGTGGAGGGGTTGAGGGAGGTGGCGGAGAGGTAGAGTTGGGTGTCATCAGCGTACACGTGGAAGCTGAGCCCATGTCTGCCGATGATGTCAAGAGGCAGCACGCACCTTCATATACATAGAGTCTGTAACACAGAAACAGCCCATCGGGCCCAGCTCGGCTACACCGGTGTTATTATATTCCACACAAACCTCCTCTCCCACTCTAACTACCTCTTCCTACCACGCACCCATATCCCTTTATTCCTTTCTCCCTCATGTAAGCATCAAGCCTCTCCTTAAATGCATCAATGTTATCTGCTTCAACCACTCCATGCGAGTTCCACATTCTCACCACTCTCTGTGCAAAGAAATTCTTTACTTGATCTGTTAATGACTACCTGATAATTAAGTCCCCTTGTTCTGGACTCACCCACAAGGGGAAACGGTTTCTCCACATCCACCATATCGAACCCCTTCATTAAAGACCTCCTTTTAACCTTTTCTTTTCTACAGAAAAGCGCCCCAGCCTACTCAATCTTCCCGGAAAGTTTTCTGAGGAATAGGCGAGGATAAATCTTTGGAGGCAAACGTGCAGGGGCAGGAAGAGAAGCCATTTCTGGAGATGCTGTGGCTACAATCGGATAAATAAGAGTGGAACCAAGTGAGGACAGTCCCATATGAGCTGGACACTGGTGGAGAGGCATTGGAGAAGGATGGTGTGGTCGACTGTCTCAAAGCTGCAGAGAGATTGAGGAGGCTTTGGTTAGGGTCATTTTGGTGCTGTGGGAGGAGAGCAGTCCCGATTTGAGAGGTTCAAATGGAGCTGCAGGAGAGATGGGCACAGATTTGGGAGGTGACAACTTGTTCAAAGACTTTGGAGAGCAAAGGGAGATTGTAGATGGGACGACGGTTTGCAAGGACGGAGCAAGGAAGTTGATGATGGCAGCTTTTAAAGAGAGGGTGACAGTACCCGAGGAGAGGGAACAGTTTACAATTTTGCTGTACAAATTCTCAGCCTTGCTTTCAAATCTCTCCCTGGCCTCACTCCATGTTAATTTAGTGACATCCCCATCACACCCTTCACTTCTGAGGATGTGAGTACAGGAACAGGGATGTCATACTGCAGTCGTACAGAGCCTTGGTGAGACCACATCTGGAGTATTGGTGCAGTTTTGGTCTCCTTATCTGAGGAAGGATGTCCTTGCCGTGGAGGGAATGCAACAAAGGTTTACCAGACTGATTCCTGGGATGGCAGAACTGACGTATGAGGAGAGATTGGGTCGACTAGGCCTATATTCACTCGAGTTTAGAAGAATGAGAGGTGATCTCATCGAAACATAAAATTCTAACAGGACGAGACAGACTGGATGCAGGAAGGATGTTCCCAATGGATGGGGAATCCATAACCAGGGGTCACAGTCTCAGGATACGGGGTATGCCATTTAGAACCAAGATGAGGAGAAATTTCTTCACTCGGAGGGTGGTGAACCTGTGGAATTCTCTACCACAGAAGGCAGTGGAGGCCAAGTCATTAGATGTATTCAAGAAGGAGATAGATATATTTCTTAATGCTAAAGGGATCAAGGGATATGAGGAAAAAGCAGGAACAGGGTACTGAGTTAGACGATCAGCCATGATCTGTGGCTGGAGTCATACCTAGCACAAAGGAAGATGGTAGTGGTTGTTGGAGGCCAATCATCTCAGCCCCAGGACATTGCTGCAGGAGTTCCTCAGGGCAGTGTCCTAGGCCCAACCATCTTCAGCTGCTTCATCAATGACCTTCCCTCCATCATAAGGTCAGAAAAGGGGATGTTCGCTGATGATTGCACAGTGTTCAGTTCCATTCGCAACCCCTCAAATAATGAAGCAGTCTGAGCCCGCATGCAGCACGACCTGGACAACATCCAGGATTGGGCTGATAAGTGGCAAGTAACATTCGCGCCAGATAAGTGCCAGGCAATGACCATCTCCAACAAGAGATGGTCTAACCACCTCCCCCTGACATTCAACGGCATTACCATCGCCGAATCCCCCACCATCAACATCCTGGGGGTCACCATTGACCAGAAACTTAACTGGACCAGCCATATAAATACTGTGGCTACGAGAGCAGGTCAGAGGCTGGGTATTCTGCGGCGAGTGACTCACCTCCTGACTCCCCAAAGCCTTTCCACCATCTACAAGGCACAAGCCAGGAGTGTGATGGAATACTCTCCACTTGCCTGGATGAGTGCAGCTCCAACAACACTCAAGAAGCGCGACACCATCCAAGATAAAGCAGCCTGCTTGATTGGCACCCCATCCACCACCCTAAACATTCACTCCCTTCACCACCGGCGCACTGTGGCTGCAGTGTGTACCATCCACAGGATGCACTGCAGCAACTCGCCAAGGCTTCTTCGACAGCACCTCCCAAACCCGCGACCTCTACCACCTAGAAGGACAAGAGCAGCAGGCACATGGGAACAACACCACCTGCACGTTCCCCTCCAAGTCACACACCATCCCGACTTGGAAATATATCGCCGTTCCTTCATTGTCGCTGGGTCAAAATCCTGGAACTCCCTTCCTAACAGCACTGTGGGAGAACCGTCATCACACGGACTGCAGCAGTTCAAGAAGGCGGCTCACCACCACCTTCTCGAGGGCAATTAGGGATGGGCAATAAATTCTGGCCTCGCCAGCGACGCCCACATCCCGCGAACGAATAAAAAAAAATGATCATTTTGAATGGCGGAGCAGGCCCAAAGGGCCGAATGGCCTACTCTTACTCCTATTTTCTATGTTTCTATGTATGTTTCTTCCCCTTTGGTCCCCCCACCAATCTCCCCACTCTTTCTTGTCCTGCCAACTGTGAAAGGCCCCAAGATGTTGTAACTTCTATGATTCTATGATTCTATGCCTCCCAGCACGTCTGCAGTGCTTATATTGTTGCTGTTATATTCCAACCCAAGGCATAGGACTCTGACCGCTTGTTTATATTGCTAGATGAAGACCAGTTCAAAACAAAAACTGCACTGTACGACCATCCTGCTTATGCCTGACAATAGCTGGAATCACCAGAGGCTGCCTGATTTATATTGCAACGCTGCTTTGTGGAGCGGTAGACAAGATCCTGTGATGCCCTCTACAGCTGAATAATCTGCCAACACTCACTGTCTAGATTTACATATAAAGAAGGATCACTCAAGCGAGGTACAGGAGGGATGTGGCCCAGGAAGAGATAACATCTTCAGAAAAGGAAATGAATCACAAAAACACACACATGTAACCTAATCACAGTCCTCTGCCATTCTGCAGTCTCAGAAAGTGCTTCAGTCATCTCACATGCTCTCTCCCTGTAGAGAGGAAGCCTAGTTCTGGCTACAAACTCCAACACAACCCCGTGCACTCCCACTCGATAGCACAGGACCATATGGAGTTGTGTCGCTACATTTCTTTCCTCTTTCTTCGCCCAGGGAGGGGCTGAAGCACAGTGGATAGTTTGGCGGACCTCAATCATGCTGTCTCATAGAGTGAGCACGTGGGAACATTAAGGCAACTTCCTGAACCCAACCAGGTGCTCGTGGGGAGAAACTAGACAGAAACCAATGACCTCATCCCAGGGAGGGGATAAAGAGAGAGCCACCCCAGGACACTGTCACCCACCTCCCTCAGTCCCGACTGAATGGTACTGGTGGAGGGTTATACCGTGTATATCAATGATTTGGATATTGACCTGGAGGAGAGTGGTGCTAAAATTTGCAGATGATATCAAAATATGAAGTATAGTCAGGGGAGGGCTGGCCATCCCAAGTACCCCAGTGAATGGTTCCGTAGCGCGGTATTATCGGCAAACCCCTCTTTTTCCGAAGAATCCCACAACCTTTCAGGGAAGTCAGTCTGCCGACTGATGCACATTAAAAAAATAACAGCAGTGATTATACTCTGAATGGAAGCAGGCTCAGTTCTGCGGAAAAGCAGAGGGATTTGGGAGCACAGTTTCACAGGATATTACAGGCAACATGATATGGTCATTAAAAAGCTAATGACTGAGGCTGGGGGTCAATTGAAAATTTCAATACTGAGATTGGTGGATTTTTTGTTAGGCAAGGGTATTAAAGGTTACGGAACCAAGGTGGGTAGGTGGAGTTAAGATACAGATCAGCCATGATCTATTTGAATGGCGGAACATGCTCGAGGGGCTGAATGGCCGACTCCCGTCCCTATGTTCCTACTGGAGTTCTAGGTTTTATCACACGAATATAAAAGAAGTAATGATGAGCCTACTTAAAGCCTTAATGAGACTTCAGTTAGACTTCTGTGTGCAATATTGGACTCCAAACTATAAGGAAGGCTTTGGAGAGGATATAACGTAGATTCACGAGAATGCTGCCCTGGTATGAGGAAATACAGATATGAAGAAAGGCTTGAAAAATTGGGCCTTCTTTTCCCACCAGAGCAACGCAGATTACTGGGTGATATGATAGAAGTGTTTAAAATTGCGAAACAACGGGACAGGATAGATAGGAACAGTTGACACTTTCCCTTGCTAATGCAGGAACACAATCACTACACCGAAGACCACCTGACTCATTACCGACCAGAGAGTCTGTTTGCCTCAGCGTCACAACTGACCCATCAAGGGAGCCTGTTCGATGGCTCGTGCAACTAAACCTACCGAAGGGAATTGCAGAGTCTGCCACTCATCCTATGTCAGCACCAGCGAGGTGATGGGTGGGTAGAGGAGGGGGGGGGGGTTCTTTGCCACTTTAGGATATTAAAAATAAATTTAAAAAAAAAAATCTTCCACCCCACCCCACAAAACACAAAGAGAAACCGTTTCCAGACATCTGACTGGAGAATACACTAATCAGTGCAGTATACATCTCGCACTGTTTCCACCTTTGAGGCACAGGCTATTAAGACACAATCTGCGGCTATGGCCTTAGACTGCGAGGGTGGGTCCTTAATGAGGTTTAATGAGCCAGCAGACAAGACAGAAAAGGTTCAGCGGGTATATGAAATCAGTGGTCAATACACAGAAACTTCAAGAGAAAACACAACTGCTAAAAAGGAATATAAACAAGGGACTATAAAGCGTAACACCTCGCTGAACAACGCAACAGTGGAAAGATAACCAGTGAATGGGTATCACAAACTGCTCCAAGATGGAACATCTAACGAGACTGGTTATCAGCAGCTTCCTTTCATATTAACCTCATGTCTCGGTGCATTTCCTACAAGTATCACTGACCCCAAACAAATGCAAATGCCAACATGACTGCAGTATTGTCATATATTGTAGTGTTAAGTTCATCGGTCACACTGGAGCGTTTTGCTGAAAGCAGCTCTGACCCACACAGGCACCGTTACAGTGCAGATCCTAGAAGCACTGCCACAATGCCTAAATGTGGAGATGCCGGTGATGGACTGGGGTTGACAATTGTAAACAATTTTACAACACCAAGTTATAGTCCAGCAATTTTATTTTAAATTCACAAGCTTTAAATTCGAAAGCTTGTGAATTTAAAATAAAATTGCTGGACTATAACTTGGTGTTGTAAAATTGTTTACAACAATGCCTAAAGGCTGCTCTTATTCTCAATTCACCCCGTCTTTCTTTTAATTGCGGGGTTAACTTAGAGCATCAGCAAATGTACAGATGTACTGCTGTAACACCTTGCACTGCGGACCCCCCCAAACCTGGTCTGTGTTGAATCAGCTGAGGTAATAGTAAAGATGCTACATTATGTCTCATTGTTACCTGGGTTAGGGAAGTGGGGGGGGGGGGGGGGTGGGGGGTGGAAATCAGCCAGGCTTTCCATTCCTGAGCCCCTATAATTGTGTGCATTGACTCTGGGCAATGACAGGGTTAGACTCAGCTGTAATGGCCCCTATGGTTGAATAGCCTGCCAATATGCTCGCAGAACCATATCCCATAAAGGAGAAAACATCTCGGATAAGGAGGAAAATAAAATACCAACAAACCAGAGCGCTTTGCTGGTCTGAAAGGCTTGGGCTCAGCCTCTTCCCTCTGCCTCCTGATGTCCCGTGGAAGCTTGTCTCATCAAGTGGGTCACGGAGCCTCTGGGTTCACTAGGACCTCCTCCCTTTCACATCCCTCCTGGCTGCTTACTCGGGTTGAACCAGATGGCATAGAGCCTCAGGGTCGTGTTCTAAGCTTTAAACCCCATATCCTCCATCACCAAGGCTGCGTACCTCCACAACCTTGCCCTCCTCAGCTCCTCACTCACTCCCACTGCTGTTGAAACCTTTACCCATACTTTTGTTACCTGAAATTTCCACTGAATGAATGCCCTCCCTGCTGGCCTCCCAAGCTCCTCCCTACACAAACTCCAACTTATCCAAAACCATTTGGTCCACATCCTGCCCCACAATAAATCCAGCTCTTCTATCACCCCCATATCCTCTCTGACCTCCATTGGTTCCTCGTCTCCAAAAACGCACCAAATTCAAAATCCTTGCCCTTATCTACAAATCCCGCCACAGCCTCTTCCCATCCTACGTCTACAGTCTCCTCCAGTCCTGCGGACTCTGGCCTACTGTGCATCCCACCTGCCCATGTCCCGCACTTGGAGGCAGAGCCTTCAGATATCTCGGTTGTACACTTTAGAATTCCCTCACTGAACCTCTTCACCGTGCCACGTTCCTCCCCATCTTTAAAACCCCCTCACAACCCATTTTTTCCAAGTCACCTTTGTTAAATCTATTATCACTTGGCCTGTCCTCTCATAAATGAAGCATCTTGGGACGTATCCTAAATTGCGCCAAGTCCCGTTCACCCATCCCCCCCGTGCTCGCTGAGTTACACTGACTCCCGGGCCGGCAATGCCTCGGTTTTAAAATTCTCACCCTTGTGTTCAAATCCCTCCATGGCCTCGCCCCTCCCTATCTCCGTAACCTCCTCCAGCCCGACAACCCTTCGAGATCTCTGCACTCCTCCAATTCTGGTCTCTTACACATCCCCGATTTTAATCACTCCACCATTGGCGGCCGTGCCTTTAGCTGCCTAGGCCCTAAACTCTGGAATTCCCTCCTTAAACCCCTCCACCTCTCCCTCCTCCTTTAAAGGTGCTCCTTAAAACATACCTCTTTGACCAAGGTTTTAGTCACCTGTCCTAACATCGCACATGGTTCGGTGTCAAATTTTGTTTGATAACTCTTCTGTGAAGTGCCTTGGGACGTTTCACTATGTTAAAGGCGCTATATAAATGCAAGTAGTTGTTGTTGTTTCATGACATTATAAAAGCACTACATAAGATGTAAGTCGTTTATACTACAGTTCCTTCTGTTGAGAGAGCCCTGTATTACAAGAGGGAAAGTTACGCACCAAACACTCAAGCACACCTTCTACTGGTTGGCTAGTTTCCCAGCTGCACTCTCTGTCTTCCAACCCCCAACTACTGTTTGTTCCCTATTCCTTTCACTCCCTCACAGGCCAACCTGCATCCTGCCCAGTGGAATTCTCTCCCCAAACTGCTTCAGTAAACACGTAAGACATACGAGCAGCCCTTTATAAATGCGAGTGGTTGTGGTTGAAGCTCATCCTATCAGCGTTGTGCGATTTCAAGAGAGAGAAAAAAAAATTCTCCCTCACCTCCAAAAAAGCAGGAGTGGATACCTGTCAGACCCATCTCTCCCAATGACTGAGGAATACACTAGTCAGCACACTTTACACCTTGTGCTGTTTGCACCTTTGAGGGACAGGTTATTTGGACATAGTCTGAGGCAGTGGTTCATGGTAGCGTGGGTCATTAATATATTAAATGAGACTGCACAAAGATACATGCACATTGGACCAACAGCAAATAAATTAAAACAAGGATGAAGCTTGCTACCCTAAATTTTGTGTCTTGTGGAAAAGTAACTAGAGCACAGGATTTCGAACTTCAGGGTCAGTAAGATCATCAGATTTCTGTGTTTACTACGGTATTTACATTTGCTTTCTGCAATGATGCCAGTTTTTTTTCTTTAGGTTCACTGAAACGGTCTTTTGGAAGTTGGGACAGGGGGGTTCTGGGAGCAATGCCAACTGAGCACTAGGGCTGGTTTTCAGCCCCTCAATGTGCTATTCTCATCACTACTCCATATAATAACGGGCCAAGAGCTTAGCCAGCCTGCAGTCAGAACAAGATGGAACACACAGCATCCAGCAGCTGCTAACGCTGGAGGAGGTGCGTTGTTATGCCACCGCTGAGGCTGGCACTGCCTTGTGAGGCTGGCACTGGCCCAGCAATGGGGAAAGATCCACATGCCGCCACAACCTCCACCACCTAGAAGGGGATGGGCAGCAGGCACGTGGGAGCCCCATCACCTCCAAGTACCCCACCAAGTCACACATCATCCTGACTTGGACGTACATCGCCATTCCTTCATCATCGCTGGGTCAACATCCTGGACCTCCCTACCTAACAGCACTGTTGGAGAACCTTCACCACACGGACTGCAGCGGTTCAAGAATGCAGCTCATCACCACCTTCTCAAGGGCAAGTAGGGATGAACAATAAATGCCGGCCTTGCCAGCAACACCCACATCCCGAGAATGAATTTTATAAAAGTAGATTCGGGCAGGGTTAAAGACCTGATTGTAACTTTTCGATCTGCAAGGTGCCTCAAGGTATCGTAAACAGGGTAGAACGGAGCACCAGCTGACTCGGGATACTGCGAACCCCAATATTCTGCTTCAGTAAAGTGCGATTCTCTTAAAGCTGTCCTGACATAGGATCGGGAGTAGGCTATTCAGCCCCTTGAGCCTGTTCCGGCATTCTATTACATCATGGCTGATCTGTACCTCAACTCCATTTTCCCACTTTCGTTCAATACCGCTTGATACCCTTACCAAACAAAAAATCTATTAATCTCAGCTTTGAAATTTTCAATTGACCCCCAATGGGAGAGATTTCCAATACCCTTTATGTGAGGAAGTGCTTCCTGACATCACCCCTGAACGGCCTAGCTCTAATTTTATTATGTCCCCTTGTTGTGGACTCCCCAACCAGAGGAAATAATTTCTCTCTATCTACCCTACCCCTTCTCGTTTGTTGGAAGGAGTTTCTGTAGAAAACTGACAGAGGATGCAAGTGCTTCTTTTGTCACAAGGCTTGTTTGCACGCAATGTTGGTTTTCACTCTGCATCCCAAAGTCAAGTCGGAGCAGTTAGCGGCGAAATGTCAGACTGGGTGTGCTGCTGTCTCACAGCCTCTCATCAAACACAAGTGCACCTTGGAGATGTGTATTCCGGGAGCTCCGGACTTAGACGGGGATAATTCCCAGCAGCAGGAATGTGGATTGCAGGCTTTCACAGGCTAGTGATTATCCGTTTTGATTGCCGGATTTGTGAGTAGCCCTTTGTAATGCAAACAGCAGAGTCAAGAATTTATAATCGTGCGCGTGTGTGTGTGTGTATACACATGTACAGCCATGTAATGCTGCTAGTATTCTGTCTCCATTTGTCAGACAGATTAGAAAACCATTTGGTTTTTGGGAAAGGTTTGTGTGTTCAGACTTTATATAGTCTGTAATCCCAGGCAAGATCAGGCATGGGGCTTCCATCTTCTCCTCCCAGTCAAAAGCCTTACAGGGACAGGCCAGTGGGTGAGGTTATGACTTGAGTTAATATTTTCTATGCTACTGTGAAGATTAATTACAAATTTTAATTATGCAAAGTGGGGGAAAAAATTTATCTTTTGCTCCCTGGACAAGTCAGCCAGTTGCTGAGCCACACAGACCAGGGAGGTCCCAGGTTCGATTCCCTGTCAGCACCGAGTTAGTTGGTGATCGGGTACAGGTGCTACAACACGTCTCAGTGGCAGGGTTTGGGGAAAGGGCAACAAGGAGAATTCAGCCAGGATTCCTTCTTGTGATAATCCTGCGTGCCTTGCTGGGAGTATACATAGGTGAGTTGGGCGGGGAGGAGAACTAGATTGGGCTCACCTCACACAGCATGCCCACATTCACTGCCTGGGCTCACTGGCAGTGACTGCTGCTTGGGTGAGGTGTCAAAGTTCACCCAGCACCCATGCCCAGGTCAGGAGTCAATGCTGCTTGGGTGAGGTGTCTAAGGTCACCCAGCATCTTATATAATCATATCCAGGTCAGGAGTCAATGCTGCTGGAGTTAAGGTGTCAAAAGGCACCCAGCACTCAATAAAATCATACGTGGGTAAGGAGCCAATGCCTGCTGGAGGAACTGGTGAGAAAATTTGTGATTAAGAAGTCTTTTAGTATCTGGTGTGTATTTTAGAAACCCATCACTCACAATCTAGGCTGTCTGGTCTAAATGCAGAAAGGAGATTTCCCTAATCGAACAACAGTCAACCTCCGTCAGTAGAGGCAAGAAATGCGGTGCCCCAGATCACACCTAGCCGCAGAAGACAAGAATTTTCTCCAACGTAACACGGGCAAGATTAAAACCCTTATAAATCTAGCCCGGTTTCAACCTCCCTCCCTGCTGAGGGTGAACTCAATCCTGAACTAATCTTCAAATCCCCACATATGTGGCATCACTTATTTCGACCTGGCCTGCCTCCACCCTCATCTCACTCCAACTGCCACCGAAACCCTTATCCGCACCACTGTTACCTCCACGCCAGACTTCTCCACTGTCCTCCTCACCAGCATACCCAGCTTCAAATTCCAACTGGTTCAAAACTTGTATACCTTCCCAAACCAACTCCTGCGCCCTGATCACCCAGTCCTCATCAACCTCCGATGGTCTGCTGTGCCCCAGCGCGTTGAAATCAAAATCCTTGTCCTCTGTTACAAATCCCTCCATGGCCTCACTGCCATCGTACCTCACCATCCTCTCCCAGCCTGACCGGGCAACCATGTTTGGAGAAGCTGGGGTTGTTCTTCTTAGAACAGAGAAGGAGAAGGGGAGATTTAATAGAGGGGTTCAAAATCATGAACGGTTTTGACAGAGTAAATAAGTAGAATCTGTTTCCACTGGCAGAAGGTTCGGTAACCGGAGGACACGGATTTAAGGTGATTGACAAAAGAATCAGAGGCGACATGAGGTGAAATTTTTTTTTACACAGCGAGTTGTTTTGATCTGGAATGCACGGCCTGAAAGGGTGGGGGAAGCAGATTCAATAGTAAATTTCAAAAGGGAATTGGATAAATACTTGAAGGGGAAAAATTTGCAGAGCTATGGGGAAAGAGGGGAGTGGGACTAATTGGATAGCTCTTTCAAAGAGCCAGCACAGGCTCCAATGGCTGCCTCCTGTGCTGTATGATTCTACGACTTCCCATTCTTCTAACTCTGGCCTCCTTCCCTCCGCTCCATCATCCTTAGTAGAGCAGTCAGCCATCTTGGCTCTACATTTGAGCTCTCCCCTCGAAACCCCACCAGCCCCACAACCATGATACCTCTTTCCCCTCCTTCAAAAGCCTTCTCAAAACCTCGACAATGCCTCAAGCGCCTCTGCTAAAGCTTCCCTCCATATTGGTCAGTCCTGTTTTTGCCAAGATGAAGCCTTGGGAAGCGTCAGTATGTTAAAGATACTATGTAAGTGCAAGCTGTTCTCATCTCCATTTTACCCCTCTCCTCTCCCTCTCTGCAGGTTGGGTAAATGCCAAATAAATGCCAAGTAAAATGTTGCAGGCATTTTTATTTTAAAAAAGGGGTTTCAGGTTACTTTTTTTTATTTCCTCCTCTTTTTATTCCCGCAAATTTTGTCCGTGCGCCCCTCTCTTAATTTTATCGACTCCTGGCTGGAATATAATTCCACAGGGACCTGGTGGCCTAAGGTACCTCACCAAATCACTGCTGCAACAACAACTTGCATTTATATAGTGCCTTTAACATAGTAAAATGTCTCAAGGTGCGTCACAGGAGCGATTATCCAACAAAATCTGACACCGAGCCACAAAAGGACAGGTGACCAAAAGCTTGGTCAAAGAGATAGGTTTTAAGGCGGGACTTAAAGGAGGAGAGAGAGGTAGCGAGACGGAAAGATTTAGGAAGGGAATTCCAGAGCTTAGGGTCTAGACAGCTGAAGGCACGGCCGCCTATGGTAGAGCGATGAAAATCGGGGATGCACCAGAGGCCACAATTGGAGGAGCGCAGAGATCTTGGAGGGTTGTAGGAGGCTACAGAGATAGGGAGGGACAAGGCCATGGAGGGATTTGAAAACAAGGACGAGAATTTTAAAATTGAGGCGTGGCTGGACTAGCAGCCGATGTAGGTCAGCGAGCACAGGGTACGTCACCAGGTGTGCAGCATATCTGAGCCTGATTCTTTTCTCACCCAACTTCCACATATCTGCACTTCTAGCGAGGTGTGGGGGGGGGGGGGGGGGGGAGGGGGGAGGGTTGTCACTGGACAGGCTGATTTATTTCTCTCCCCCTCTGCCTAGCCTAGTGTAGTACTCCAAATGCTGCCCCAGCTGACATCAGTTAATTCATTACAAACTAATTTGCGGGACCACATTTAGGAGCTTCCTGGCCTGTACAGTTCAGCCACTCTTTGGATGAACTCAGTGAGCCATTGGTGAAGTGTTAAAGGTATCTTTATTACCCTTTCATTAATAGCACTGTTGATCACTTGTGTCTTGACTGACAAAAGAAGACGTTCCCTTTATGACATACAGTGTATATTTGAACAGTTGGTAGCCAGTTTAAAGCAGTAATTGTAGTACACTGATTTGCTACTTCCTAACTCATTGCCAGCCATCTATTACCCTATATTTAATTATTTTAATGAAGAATTGAGAGTCTGACAACATTAACACCACATTCAGCTGAGAAATGGGCTGAATATGTGACTGTATATTCCACTCTTTTCCTGGGTCAGGCACATGATGGACTCTGCAGTTGGTTTTCCCACAGTTGAACTCGCTACTACCACAAGTAGTTGAGGCGGAATAGCATAGATATATTTAACAGAAAGCTAGATAAGCACATGAGGGAGAATGCAATAGATGGATATGCCGATAGGGTTAGATGAAGAGGGGAGGGAGGAGGCTTGTGTAGAGCACTAACGCTGGCATAGACCAGTAGGACCGAATGGCCTGTTTCTGTGCTGTAGACTATATGTAATTTAATGTAATTCCCACCCACCTCTGGCCAGACAGCACAAGAAATGAATTTTCACCATTATTGATTGCAAGGATATTCACATCATCGGAGCAGTGATGAGACTACTGAGCTGCTCTTATAGTTCACCACCTTCCCCTGTCCCTCAGATCATAGATACTTGGGCAGAAGACACAAACATGCACACAATAAAATTCATCTTCAGCATCAAAACTTTAATTTAATTCCATGCAGAATGTGGTGCGTGCCACATTTTTTCCCTTTAGACCCATCTACATTGGAGGTGTGGGCAGTTTTTTTGCCATCAAGACTCTGCCAATGCCACTCTAACTGGCCACCAGGGTATGGGCTAACCCACCTCCCTTCCACTCTGTGCTCTCCCTCTGACAGCGCGACAACATCACAAACTCACCGTGTAGGGACGACATAAACTCTTGATCGAGTGCCATAGTCTACTGCATAACCCCACATATCAAAATGGGGAAAACAGGCATAATTCTGAGCGTCCATGTTCTTCTTTCTGCGCTTAACGTGCAACTGAGTCCCACCCGATCTCGGCTTTGACACTATAATTGGCCTCAGTGTTTCTCAGCTAGCGGGGACGGGGGGTGAATTAGTCCAAGTTCCTGCTTCTGATCACAAACCAGCAACCTCGTTGAAAACTGTATATGTGTTAACACCAGTTGCAGACAGAGCAAGTTTGACTCTAATGCACCTCCCATAGCCAAACAGCTGGCGTATACTCACCAACTAGGGTCACGCATGGAACATGGCCGCCTGGGAGAAGTACTAGAGGGCTGACAGGTCCTATGGAACTGTACCTCAGCACCAGTCATCATCTTTAGGGAGAGGCAGGGGGAAAGCAAGAGAGAAGTGGGAAAAAAGGAATGGAATCATAGAAAGGTTACAGCACGGAAGGAGGCCATTAGGCCCATCGAGGCCATGCCGACTCTATGCAAGAGCAATCCAGCTAGTCCACTCCCCTGCCCTATCCCCATAGTCCTGCAATTTTTTTCCTTTCAAGTACTTATCCAGTTCCCTTTTGATGGCCACGACTGAATCTGCCTCCACCAACCCCTCGGGCAGTGCATTCCAGATCCTAACTACTCGCTGTGTAAAAAGGTTTTCCCTCATGTCTCCTTTGGTTCTTTTGCCAATCACCTTAAATCTGTGTCCTCGTGCTTTACCTTTCCGCCAATGGGAACAGTCTCTCTCTATCTACTCTGTCTCGACCCTTCATGATTTTGAATACCTCTATCAAATCTCCTCGCAACCGTCTCTGTTCCAAGGAGAACAACCCCAGCTTCTCCAGTCTCTCCATGTAACTAAAGCCCCTCATCCCTGGAATCATTCTAGTAAATCTCTTCTGCAACCTCTCTAAGGCCTTCACATCTTTCCTAAAGTGCAGTGCCCAGAACTGGACACAATATTCCAGTTGTGGCCAAGCCAGTATTTTATAAAGGTTCATCATGACTTCCATACTTTTGTACTCTTATGCTTCTATTTATAAAGCCCAGGATCCCGTATGCATTCTCAACCTGCCCTGCCACCTTCAACGATTTGTGCACATATAACCCCAGATCGCTCTGTACCCCTTTTAGAATTGTGCCCTCTAGTTTACATTGCCTCTCCTCGTTCTTCCTACCGAAATGTATCACTTCGCATTTTTCTGCATTAAATTTCATCTGCCACGTGCCAACCATGTCACCAGCCTGTCTATATCCTCTTGAAGTCTATCACTCTCCTCCTCACTGTTTACTACCCTTCCAAGTTTTGTGTCATCTGCAAATTTTGAAATTGTGCCCCGTATGCCCAAGTCCAAGTCATTAATATATATCAAGAAAAGCAGCACCAACCCCTGGGGAACACCACTGTACACCTCCCTCCAGTCCGAAAAATACACACACTCTCACACAGACTTGTGTGTTTGTTATAAATTTCACACAGGCTAACTCAGTCCTTTGTAAACATTTAATGTATCTTTTAATTAGCCTGTACCCCTGGTTAGTTTGCGATTTCCACAGAAGATGGAAGGTGTCAATCAAACTTAACAGGTGTGACTTTGAGTCCATGGCCTTTGATGTCTGCTCTCTTTATATAATCTGTTTTGTCTGGAGTAGAGCAGCACCTTTAAAAGCTCAAGGGCGACCATCAGTTTGAGAGAGGAGGCAACCAGCACTTTTACCAGCTATACGAAAAATAAAAGATCCTCATAGTTCTTTGGATCCCTTAAGAAAATGGCCAGAACCAACAACAGCTCGACTATCGTGCTGCTTGGCTTTGTCTTTTTCGTGCTTTGGGCGAACCCAGTGAATGGAATCTCCCACGATGACATTAAGTACGCCATGCTTCGGAAACTGGGGCTAAGTGAAGTGCCACAGATCGAAGAGAGACTCCTGGAGAACATGGTGGTCCCGGCTCATGTGAGGAACAAGTACATCTCCATGCTGCAGCTCCACAAGGAGAAAGAGAGGAAGCGGAGAGCTCTGCCTAGCCTGGCCGGCATCTTACGGGGAATTACGGGCAATGCAGGTAAATTGTCTTAATTCACTGGGTTTATTTTTGGATCTGGGGACGTAGCCATATCTCCCCCTGACCTCCTCTCCACAGAAGCTAAGACCCTTTGCCTGCTTTTATATTATAGCAGTGCAGCCAATGAAGGGAGATGTGCAGGTTTCCCCATTGTTGCTTGCACTCCACAGTATCATCACGAGGAACGGGCTCCAGCGTACACCCACAATGTGCGTCTAGGTTAAGAGAGCCAGTTTTAGTAAATGCGGAAAGCTACTACCATGGTTCCCACACCGTTATGCATTTAGGTTCCCGCACCGAACGGTGACGCCTAGTATGACCTGCACGTCCCTGAAAAGTTAAAAAAGGGGGTTGGGGAAGGGGAATCTCTGAACAGAAAGGGTGTCAATCAGACAATGTAAAAAAACATTTTTAGGCCACCTCACCCTGGTGGCCATTTATTGCACGTTGGCGGGATGTTCAACTGTGGGAGGCATCACAACAGACCCTGATAATGTCCTCATCAGATGTCTACAGAAAAACACTGCAGCAAGAGGTCCCTAATAATGATCACGAGTGGGTACACTGGCTGATTTTTCCCCTGGCAGAGTTTTGCTCACTCAACAGAGTAATTACCAACAATGGTGTTACTTAGTGTTTAAAAGGGGAGAGGTATTTTAATTTTTTTTTAAATATAAAAGAAAGCCTGTAAGGATTACAATTGGTCAATGATGACAAATGACCTGTTCATGCCATTTCCCGAACTCCTCAGCCTTGCCTGGGGGTGGGGGTGACAATGACAATTAGAGCTGCAAATTGCTGGAGTAATTCACAGCCACGTGTATTGCAAATGCTGCAGTCGATTTCACACTGTCTGGAATACACAGTTAAATCTCACAAGTCTTTTGAAGACAAGGGCAGTCTGGTGGAAATAAGATTCTAACCCGCCTTGTCAGTGTTCTGCTCTGTTTTTTTCCCCCAGATACGACCGGAGAAGTGCTCTATTCCGACCCCACCAGACAGAGGTTGGTTTTCGACATGAAGGGGCTGATCCCTGAAAACAGCGAGGTGACCATGGCGGAGCTGAAGCTCTTCAAGAAAGGCATCCACAAAGGAGACCTGCCTCCCAGGAGACACAGCCGGCCGGTCAACAATGCCAGGGTCAGCGTGTACTGGGTCAAGGTTCTGGCCGACGGCAGCAACAGGACCTCGCTCATAGATTCCAGGTAAGGAAAAGATTAATAAGAGAATATAATCTGGTGTTTGGCAGATCTTTAACAAAAGGACAATGTTTTTTTAAACAAATCAGTACCTAACGTTAAAGCTGATCTGTCCCCCATATTTGCTGGAGGTTATTTTAAACAATCATCTGTGATCTTACTGGTCATTCTGTAATGAGCAACGTTTCTCAGGATGTGGGCATCGCTGGCAGGGCCAGCATTTATTGCCCATCCCTAGATGCCCAGGGAAGGTGGTGGACTGCCTTCTAGAAACTGCTGCAGTGGTGACGGGCGTCTTGTGTAGTGGTTTGCCAAGCTACTTCAGAGAGCAGTTATGAGTCAACCACATCAGTGTGGGACTGGACTCACCAGGTTTCTTTTCCTAAAGGACATGAGTGAACTAGTTGGGTTTTTACGTCAATCAGAGAGCTTCATGGTCAATTTTACTGATACCAGCTTTTTATTTCTAGATTTTAAAAAAAAAACTGAATTCAAATTCTGAAACAGCCATGGTGGGATTTGAACACTCATTCCCTGGATTACTGTCCAGTAACATAACCACTACACTGTTCAATTTGCATTACAAAAAACTCACGTGTTTTGTAAAGAATTGCTGTTGACTAATTTGCTGCCAGTACTTTTACTCTGGTCAATCTGCTTCAAAAAACTCAGTCAGCAGTCAATCACAGTGATGGCTATGTTCCTTCTCACCTCTTCCCCTTTAATCCCTTTGCTCCTAATTGAGGTGGCTGTTACTGGGGTACAGTGCCAGTGTCATTAGACTATTTGACCTTGGAAACCATCACATCCAAGTCCACACACAGGCACACACACTTTCCAGCAGGGGTCACTAGAAAGCAATAAAAAGCAGGATCATGTGCTCTTAAAAGGGAATGTGGAGGAATATTTGAAACAGGGCATGGGAATGAGACCTAGTAGATAAACTCTTTCAGTGAGCAAGCACAAAGGTAATGGGCCGAATGGTGCCCTTCTACACTGTAAATTTCTGTGATTTTATTTTCTCCTCCCTAGGTGAGCCCATTTCTGAGATTGGCTAAAATCTGGGCCCTTCCTAGGAGTCTGGTCTAGGAGAATGAATGATAAATTATGTTTAAATTTCAATGTACTTACTGTGACCAGCAACAGACATTGATGAATAATTTTTACATACTGTATACCGAATATACATAACTAATGGTCAAAAATGCTGGAGATAAAACATCCCAAAGAAATCAATTGAGATAAAAGGGAAAAAACTGCAGGTGCTGAAAATCTGAAATAAAAACCACAAATGCTGTAAGTACACAGCAGCTCACCCAACATCCGAGAAGAGTAAAGACCGGCTAATGTTTCGGGTCTATGCAGATGCTGGTGGACCTTCTGTGCAATTACAGCATTTTCTGCTGTTCATTCCAAAGTAAATCTACATCAAGATTGACCAGTAATTATTGCCCTGAAAAAAAACAACCAACATGTCTTACAAGCAAATTTTTGGGAAATATCTAATAAAGCAGGTTCGTGTTGATTCTATCTTGAAAAGAAAAAATTTGCAGGGCTACGGGGAAAGGGCGGTGGAGTGGGACTAGCTGGGTTGCATAGAGCTGGCACGGACTCGATGGGTCTTCGATGATGCTGTAACCTTCCTATAATTCTATGATTCTATGTATAAAGTAAGGCTTACGTAAACAAAAGTGCCTACATATTTTAAAATGAAATATTCTTATATCCTCTTGGTGACTGGTTAAAGATGTATCCTATAGAGGGACTGTAGTCATGTTTGAACTGTGCTTTTTATGTTAGCCTTCATTTTTTTTGCTTGCTAATTTTCTCTCCCCTTCCCCCCCCCCCTAAAGGGATATGCTCCCATAGGTGCAGGTCGCCCTGTGGTACCTTCCCCAAGTGGCCATCATTCATGCATCAGCCTTTACAGTAAGTCTATTCAACCACAGGGGGCATATCGGCTGAGTCCAATCCTGTCCTCAGTAGATGCTCCCTCTCCCTCTCTCAGTGTGTGATCAGGAGCAAGAGCACTGGTCAGTTTGTTTTCTCCAACTGCAGCCAACTTTCTGGCACAGGCATGATGGGTCGAATGGCCTCCTTCTATGCTGTAGGAGTCTAACTTTCATTTTAAGCTTTATATTTGAATTTTTGCTCAATAACTGAGCAATATAGTTTTACATACAATTTTCTCCCCTCCACCCTTGAAAGCAGTAACTCCTTGCCGGACAAAGGGGCAACCTCTGGTGCCATGCCCAGTGGCTATTCTTCACACGAGTCTTACTAGCTAACATCAGAAAGCTATTTGACCACCAAAGCATAACAGCGCTGCTCAATCCTGTCCTCACCCAATATCCAAGCAGGGTCACTGGAAAAGCAATCAGGAACTCTGGCTGAATGCATTTCCCTCCTTAACCTGGGGCCAACCAAGGCCAATCTCAATGCCCCTCGAGATCACCTAACTCAGCACAAAGCCAGACTGGAACTGGTTCCTGTTTTGATGGCTCGGCTACTCACTGAGCTATTGGGCGTAGACCTACAGACACTGCTTTTAACTCAAATCAATACGGGAGAACAAACAGATGACGGCTAAAACTGGACCGTGTCAAAATAAATCCTGAACGTCACTTTAAAACGGGGCAGGGTAGTAGGACCAGAGGCTAGAAATATAAACTTGTGAAAAATAAATTGAATGGATACCAGAAGGAACTTCTTTACGCAAAAGTTGAGACAAAAGTTATAATACAGAAGAGAGATGAGTCGCTCTCCTCCCCACGGTACCTTCCCGTGCGAGCGCAGGAGATGCAACTCCCTTCCCACCGTCCAGGGCCCCAAACAGGGCCCAGGTGAAACAGCAGTTTACTTGTACTTCTTTCAATTTAGTATACTGTATCCGCTGCTCACAATGCGGTCTCCTCTACACTGGGGAGACCAAACGCATACTGGGTGATCGCTTTACTGAACAACTCCACTCTGTCCCCAAGCATGACCTTGACCTGCTGGTCGCTTGCCATTTTAATTCCCCACGTCACTCCCACTCTGACCTCGGCCTCTTACACTGTTCCAATGAAGCTCAACATAAGCTCGAGGATCAGCATCTCATGTTTCGTTTAGGCACTTTACAATCTTCGGGACTTACCAATGATTTCAATAACTTCAGATCACAACCACTGCTCCCATTTTTTTGGGCAGCTAGTGCTGGTTATGGTTCTGCTGCTGCCATTTACAGCTACGCCTGATCAATCTTTTGTTTCTTAACCTGACCCATTACCATCTTCCTTGCCTTGCATCATCATCCCTTTTGTCATTTAATCACTCGTGCCCTCTGCCCTATCACAGACCTTCCCTTTTGTTCTTTCCTCCCCTCCCCTCGCTTTGTACTTGCTCAAAAACTAACTCTTTTAACATCTTCCAGTTCTGACGATAGGTCTTTGACCTGAAATGTTAACTGTTTCTTTCTCCACAGATGCTGCCTGACTTGCTGAGCTTCTCCAGCATTATCTGTTTTTATTTCAGATTTCCAGAATCCGCAGTATTTTGCTTTTGAAAGATAGACGAGCTTCAGTGAGCCAAGCTGTCTTTCCTTGCCCTCATTTTCCCCATGTTCTTAATATGTCTACTCATCTTTACATAATTACATGCAACACTGGCTTGTCCCTCACAACCTTTTTGATTAACAGGCTCCTCTCACTGGTTCAGCAATTCGATGCACCACTTAAAAAAAAAATCGCTGCCTACGCATTCAATTATAAACAGCTTTCACTTTTGCTGCAACTGGCAGGTTGGTTTCGATCCTCGACTCTGGGTGGAAAAGTTTGGATGTCACTCAGGCCGTGCACTACTGGATGAAGAACGCAGACATGCCCATGTACCTGGAGATCTGGATCGAGGCGGAGCGCGTGGGCAGCTACGCGGCTGAACTGGCCAAACTGGTGCACTTTACCACTCAGAGCCCCGCTGACCAAGTCCTGGGCAAACCAGAATTAGTCCTGTACACGCTCAACCTCGAAGAATACGGGTACGTCTTCATTAAAGCCATTTTTCTAGGCTAACAGCCAATCTTGTCCCCCACATGTTCATTACTAACTTAGCTGAATTAAAATTAAACAGGTATTTTTATATAGCCGCCAATTTTTTTTTATTGACCTTGCAAGTGTTCAGTGTTAAATCACAAATTTACCAGCACAAAATAATTAAAAAATCACAAAGGAATATATGCAGCATTCCATAATTTTTATAACTCATTGAGGGCGCCATATTTCACTTGTGATATGAACGCAGTACTTGCTGCCACACTGAGTTCTCCTTTCTGTCCAATCACCTCCACTTGTTTAGTTTAAAAATATATACTTCATAGTAGGTACAGCACAGGAGGAGGCCATTCAACCACTGAAAGAGCTATACAATTAGTCCCATTCCCCAGCTCTTTCCCCATAGCCCTATAATTTTTTCTCTTCAAGTATTTATCCGATTCCCTTTTGAAAGTTACTGCTGAATCTGCTTCCACCACCCTTTCATGCGGTGCATGCCAGATCATTACAACTCACTGCCTAAAAAACCTTTCCTCATGTCGCCTCTGGCTCTTTTGCTGATCGCCTTAAATCTGTGTCCTCTGGTTACCGATCCTTCTGCCACTGGAAACAGTTTCTATTTTTTACTCTATCAAAATAATTCTTTTGAACACCTCTAATCAAATCTCCCCTTAACCTTCTCTGTTCTGAGAACAACCCCAGCTTCTCCAGATAACTGAAGTCCCTCATCCCTGGCACCATTCTAGTAAATCTCTTCTATACGCTCTCTAGGACCTCAGAGCTTCTGAAAAAGATATATATTTACATCACTCCCTCAACCCTCTTGTATTCTTCCATTCCACTCCACTGTGTGCACAGTAGAAGTCGGCCAAGAGGAACCCTAGGAAGACATTGACTCCACGAGCTCAGCGTCAGAGACTAATGTTTAGATTAGTAGTTCGTCTTCTCGGTATTTGCTAAAAACAGGATAAAATTTGGTTAGGAGACTGAAATAAAAAACCTCACCCTTCCTAAAAAAATACATGGAATATAGGCTATGGTCAGTCCCTAATTGACAGACACCATAAAGTAGATACATTTTTAAGTGGTTCTTCCAGATTGTTGGGTCAGCTGTGTCTGTTTCTGTCCGTGAAATAATCTTTAACAGTGAGACTGGAATAGCAGTAGTCCAGCAGTATGAGACACCAACTTTCATATTGATCAACTCGTTTCATCT
Organism: Heptranchias perlo; assembly: GCF_035084215.1. Lineage (NCBI taxonomy): Eukaryota > Metazoa > Chordata > Chondrichthyes > Hexanchiformes > Hexanchidae > Heptranchias > Heptranchias perlo. The sequence goes on from NC_090329.1 coordinate 127,643,022, forward strand.
CTAATTAACTTCAGCGAACCATGATAGCAACACTGCTCTTAAACTTTTAGTGACATCTCCAATCAATGGCTCAATGGCTACTGACTCAAACAGAACCTTAACCTTCCTCCCCAGAAAATTAAACCTGCGCACTTACAAAAAAGCAGACAGCTAGCTGTTATTTCAAGGCTACAATCTAATTAAGAGGTCTGAACTACTCAATTTTCCCTCCTGCAGTTTGGGATCTCACCTGCACCTTCTGATTGGATTACAGTTTCTTGGGTCACTTAAAAGCAGCCATTATTCCATATTTAATCTGTGTATTGTATCTGTTTCTTGGTAACGAAAGGCCATCTCTTCAAATCAAACAACTGCAAATTAGTTTCTAGAAGGTGGTCGCTAACAAATTTTACTTTTGATTTTAGTATTTAACAATTCATTGCAGCCTATTCCGTGCAATTCATTCCTGCATTGTCTTGCAGACTATTTTTCAAGTAACTAATATATTTTTGTTGTGTTTTATTATATTCAGGAGCACTGGGGACTGTGGTGCAAAGAGAAGAGGGGTGTGTTGCAGGCAGGAATACTTCATCAACTTCAGGGAGCTGACCTGGACCCAGTACTGGATCATCGAGCCCCCCGGATACCAGGCCTTCCACTGTGTGGGGGGCTGCAAGCAGCCGCAGTGGCCCTTCAACTACAGCGAGAGGACCTGCGCCGTGGCGGAGACCGCGTCCCTGCCCGTGATGTACCTGGTGAAGAAGGGGGACTACACCGAGATCGAGGTGGCAGAGTTCCCCAACATGATTACCGAGAAGTGTGGCTGCACCACGGACAACGTCTCTGTGATATAGCAGCGATCTCTGGGGGGGGGGGGCGGTATTTCATCCGAGACTGCATTCCTCTTAAACTCTTATGAATGCAGAGATGCACAATTCAGAAGCACTTTATGTAAATATTATAATTTGAAAATGTATATTTTTGCTATTTTAGTTTCTTACCTTTCATGTGAAATATTGCTGTCAATAATATTAAATTTAGTTATTAATCAGTTTGCGTTTTTTTTTTCCCTGCTGGATGGGCAATGGAGAGGCAGGAGGGATATGTGAAAAACACTAGCAAATCCCCTACGGTGCTGTCTGGAGTCAGTTCTTGAAGTTTTTTTACATGCAGGATGGTGATAGGAGTTGGGAGGGAGGCTTCAGAAACACCTGATGGTCAGAACCTGCAACCAAATCATGACAGTTAATATTGCAAAATTGAATGGGAAATGGTGACATAAAGATTTGCAATACTAAGTGTTGACAGAAATGAGTGAAATAGAATCATGACACCAGGAAGTACAGTTTGTGGACAGGAAGTTTGAATATCAGGGGTAAAGAGAGAGGAACAAAAGAAGCCTTTTCAAGTGGAGGGGACAGATAGGCAACCTATTTACTCCCCGACTTCTGCCATTTAAATAAACAGGTGGCATTGCGCCAGTGTCTTCAATGTTACCACACGTGCTCCAAATTTACCCCACAATACAAATGGAGCAAATTCACAGCACCAGCAGCTTTAGCACATCACAGAATGGCTTCTGGTAGAAAAGGCTGCAAAATGACACAGGCTGGATATTATATCCCAACCCAGCAGAAGACAGGCAAGGTCTGCAGAAAGATTTAAAAAACATGACTTTAGTGAGAGATACAAAAGGTGATTGGATAAATATTTGAAGGGAAAACATTTGCAGTGCTATGATGGGAAGGGGAATGGGACTAATTGGATAGCTCTTTCACAATGAACCAAATGGCCTCCTTCTGTGCTGTATCATTCTATGATTCTAAGGCAGCTACTACACTGAAATAATTTTTTCCTATTTGTTTTCAGGATGTGGGCAATACTGACCCATCCCTAGTAGCCCAAGCCACAATTGTTTGTACAACTTGGTGTCTTGCTAGGCCATTAAGACTCAACTATAGTGTGGGACTGAAGTCACAGGTAGGCCAGATCACATCGGGATGGCAGGTTCCCTTCCCTGAAGGCAATTACTGAACCGGTTGGGATTTTAAAAGATCCAGCAGTTCTCATGATAATTTCTTTTACTGGTGCCAGCCCACAAATTACTAGATTTATTTAAATCAATTTGATAACTTGCCATGGTGAGATCTGAACTTGCAACCTTTGGGTGGCTCACCCAATACCATAACCACTACACTATTACACCCATAGTTACATGACATGCAAAGGGGAAAACCCTAATTTTTTTAACTAAGGAATGTATACATGGTGTTCTAAGACTTTTTTTTAAAATGATCCCAGGAATATTTGTTTAACATGACCCTGCAAATACTGTCTGACAGCTAGCTATTCATGTCATCCCTGTGCTATCAGACAGTATTTGCAGGGTCATGTTAAACAAATATTCCAGGGATCATTTTAAAAAAAAATTAATCTTAGAACACCACGTATACATTCCTTAGTTTTAAAAAACAGGGTTTTCCCCTTTGCATGTCATGCAAGTACGGGTATAATAGTGTAGTGGTTATGGTATTGGGTGAGTTAGCTAAGTAGCAGTTTAGTGCAATCCACATATGTAGAAAGCAGACAATGGTACATTAACTGGGGCCTCACATGGTAAGCAGCAGTTGGTTTGCACCTGCAGAGTCTCACAATACATCCCAGCAAAGCAGCTCATCAGTTAATCCTTCCACCAGTTTCTGTTTACCTGAGAACTGCTTGTACATTGATCTAATGCCGCTAGCGCCCGACCTGCAGGCCTCACACGGCCGACCCCATAATAAATGTATTAGATTTGCTAAGGCCAGCAGACAGATTTAAAAATAGATTATTAACTGGGTCTTCCTGACTGCTGCCAGTCTTCAGACCTGCACGGCTCCATACTTAGCGCACATGTCCCTGGGCATTTTAGACGGCACGCCTACCAGCCCTGGCCGCATCAGCCAACTGCGCATGTGCACAACACCGAGCTAAAGTTGGCAGCTGGTGTACACGGAGGCCAACTCCACTCTTGATACACATTTAGGCTGCTATACAGGACCTGGGAGAGGGCACTGACTGATCTTTTATTAATTAGTGGTGCGCAAGATTACAAATCCATTGTGGATTATGTACTTGGAATGATTACTCCCACCGCGCCCCCCAACCCCGGTATGTTTTTCTACAGTAAATGCAAACTTGTTCATAAAGCTGTGAAGACTGGACAAGTGGCTTTCCTCCCCGTGATGTAATTCATGAGGAAAGAAGATTATACAGTTTCCAAACAGGATTATTGGAAAATGTAGCTGTACCACAGAATCATAGAAAGGTTACAGCATGGAAGGAGGCTATTCGACCAGTCGAGTCCACGCTGGCTCTATGCAAGAGCAATCCAGCTAGTCCCACTCCCCCACCCTATCCCCGTAGCCCTGCAAATTTTTAACTTTCAAGTATTTATCCGGTTCCCTTTTGAAGGCCATGATTGAATCTGCCTCCACCACCCCCTCAGGCAGTGCATTCCAGATCCTAACCACTCATTGTGTAAAAAGGTTTTTCCTCATGTCACCTTTGATTCTTTTGTCAATCACCTTAAATCTATGTCCTCTGGTTCTTGACCCTTCCGCCAATGGGAACAGTTTCTCTCTATCTACTCTGTCTAAATCCTTCATGATTTTGAATACCTCGATCAAATCTCCTCTCAACCTTCTCTGTTCCAAGGAGAACAACCCCAGCTTCTCCAGTCTAATCACATAACTAAAGTCCCTCATCCCTGGAATCATTCTAAGAGAATGTATTCATCCACCTCTATAAATCCAGACATGTACAATTTAGAAACACTTTCTGTAAATATTATGATTTTAAAATGTCCTCAACCTTCATTCACTCACAACATTTCTCGTAAGGGGTCAGGAGCAAGAACCCTGGCTGATATTTCCCCCCTCCATATCTTAGTGTCACAAATCAGGGACAGAGACAAAGACTTTACCTCTGAGACATCAAGATGGCTTATAAATATTTGTCTAATTGGTGTTTCAGATATACTGGAGAGAATGTCTCACAGTGATGCCATTGGAACTAATTCACAATACACAGGGTAATACAAGTGTGGTTTAAAATGGATACAAGTCCCGCCTAAAATTGATAGTCACATCTTGCTCTCCACTCTTTTACCTGACCAAGGTGTGGCAGAAACACAACACCCAGTGAATATAAAAACAGAAAAATCTTCAAACACAGATCCATCATTTTCTGTTCTCCCATCAGATTTCCTGAATTTGCATATTTTCTTTTTCTACCCAATGAATAGCTGTGGGATAAGATTCAATTCAGACCACTGACTGACTCACTCACTCTGCTCTGGAGTTTCCAGGTCAATCACTTGAATATAAATTGCATCTTATAGCTCAGGAGGATGTTAAAGATCCAATAGCAATATTCGAAAAGGAGCAGGAAGCTCTCCTATTGTCCCGGTCAACATTCCTCTTTCAACCCACACCAAAAATAGATGACCTGGTCACTCACCTTGTTGCCGTTTATGGGATCTTGCTGTGTGCAACTGGCTGCTGCACGTGCCCTGTCACACTATCTCAAAGTAATCAACTGCTCGTGAAACACTTGAGATGTTTTGTAATGGGCCACATAAATTTAAGTCTTTCATTTCAAATTACTGTGCAAATACAATTGTGTAGCAGAGGTTTATAGAACTTTTTAAAACAAAGTAGCTTCTTTCATCCACAATCACACTAACTCTAACAAGTATCTTAAAATAATCTCCATTACAAAAATTAAGATACCAGTACTTACTAAAGTCTTTGGTGCGTTTACATTTTGTTCTGCATCTGCCGTCTTGTCTTTCTCCATTTCTTCAGGACTTTCTCTGACACCCTCTTCTGTTTCAAGTCGGTCGCTGTCCTGTGAACCCGAAGCAGTCACCTCCACTTCGCTGCTGGGTCCCAGTTCTGCTCGGTTGAGATCTTCCTGCTGTACTGAAGCAGGCCCAGCAGCACAGGAGCCAGCACTGGGCCCAGCAGCACAGGAGCCAGCACTGGGCCCAGCAGCACAGGAGCCAGCACTGGGCCCAGCAGCACAGGAGCCAGCACTGGGCCCAGCAGCACAGGAGCCAGCACTGGGCCCAGCAGCACAGGAGCCAGCACTGGGCCCAGCAGCACAGGAGCCAGCACTGGGCCCAGCAGCACAGGAGCCAGCACTGGGCCCAGCAGCACAGGAGCCAGCACTGGGCCCAGCAGCACAGGAGCCAGCACTGGGCCCAGCAGCACAGGAGCCAGCACTGGGCCCAGCAGCACAGGAGCCAGCACTGGGCCCAGCAGCACAGGAGCCAGCACTGGGCCCAGCAGCACAGGAGCCAGCACTGGGCCCAGCAGCACAGGAGCCAGCACTGGGCCCAGCAGCACAGGAGCCAGCACTGGGCCCAGCAGCACAGGAGCCAGCACTGGGCCCAGCAGCACAGGAGCCAGCACTGGGCCCAGCAGCAGAGTCCCTCGTGTCGTCAGCACTACTGCTCTCCACGCTTGCTTGCCCCACAGAACTCTCGGAGTGAGACGGAGACTCATCGGAGGAGCTGCTGTCTGCTGTGCTCTCTTCATCAGAACTCGCAGATTCTTCAAAGCTCTCCACGCCCATCCTATAAGAAACAAAACCCAATCAGTAAATTAGCACACAAAAGGTCAACTTTTACAAGATGTTTCCACTTGTGGGGGAGTTTAAAACTAGAGGTCATAAATATAAGATAGTCACTAATAAATCCAATAGGGAATTCAGGAGAAACCTCTTTACCCAGAGAGTGGTTAGAATGTGGATCTCGCTACCACAAGGAGTAGTTGAGGTCAATAGCATAGATTCATTTAAGGGGAAGATAGGGAGAAAGGAATAGAAGGATATGTTGATAGGGTTAGATTAAGTAGGGAAGGAGGAGGCCCGTGTGGAGCATAAACACCAATACGGACCCGTTGGGTCAAATGGCCTGTTTCTGTACTATAATTTCAATGTAATACTTCAAAATCTGTCCAGTGTGGCTTTCTTGCTGACATGAATTAGCAATACGGGGGCGGGCGGGGGGGGGGGGGGAGGGGTGTGGCATCCCACAGCCGATCCCAATCCCATCCTCACCGGATGTCCACTTCCACCAGAGGTCCCTGAACAGTGATGGTGTGCGGGGAAACCCTCGCCCTAATTCAGTGCTAAACTAGCATGCTCACCGACTTAGAATGATAGCTGAAGTGGAGCATACCATATAAGGGTGTACGAGTCACTTTTAAGCAGTGTGTATGTTTTCGCTATAAATTCTGCTCATTTCGAAACCTCCTGATGTTCCCCCTTTTTCCTCCCCCGGCCGAACTCTTGTTGGGCATGGTCCAGTGGGTGCCGGCAGCCCTCTGTTACGTTATCATTCTTCATGCCCACACAGCAAGAGCCGGCAAACCACAGGGCATCTTAGCCTGACCCTGTTCTCACCTAACTTCTCTGCACACACCCATGACAGGACGAGAGGGCAACAATCAGGCCAATTTTTCTTCTACCCACCCCAACCCAAGGCCAATTTCAGCACCCCTACTGCTACCCAGCGGGGGATCAGCTGATCCAACACACTGGGGTTTGAACCTAGGACCCGAAAGGAATCTCTCAAATATACACTCTGCGATTCGGGCCAACCGAGAACTCGTCTGTCCTAACCACTCAAAATAAAAAATATCACGGCAGAGTCCCGTTGGCTCAGTGCACCGTGTGGTGTGGTACTGAGCTGCACAAAGCACAACGGCTTCAGATAGAAGAAAAAAAAACTGCAAAATGACACAGCCCGGATATTATAACCCAACCCCGCAGAAGACAGGCAAGGTCTGCAAAAAGATTTTAAAAAACATGACTAGTGAATCGCTGTCAAAAAAAAAATTTAAAGCAGGAGATACAAAAGGGAATTGGATAAATACTTGAAGGGGAAAAAATTTGCAGGGCTATGGGGAAAGAGGAGAGTGGGTCAAATTGGATGGTTCTTTCAAAGAGCTAGCACAGGCACAATGGCCTCCTTCTGTTCTGTATCAATCTACGATTCTGACAGTTACTACACTTCTATTTGTTCTCAGGATGTGAGCAATACTGACCCATCCCTAGTCACAATTGTTTGTATAACTTAGTGTCTTGCTAGGCCATTAAGAATCAATTGTAGTGTGGGATTGAAGTCACAGGAAGGTCCCCCATTCAATTTTTGGTCTGTGCTGAATTAAGCTTCTGCAGAAATGAACACAAAACGAGGGCAGCATCAGGCTCAGCCATGATGCCTGCCTTCCCCCAGACCCTGAAACTCAACCTGCTGGCTCAGGCACAACGGGGAACAATCCCCAGTATGGGACAGAAGAGGAAGACTGCAAAAGTTACAGCAGCAATCAATAGGGGCAGTGCAGCAGAAAATGAGAGGCAAGGAAGGTCACGTGCAGAGAAAGTTCACTCTCACTTACCAGAGACATTTTTTCTTTCCCTCCTTTGCCTCTGCATTTGAGGCAGGGCGTGCGCGTTTTCGGACAGCTCCACCTTCTGCCGACACCACATCACTTGACGACGCTTGTAAACCTGAACAGAATTACAGAATTAAAAAGGATGCACAGACAACCTTTTGACTTTATGCACCACCCAGGCAGAGAAAGATTCTTAGAAAGAACCCGTTTCTTAAACTTTGTAGTACGAGTGTTCAAATGGCCCAGGAAGGAGCAGATTTGCAACCTTCCCCAGCCCGCAAGTACACATTTACTCTTTAATTACAATCAGTGAATACTGGTCTGTGGTTCTCTTCCACCTTTATTATTCACTTTTTCAAAATAAACGAATGGTGTCCTCTGCCATTTTATAGGTACAAAGTAAATTCAGTTTTCAAAATATTATCTAAGATAGTAAAGAAACCCATTGCTGCTCCACGCTGCAGCTTAATTCTTCAATTTACATTCATTCCCCTCCTGGTATTGCCCACCAGCATCCAATCAGGAGGGACGCTCGACCACCCATCCCCAGACCTCTGCCAATGCTGCTCAACTTGTCACTTAGCAGGCTTCAAGAATGGCTGAAGCTGATACTGGCCACATGTGGGGAGCTGCCTTGCCCCCACTGTTAAGCACTGTCCGCCCGACCACCGCTCCCCCCACCCCAAGGCCAAGATCCGGAACCGAACTTGCACGAGGGTTGGTGCCATTGACTGATCGCTCCATACGACAGTCCGTTTGGTAACGTGACCGTTCAATTGTTGGGCACCAGTAGGCCAAGATTTCTAAAGGCGGCTGTACCTTTAAGCACGGAGTCCTCCAGGCGCTCAGACATCTCATCCAACTGCTGCTCGTACTGTGGGTCAGTGAAATAGTGCTTCGGTTCGGCCAACTTGCGCTGTAATCGATCCATTCGCCTCTGCTCCTTTTCTACTTCCCGCTCTGCCTGCTTCTTTATCCATTCAGCCATACTGTACAAAGAAAATGATTAAGCAATTAATTGTAGGCTTCAATTTATCCACCATCACGGTCACAGAGCAACTTACGTCTCCACTCATCCTCTCCTGTGCAGGTGACTTTTGCTTATGTTCAGTTTTTTTTTCAATTCATTCATGGGATGTGGGCGTCACTGGCAAGGCCGGCATTTATTACCCATCCCTAATTGCCTGAAAAGGTGGTGGTGAGCCGCCTGCTTGAACCACTGCAGTCCGTGTGGTGAAGGTGCTGTTAGGAAGGGAGTTCCAGGATTTTGACCCAGCGACAATGAAGGAACAGCGATATATTTCCAAGTCAGGGAGGTGTGTGCCTTGGAGGGGAACGTGCAGGTGATGTTCCCATGTGCCTGCTGCCCTTGTCCTTCTGGGTGGTAGAGGTCATGGGTTTGGGAGGCGCTGTCGAAGAAGCCTTGGCGAGTTGCTGCAGTGCATCTTGTAGACAGTACACACTGCAGCCACGGTGTGCCGGTGGTGGAGGGAGTGTATGTTAAGGTGGTGGATGGGGTACTTATCAAGCGGGCTGCTTTGTCCTGGATGCTGTCGAGCTTCTTGAGTGTTACACACGAGTTACGCGAGTAATGTAGCTCTCTGGTAAGTCAACAAGCAGCCCATTCTTCCAGCTTCGAGACAGCATCTGTTAGCAGACTCTTCAACCCAAGGGCAGCAGCACAGCCAAACCCAATCTGTCCTTGACCAGTATCCACGGGGGCTGATAGCCAGGATGGTTGTAGCCAACTGTAACACCAAGCAGTTCACTGACCCGCCGATTCACTGGATGAATGTAACTTAGGCTTTTGAATTACGGCCCAAATCGTTCAAACAATTGCTCTTGGCTTAGTGAAACAAATGCTACATTAACAGCAAATCATGCTCAGTAATCATCTTCCTTTCATCACTTCCACCCAAGTATCATCAGCGTGTGACCTGCTCCAATGCTTCTGTCAATGCATCAGGTACACACTAACTTTCTCGCAGCAAGGTTTGAGTTGGAGGCCAGGTACTTCGTCACAGGGGTAGGAAAGTAAATCTTACCCAGTCGAATACCGAGTGTCATTAATGGAGATCGTCCCGTGTCTAAAACTGGGGGTCAGTGATGGAGATCGTCCCCAGTCTAATACTGGGGGTCATTAATGGAGATCGTCCCCAGTCTAATACTGTGTGTCATTAATGGAGATCGTCCCGTGTCCAATACTGGGGGTCAGTGATGGAGATCGTCCACAGTCTAATACTGTGTGTTATTAATGGAGATCGTCCCCAGTCTAATACTGGGGGTCATTAATGGAGATCGTCCCCAGTCTAATACTGTGTGTCATTAATGGAGATCGTCCCCAGTCTAATACTGGGGGTCATTAATGGAGATCGTCCCCAGTCTAATACTGTGTGTCATTAATGGAGATCGTCCCGTGTCCAATACTGGGGGTCAGTGATGGAGATCGTCCACAGTCTAATACTGTGTGTCATTAATGGAGATCGTCCCCAGTCTAATACTGGGGGTCATTAATGGAGATCGTCCCCAGTCTAATACTGTGTGTCATTAATGGAGATCGTCCCGTGTCCAATACTGGGGGTCAGTGATGGAGATCGTCCACAGTCTAATACTGGGGGTCAGTGATAGAGATCGTCCACAGTCTAATACTGTGTGTCATTAATGGAGATCGTCCCCAGTCTAATACTGGGGGTCATTAATGGAGATCGTCCCCAGTCTAATACTGGGGGTCATTAATGGAGATCGTCCCGTGTCCAATACTGGGGGTCAGTGATGGAGATCGTCCACAGTCTAATACTGTGTGTCAGTGATGGAGATCGTCCCCAGTCTAATACTGGGGGTCATTAATGGAGATCGTCCCCCGTCTAATACTGGGGGTCATTAATGGAGATCGTCCCCAGTCTAATACTGGGGGTCATTAATGGAGATCGTCCCCAGTCCAATACTGGGGGTCAGTGATGGAGATCGTCCCCAGTCTAATACTGGGGGTCATTAATGGAGATCGTCCCCAGTCTAATACTGTGTGTCATTAATGGAGATCGTCCCGTGTCCAATACTGGGGGTCAGTGATGGAGATCGTCCACAGTCTAATACTGGGGGTCAGTGATGGAGATCGTCCCCAGTCTAATACTGTGTGTCATTAATGGAGATCGTCCCCAGTCTAATACTGGGGGTCATTAATGGAGATCGTCCCCAGTCTAATACTGTGTGTCATTAATGGAGATCGTCCCGTGTCCAATACTGGGGGTCAGTGATGGAGATCGTCCCCAGTCTAATACTGTGTGTCATTAATGGAGATCGTCCCCAGTCTAATACTGTGTGTCATTAATGGAGATCGTCCCCAGTCTAATACTGGGGGTCATTAATGGAGATCGTCCCCCGTCTAATACTGGGGGTCATTAATGGAGATCGTCCCCCGTCTAATACTGGGGGTCATTAATGGAGATCGTCCCCAGTCTAATACTGGGGGTCATTGATGGAGATCGTCCCCAGTCTAATACTGGGGGGCATTGATGGAGATCGTCCACAGTCTAATACTGTGTGTCATTAACGGAGATCGCCCCCAGTCTAATACTGTGTGTCATTAATGGAGATCGTCCCCAGTCTAATACTGGGGGTCATTGATGGAGATCGTCCCCAGTCTAATACGGTGTGTCATTGATGGAGATCGTCCCGTCTAATACTGGGGGTCATTAATGGAGATCGTCCCCAGTCTAATACCCTGTGTCATTGATGGAGATCGCCCCCAGTCTAATACTGTGATATTAATGGAGATCGTCCCCAGTCTAATAATGGAGATCGTCCCCAGTCTAATACTGTGTGTTATTTATGGAGATCGTCCCCAGTCTAATACTGGGGGTCATTAATGGAGATCGTCCCCAATCTAATACTGGGGGTCATTAATGGAGATCGACCCCAGTCTAATACTGGGGGTCATTAATGGAGATCGTCCCCAGTCTAATACTGGGGGTCATTAATGGAGATCGCCCCCAGTCTAATACTGTGATATTAATGGAGATCGTCCCCAGTCTAATAATGGAGATCGTCCCCAGTCTAATACTGGGGGTCATTGATGGAGATCGTCCCCAGTCTAATACTGGGGGTCATTAATGGAGATCGTCCCCAGTCTAATACTGGGGGTCATTAATGGAGATCGACCCCAGTCTAATACTGGGGGTCATTAATGGAGATCGTCCCCAGTCTAATACTGGGGGTCATTAATGGAGATCGCCCCCAGTCTAATACTGTGATATTAATGGAGATCGTCCCCAGTCTAATAATGGAGATCGCCCCCAGTCTAATACTGTGTGTTATTTATGGAGATCGTCCCCAGTCTAATACTGGGGGTCATTAATGGAGATCGTCCCCAGTCTAATACTGGGGGTCATTGATGGAGATCGTCCACAGTCTAATACGGTGTGTCATTGATGGAGATCGTCCCCAGTCTAATACTGTGATATTAATGGAGATCGTCCCCAGTCTAATACTGTGTGTCATTAATGGAGATCGTCCCCAGTCTAATACCCTGTGTCATTGATGGAGATCGCCCCCAGTCTAATACTGTGATATTAATGGAGATCGTCCCCAGTCTAATAATGGAGATCGTCCCCAGTCTAATACTGGGGGTCATTAATGGAGATCGTCCCCAGTCTAATACTGTGTGTCATTAATGGAGATCGTCCCGCGTCCAATACTGGGGGTCAGTGATGGAGATCGTCCACAGTCTAATACTGTGTGGCATTAATGGAGATCGTCCCCAGTCTAATACTGTGTGTCATTAATGGAGATCGTCCCCAGTCTAATACTGGGGGTCATTAATGGAGATCGTCCCCCGTCTAATACTGGGGGTCATTAATGGAGATCGTCCCCCGTCTAATACTGGGGGTCATTCATGGAGATCGTCCCCAGTCTAATACTGGGGGTCATTAATGGAGATCGTCCCCAGTCTAATACTGGGGGTCATTGATGGAGATCGTCCCCAGTCTAATACTGGGGGTCATTGATGGAGATCGTCCCCAGTCTAATACTGGGGGGCATTGATGGAGATCGTCCACAGTCTAATACTGTGTGTCATTAACGGAGATCGCCCCCAGTCTAATACTGTGTGTCATTAATGGAGATCGTCCCCAGTCTAATACTGGGGGTCATTGATGGAGATCGTCCCCAGTCTAATACGGTGTGTCATTGATTGAGATCGTCCCGTCTAATACTGGGGGTCATTAATGGAGATCGTCCCCAGTCTAATACCCTGTGTCATTGATGGAGATCGCCCCCAGTCTAATACTGTGATATTAATGGAGATCGTCCCCAGTCTAATAATGGAGATCGTCCCCAGTCTAATACTGTGTGTTATTTATGGAGATCGTCCCCAGTCTAATACTGGGGGTCATTAATGGAGATCGTCCCCAGTCTAATACTGGGGGTCATTAATGGAGATCGACCCCAGTCTAATACTGTGATATTAATGGAGATCGTCCCCAGTCTAATAATGGAGATCGTCCCCAGTCTAATACTGGGGGTCATTGATGGAGATCGTCCCCAGTCTAATACTGGGGGTCATTAATGGAGATCGTCCCCAGTCTAATACTGGGGGTCATTAATGGAGATCGACCCCAGTCTAATACTGGGGGTCATTAATGGAGATCGTCCCCAGTCTAATACTGGGGGTCATTAATGGAGATCGCCCCCAGTCTAATACTGTGATATTAATGGAGATCGTCCCCAGTCTAATAATGGAGATCGCCCCCAGTCTAATACTGTGTGTTATTTATGGAGATCGTCCCCAGTCTAATACTGGGGGTCATTAATGGAGATCGTCCCCAGTCTAATACTGGGGGTCATTGATGGAGATCGTCCACAGTCTAATACGGTGTGTCATTGATGGAGATCGTCCCCAGTCTAATACTGTGATATTAATGGAGATCGTCCCCAGTCTAATACTGTGTGTCATTAATGGAGATCGTCCCCAGTCTAATACCCTGTGTCATTGATGGAGATCGCCCCCAGTCTAATACTGTGATATTAATGGAGATCGTCCCCAGTCTAATAATGGAGATCGTCCCCAGTCTAATACTGTGTGTCATTAATGGAGATCGTCCCGTGTCCAATACTGGGGGTCAGTGATGGAGATCGTCCCCAGTCTAATACTGTGTGTCATTAATGGAGATCGTCCCCAGTCTAATACTGTGTGTCATTAATGGAGATCGTCCCCAGTCTAATACTGGGGGTCATTAATGGAGATCGTCCCCCGTCTAATACTGGGGGTCATTAATGGAGATCGTCCCCCGTCTAATACTGGGGGTCATTAATGGAGATCGTCCCCAGTCTAATACTGGGGGTCATTGATGGAGATCGTCCCCAGTCTAATACTGGGGGGCATTGATGGAGATCGTCCACAGTCTAATACTGTGTGTCATTAACGGAGATCGCCCCCAGTCTAATACTGTGTGTCATTAATGGAGATCGTCCCCAGTCTAATACTGGGGGTCATTGATGGAGATCGTCCCCAGTCTAATACGGTGTGTCATTGATGGAGATCGTCCCGTCTAATACTGGGGGTCATTAATGGAGATCGTCCCCAGTCTAATACCCTGTGTCATTGATGGAGATCGCCCCCAGTCTAATACTGTGATATTAATGGAGATCGTCCCCAGTCTAATAATGGAGATCGTCCCCAGTCTAATACTGTGTGTTATTTATGGAGATCGTCCCCAGTCTAATACTGGGGGTCATTAATGGAGATCGTCCCCAGTCTAATACTGGGGGTCATTAATGGAGATCGACCCCAGTCTAATACTGGGGGTCATTAATGGAGATCGTCCCCAGTCTAATACTGGGGGTCATTAATGGAGATCGCCCCCAGTCTAATACTGTGATATTAATGGAGATCGTCCCCAGTCTAATAATGGAGATCGTCCCCAGTCTAATACTGGGGGTCATTGATGGAGATCGTCCCCAGTCTAATACTGGGGGTCATTAATGGAGATCGTCCCCAGTCTAATACTGGGGGTCATTAATGGAGATCGACCCCAGTCTAATACTGGGGGTCATTAATGGAGATCGTCCCCAGTCTAATACTGGGGGTCATTAATGGAGATCGCCCCCAGTCTAATACTGTGATATTAATGGAGATCGTCCCCAGTCTAATAATGGAGATCGCCCCCAGTCTAATACTGTGTGTTATTTATGGAGATCGTCCCCAGTCTAATACTGGGGGTCATTAATGGAGATCGTCCCCAGTCTAATACTGGGGGTCATTGATGGAGATCGTCCACAGTCTAATACGGTGTGTCATTGATGGAGATCGTCCCCAGTCTAATACTGTGATATTAATGGAGATCGTCCCCAGTCTAATACTGTGTGTCATTAATGGAGATCGTCCCCAGTCTAATACCCTGTGTCATTGATGGAGATCGCCCCCAGTCTAATACTGTGATATTAATGGAGATCGTCCCCAGTCTAATAATGGAGATCGTCCCCAGTCTAATACTGGGGGTCATTAATGGAGATCGTCCCCAGTCTAATACTGTGTGTCATTAATGGAGATCGTCCCGCGTCCAATACTGGGGGTCAGTGATGGAGATCGTCCACAGTCTAATACTGTGTGGCATTAATGGAGATCGTCCCCAGTCTAATACTGTGTGTCATTAATGGAGATCGTCCCCAGTCTAATACTGGGGGTCATTAATGGAGATCGTCCCCCGTCTAATACTGGGGGTCATTAATGGAGATCGTCCCCCGTCTAATACTGGGGGTCATTCATGGAGATCGTCCCCAGTCTAATACTGGGGGTCATTAATGGAGATCGTCCCCAGTCTAATACTGGGGGTCATTGATGGAGATCGTCCCCAGTCTAATACTGGGGGTCATTGATGGAGATCGTCCCCAGTCTAATACTGGGGGGCATTGATGGAGATCGTCCACAGTCTAATACTGTGTGTCATTAACGGAGATCGCCCCCAGTCTAATACTGTGTGTCATTAATGGAGATCGTCCCCAGTCTAATACTGGGGGTCATTGATGGAGATCGTCCCCAGTCTAATACGGTGTGTCATTGATTGAGATCGTCCCGTCTAATACTGGGGGTCATTAATGGAGATCGTCCCCAGTCTAATACCCTGTGTCATTGATGGAGATCGCCCCCAGTCTAATACTGTGATATTAATGGAGATCGTCCCCAGTCTAATAATGGAGATCGTCCCCAGTCTAATACTGTGTGTTATTTATGGAGATCGTCCCCAGTCTAATACTGGGGGTCATTAATGGAGATCGTCCCCAGTCTAATACTGGGGGTCATTAATGGAGATCGACCCCAGTCTAATACTGTGATATTAATGGAGATCGTCCCCAGTCTAATAATGGAGATCGTCCCCAGTCTAATACTGGGGGTCATTGATGGAGATCGTCCCCAGTCTAATACTGGGGGTCATTAATGGAGATCGTCCGCAGTCTAATACTGGGGGTCATTAATGGAGATCGACCCCAGTCTAATACTGGGGGTCATTAATGGAGATCGTCCCCAGTCTAATACTGGGGGTCATTAATGGAGATCGCCCCCAGTCTAATACTGTGATATTAATGGAGATCGTCCCCAGTCTAATAATGGAGATCGCCCCCAGTCTAATACTGTGTGTTATTTATGGAGATCGTCCCCAGTCTAATACTGGGGGTCATTAATGGAGATCGTCCCCAGTCTAATACTGGGGGTCATTGATGGAGATCGTCCACAGTCTAATACGGTGTGTCATTGATGGAGATCGTCCCCAGTCTAATACTGTGATATTAATGGAGATCGTCCCCAGTCTAATACTGTGTGTCATTAATGGAGATCGTCCCCAGTCTAATACCCTGTGTCATTGATGGAGATCGCCCCCAGTCTAATACTGTGATATTAATGGAGATCGTCCCCAGTCTAATAATGGAGATCGTCCCCAGTCTAATACTGTGTGTTATTTATGGAGATCGTCCCCAGTCTAATACTGGGGGTCATTAATGGAGATCGTCCCCAGTCTAATACTGGGGGTCATTGATGGAGATCGTCCACAGTCTAATACGGTGTGTCATTGATGGAGATCGTCCCCAGTCTAATACTGTGATATTAATGGAGATCGTCCCCAGTCTAATACTGTGTGTCATTAATGGAGATCGTCCCCAGTCTAATACCCTGTGTCATTGATGGAGATCGCCCCCAGTCTAATACTGTGATATTAATGGAGATCGTCCCCAGTCTAATAATGGAGATCGTCCCCAGTCTAATACTGGGGGTCATTAATGGAGATCGTCCCCAGTCTAATACTGTGTGTCATTAATGGAGATCGTCCCGCGTCCAATACTGGGGGTCAGTGATGGAGATCGTCCACAGTCTAATACTGTGTGGCATTAATGGAGATCGTCCCCAGTCTAATACTGTGTGTCATTAATGGAGATCGTCCCCAGTCTAATACTGGGGGTCATTAATGGAGATCGTCCCCCGTCTAATACTGGGGGTCATTAATGGAGATCGTCCCCCGTCTAATACTGGGGGTCATTCATGGAGATCGTCCCCAGTCTAATACTGGGGGTCATTAATGGAGATCGTCCCCAGTCTAATACTGGGGGTCATTGATGGAGATCGTCCCCAGTCTAATACTGGGGGTCATTGATGGAGATCGTCCCCAGTCTAATACTGGGGGGCATTGATGGAGATCGTCCACAGTCTAATACTGTGTGTCATTAACGGAGATCGCCCCCAGTCTAATACTGTGTGTCATTAATGGAGATCGTCCCCAGTCTAATACTGGGGGTCATTGATGGAGATCGTCCCCAGTCTAATACGGTGTGTCATTGATTGAGATCGTCCCGTCTAATACTGGGGGTCATTAATGGAGATCGTCCCCAGTCTAATACCCTGTGTCATTGATGGAGATCGCCCCCAGTCTAATACTGTGATATTAATGGAGATCGTCCCCAGTCTAATAATGGAGATCGTCCCCAGTCTAATACTGTGTGTTATTTATGGAGATCGTCCCCAGTCTAATACTGGGGGTCATTAATGGAGATCGTCCCCAGTCTAATACTGGGGGTCATTAATGGAGATCGCCCCCAGTCTAATACTGTGATATTAATGGAGATCGTCCCCAGTCTAATAATGGAGATCGTCCCCAGTCTAATACTGGGGGTCATTGATGGAGATCGTCCCCAGTCTAATACTGGGGGTCATTAATGGAGATCGTCCCCAGTCTAATACTGGGGGTCATTAATGGAGATCGACCCCAGTCTAATACTGGGGGTCATTAATGGAGATCGTCCCCAGTCTAATACTGGGGGTCATTAATGGAGATCGCCCCCAGTCTAATACTGTGATATTAATGGAGATCGTCCCCAGTCTAATAATGGAGATCGCCCCCAGTCTAATACTGTGTGTTATTTATGGAGATCGTCCCCAGTCTAATACTGGGGGTCATTAATGGAGATCGTCCCCAGTCTAATACTGGGGGTCATTGATGGAGATCGTCCACAGTCTAATACGGTG
Organism: Heptranchias perlo; assembly: GCF_035084215.1. Lineage (NCBI taxonomy): Eukaryota > Metazoa > Chordata > Chondrichthyes > Hexanchiformes > Hexanchidae > Heptranchias > Heptranchias perlo. The sequence continues at coordinate 127,660,956 of NC_090329.1, forward strand.
TGTCATTGATGGAGATCGTCCCCAGTCTAATACTGTGATATTAATGGAGATCGTCCCCAGTCTAATACTGTGTGTCATTAATGGAGATCGTCCCCAGTCTAATACCCTGTGTCATTGATGGAGATCGCCCCCAGTCTAATACTGTGATATTAATGGAGATCGTCCCCAGTCTAATAATGGAGATCGTCCCCAGTCTAATACTGTGTGTTATTTATGGAGATCGTCCCCAGTCTAATACTGGGGGTCATTAATGGAGATCGTCCCCAGTCTAATACTGGGGGTCATTAATGGAGATCGACCCCAGTCTAATACTGGGGGTCATTAATGGAGATCGTCCCCAGTCTAATACTGTGGGTCATTGATGGAGATCGCCCCCAGTCTAATACTGTGATATTAATGGAGATCGTCCCCAGTCTAATAATGGAGATCGTCCCCAGTCTAATACTGTGTGTCATTAATGGAGATCGTCCCGTGTCCAATACTGGGGGTCAGTGATGGAGATCGTCCACAGTCTAATACTGGGGGTCATTAATGGAGATCGTCCCCAGTCTAATACTGGGGGTCATTAATGGAGATCGTCCCCAGTCTAATACTGGGGGTCATTAATGGAGATCGTCCCGTGTCCAATACTGGGGGTCAGTGATGGAGATCGTCCACAGTCCAATACTGTGTGTCAGTGATGGAGATCGTCCCCAGTCTAATACTGGGGGTCATTAATGGAGATCGTCCCGTGTCCAATACTGGGGGTCAGTGATGGAGATCGTCCACAGTCTAATACTGTGTGTCATTAATGGAGATCGTCCCCAGTCTAATACTGGGGGTCATTAATGGAGATCGTCCCCAGTCTAATACTGTGTGTCATTAATGGAGATCGTCCCGTGTCCAATACTGGGGGTCAGTGATGGAGATCGTCCACAGTCTAATACTGGGGGTCAGTGATGGAGATCGTCCACAGTCTAATACTGTGTGTCATTAATGGAGATCGTCCCCAGTCTAATACTGGGGGTCATTAATGGAGATCGTCCCCAGTCTAATACTGGGGGTCATTAATGGAGATCGTCCCGTGTCCAATACTGGGGGTCAGTGATGGAGATCGTCCACAGTCTAATACTGTGTGTCAGTGATGGAGATCGTCCCCAGTCTAATACTGGGGGTCATTAATGGAGATCGTCCCCCGTCTAATACTGGGGGTCATTAATGGAGATCGTCCCCCGTCTAATACTGGGGGTCATTAATGGAGATCGTCCCCAGTCCAATACTGGGGGTCAGTGATGGAGATCGTCCCCAGTCTAATACTGGTGGTCATTGATGGAGATCGTCCCCAGTCTAATACTGGGGGTCATTAATGGAGATCGTCCCCAGTCTAATACTGGGGGTCATTGATGGAGATCGTCCCCAGTCTAATACGGTGTGTCATTGATGGAGATCGCCCCCAGTCTAATACTGTGATATTAATGGAGATCGTCCCCAGTCTAATAATGGAGATCGTCCCCAGTCTAATACTGTGTGTTATTTATGGAGATCGTCCCCAGTCTAATACTGGGGGTCATTAATGGAGATCGTCCCCAGTCTAATACTGGGGGTCATTAATGGAGATCGACCCCAGTCTAATACTGGGGGTCATTAATGGAGATCGTCCCCAGTCTAATACTGGGGGTCATTAATGGAGATCGCCCCCAGTCTAATACTGTGATATTAATGGAGATCGTCCCCAGTCTAATAATGGAGATCGTCCCCAGTCTAATACTGGGGGTCATTGATGGAGATCGTCCCCAGTCTAATACTGGGGGTCATTAATGGAGATCGTCCCCAGTCTAATACTGGGGGTCATTAATGGAGATCGACCCCAGTCTAATACTGGGGGTCATTAATGGAGATCGTCCCCAGTCTAATACTGGGGGTCATTAATGGAGATCGCCCCCAGTCTAATACTGTGATATTAATGGAGATCGTCCCCAGTCTAATAATGGAGATCGCCCCCAGTCTAATACTGTGTGTTATTTATGGAGATCGTCCCCAGTCTAATACTGGGGGTCATTAATGGAGATCGTCCCCAGTCTAATACTGGGGGTCATTGATGGAGATCGTCCACAGTCTAATACGGTGTGTCATTGATGGAGATCGTCCCCAGTCTAATACTGTGATATTAATGGAGATCGTCCCCAGTCTAATACTGTGTGTCATTAATGGAGATCGTCCCCAGTCTAATACCCTGTGTCATTGATGGAGATCGCCCCCAGTCTAATACTGTGATATTAATGGAGATCGTCCCCAGTCTCATAATGGAGATCGTCCCCAGTCTAATACTGTGTGTTATTTATGGAGATCGTCCCCAGTCTAATACTGGGGGTCATTAATGGAGATCGTCCCCAGTCTAATACTGGGGGTCATTAATGGAGATCGACCCCAGTCTAATACTGGGGGTCATTAATGGAGATCGTCCCCAGTCTAATACTGTGGGTCATTGATGGAGATCGCCCCCAGTCTAATACTGTGATATTAATGGAGATCGTCCCCAGTCTAATAATGGAGATCGTCCCCAGTCTAATACTGTGTGTTATTCATGGAGATCGTCCCCAGTTTAATACTGGGGGTCATTAATGGAGATCGTCCCCAGTCTAATACTGTGTGTCATTGATGGAGATCGTCACCAGTCTAATACTGTGATATTAATGGAGATCGTCCCCAGTCTAATACTGTGTGTCATTAATGGAGATCGTCCCCAGTCTAATAATGGAGATCGCCCCCAGTCTAATACTGTGTGTTATTTATGGAGATCGTCCCCAGTCTAATACTGGGGGTCATTAATGGAGATCGTCCCCAGTCTAATACTGTGTGTCATTGATGGAGATCGTCACCAGTCTAATATCCTGTGTCATTGATGGAGATCGTCCCCAGTCTAATACTGGGGGTCATTGATGGAGATCGCCCCCAGTCTAATACTGTGTGTCATTAATGGAGATCGTCCCAGTCTAATACCCTGTGTCATTGATGGAGATCGCCCCCAGTCTAATACTGTGATATTAATGGAGATCGTCCCCAGTCTAATAATGGAGATCGTCCCCAGTCTAATACTGTGTGTTATTAATGGAGATCGTCCCTAGTCTAATACTGGGGGTCATTAATGGAGATCGTCCCCAGTCTAATACTGGGGGTCATTAACGGAGATCGTCCCCAGTCTAATATTGGGGGTCAGTGATGGAGATCGTCCCCAGTCTAATACTGTGTGTCATTAATGGAGATCGTCCCCAGTCTAATATTGGGGGTCATTGATGGAGATTGTCCCCAGTCTAATACTGGGGGTCATTGATGGAGATCGTCCCCAGTCTAATACTGTGTGTCATTAATGGAGATCGTCCCCAGTCTAATACTGGGGGGCATTGATGGAGATTGTCCCCAGTCTAATACTGGGGGGCATTGATGGAGATCGTCCCCAGTCTAATACTATGTGTCATTGATGGAGATCGTCCCCAGTCTAATACTGGGGGGCATTGATGGAGATCGTCCCCAGTCTAATACTGGGGGGCATTGATGGAGATCGTCCCCAGTCTAATACTGTGTGTCATTGATGGAGATCGTCCCCAGTCTAATACTGTGTATCATTAATGGAGATCGTACCCAGTCTAATACTGGGGGGCATTGATGGAGATCGTACCCAGTCTCATACTGGGGGTCATCAGTGGCTGATGGAAACATTTATATGAAAAAATAAAGTGGAATTAAGTCCTGTCTGCCACTAAGAGTACACTTTTTAAAAAATACTTCTGTTAATGGAATGATTTTCTTACGCCTTTTCATGGTTTACATCTCGGAGCCTTCTTCCGCTTAAATCCCGACATGCCTCCCGGTTTGTAGTTTTCTCGATTTGCGCTCCGAGAGCACGAAGCATGGACCCAAAACCTGTGCAATGGTATAAACCGAAAATTTTACCAAACACTTTTCTTCCCCACCTTCATCTTCTAAATCGTTAATAATTCTTCAGCTCTATTTTTCCTTCCCCTTCTTTTTGAAACAAGGAGACTGCATGGTCAGTCAGGTTTGTCAGAGAGAAATAGTAGTTAGGGCTTTCAACGAGGCTAAGAGAATCGGCTGAGGATATTGAGAAGCCATATTGTTTAAGTCAAGTAAGTAGATGTAAAGAAAGAAAGGCTTGCATTTCTATAGCGCTTTTCAGGACCTCAAGATGTCCCAAAGCGCTTTACAGCCAATGAAGTACTTTTGAAGTGTAGTCACTGTTGTAATGTAGGAAACACAGCAGCCAATTTGCACACAGCAAGGTCCCACAAACAGCAGTTTGATAATGATCAAATTAACTGTTTTAGTGATGTTGGTTGAGGGATAAACATTGGCCAGGACACCGGGGAGAACTCCCCTGCTCGTCTTCAAATAGCACCATGGGATCTTTTACATCCACCTGAGGGTGCAGTCAGGTCCTCGGTTTAACGTCTCATCCGAAAGACAGCTCCTCCGACAGTGCAGCACTCCCCCAGTACTGCACTGGAGCATCAACCTAGATTTGGTGCTCCGGAGTGGGACTTGAACCCACGACCTTCTGACTCAGAGGCGAGAGTGCTACCAACTGAGCAACAGTTGACACTGCAGGCATGTTATTTGTTTTGTATTATTATGCAAAATAATTTGTATGGATTGAATTAAGTGCGTCCCATCATAAGCAGCTTAATGATTCGTATCTGGTCATGTCTCACCAAGCATTTGCTCGGTCCGCCTTCAGGGAGATTGAAAAAGTACACGTGCAAATACATGGATACCCAGTTCAGATCACAAGGGAGTACTGTTGTTGTACCCCGCTGGTTATGCTATCGTACAAGCAGATACAGAGCAGTGAGAGCCAATTCCTCAGACAGCTTACGGGAACACTGACACCACTGTACCCGAGAAGGTATCTAAGGCAGACCCCAATTCATAACAGCCATAAATGAAGTGCAGGCACTGTTTAAACCTTACCTCCTTTCCCTCCAACCAGTCTTGGTTCCAGACTGTAAATTGCTCCATGATGTAACTCCTCCTCTTCACCAACCAGTTTTCCATTACATTTCAGGTAAACATCTGCAATGGGGAAGCCCTATATTGAGAGAATTGAATGAAAGGAAATAAATAAACCCAGTGAGTGCACGAGGATGGATAATGGAAGAGAGAAAAGCACACAGATTGGAAAAGGAGTTATTATGGTGGAGTTGGTATATTTCAGGTCAGGAGGCTATGTGGGCCAAAGATAGTGGTGAGGCCGCTACAGAAAATTGTTTTAATGCAAAAATCACCATACAATAAGAGCTGCCAGATTTCACAGCAGGCTTGACGGGGCCTGATTATTTGAATGTTTATTTGAACTTAGGGCTGGCCTATTAAGAGTAAATGTGAATATACTGTAATATACAGGGTAGCATTAACTCCAATCAAACAAAGTGTCTACCTAATACATAGTTTATTTTACAGATGTGGTACACTACTGTGTGACTGTGTCTCCCTGTGATGGTCTGTGTCGGGGTCACACCATCTGTCTCCCTGTGACAGTTTGTGTCGAGGTCACGCCGTCTGTATCCCCGTGACAGTCTGTGTCTGGGTTACGCCATCTGTCTCCCCGTGACAGTCTGTGTTTGGGTTACGTCATCTGTCTCCCTGTGACAGTCAGTGTGTTTTTTTAAATTCGTTCATGGGATGTGGGCGTCACTGGCAAGGCCGGCATTTATTGCCCATCCCTAATTGCCCTTGAGAAGGTGGTGGTGAGCCGCCTTCTTGAACCGCTGCAGTCTGTGAGGTAAAGGTTCTCCAACAGTGCTGTTAGGAAGGGAGTTTCAGGATTTTGACCCAGCGACGATGAAGGAACGGCGATTTATTTCCAAGTTGGGATGGTGTGTGACTTGGTGGGGAACGTGCAGGTGGTGTTGTTCCCATGTACCTGCTGCCCTTGTCCTTCTAGGTGGTAGAGGTCGCGGGTTTGAGAGGTACTGTCGAAGAAGCCTTGGCGAGTTGTGCAGTGCATCCTGTGGATGCTACACACTGCAGCCAGAGTGCGCCGGTGGTGAAGGAAGTGGATGTTTAGTGTGGTGGATGGGGTGCCAATCAAGCGGGCTGCTTTGTCCTGGATGGTGTCGAGCTTCTTGAGTGTTGTTGGAGCTGCACTCATCCAGGCAAGTGGAGATAATTCCATCACATTCCTGACTTGTGCCTTGTAGATGGTGGAAAGGCTTTGGGGAGTCAGGAGGTGAGTCACTCGCCGCAGAATACCCAGCCTCTGACCTGCTCTTGTAGCCACAGTATGTCTATGGCTGGTCCAGTTAAGTTTCTGGTCAATGGTGACCCCCAGGATGTTGATGGTGGGGGATTCGGCGATGGTAATGCCGTTGAATCTCAAGGGCAGGCAGTTAGACTCTCTCTCGTTGGAGATGGTCATTGCCTGACACTTGTCTGGCATGAATGTTATTGCCACTTATCAGCCCAAGCCTGGATGTTGTCCTGGTCTTGCTGCATGTGGGCTCAGACTGCTTCATTATTTGAGGGGGTTGCGAATGGAACTGAACACTGTGCAATCATCAGCGAACATCCCCATTTCTGACCTTATGATGGAGGGAAGGTCATTGATGAAGCAGCTGAAGATGGTTGGGCCTAGGACACTGCCCTGACGAACTCCTGCAGCAATGTCCTGGGGCTGAGATGATTGGCCTCCAACAACCACTACCATCTTCCTTTGTGCGAGGTATGACTCCAGCCACTGGAGAGTTTTCCCCCTGATTCCCATTGACTTCAATTTTACTAGGGCTCCTTGGTGCCACACTCGGTCAAATGCTGCCTTGATGTCAAGGGCAGTCACTCTCACCTCACCTCTGGAATTCATCTCTTTTGTCCACGTTTGGAGCAAGACTGTAATGAGGTCGGGAGCAGAGTGGTCCTGGCGGAACCCAAACTGAGCATCGGTGAGCAGGTTATTGGTGAGTGAGTGCCGCTTGATAGCACTGTCGACGACACCTTCCATCACTTAGCTGATGATTGAGAGTAGACTGATGGGGCGGTAATTGGCCGGATTGGGTCACACCGTACGTCTCCCCGTGACGGTCCGTGTCTGGGTCACACCGCCCGTCTCCCCGTGACGGTCCGTGTCTGGGTCACACCGCCCGTCTCCCCGTGACGGTCCGTGTCTGGGTCACACCGCCCGTCTCCCCGTGACGGTCCGTGTCTGGGTCACACCGCCCGTCTCCCCGTGACGGTCCGTGTCTGGGTCACAACGCCCGTCTCCCCGTGACGGTCCGTGTCTGGGTCACAACGCCCGTCTCCCCGTGACGGTCCGTGTCTGGGTCACAACGCCCGTCTCCCCGTGACGGTCCGTGTCTGGGTCACACCGCCCGTCTCCCCGTGACGGTCCGTGTCTGGGTCACACGGTCTGTCTGGGTCACACCGTCTGTCTCCCTGTGACGGTCCGTGTCTGGGTCACGCTGTCTGTCTGGGTCACACCGTCTGTCTCCCTGTGACGGTCCGTGTCTGGGTCACACGGTCTGTCTGGGTCACACCGTCCGTCTCCCTGTGACGGTCCGTGTCTGGGTCACGCTGTCTGTCTCCCTGTGACGGTCCGTGTCTGGGTCACACCGTCCGTCTCCCTGTGACGGTCTGTGTCTGGGTCACACCGTCCGTCTTCCTGTGACGGTCCGTGTCTGGGTCACACCGTCCGTCTCCCTGTGACGGTCCGTGTCTGGGTCACGCTGTCTGTCTCCCTGTGACGGTCCGTGTCTGGGTCACACCGTCCGTCTCCCTGTGACGGTCCGTGTCTGGGTCACACCGTCCCTCTCCCTGTGACGGTCCGTGTCTGGTTCACACCGTCCCTCTCCCTGTGACGGTCCGTGTCTGGGTCACACCGTCTGTCTCCCTGTGACGGTCCGTGTCTGGGTCACACCGTCTGTCTCCCTGTGACGGTCCGTGTCTGGGTCACGCCGTCTGTCTCCGGGTCACGCAGTCTGTCTCCCTGTGACGGTCCGTGTCTGGGTCACGCCGTCTGTCTCCCTGTGACGGTCCGTGTCTGGGTCACGCTGTCTGTCTCCCTGTGACGGTCCGTGTCTGGGTCACGCTGTCTGTCTCCCTGTGACGGTCCGTGTCTGGGTCACGCTGTCTGTCTCCCTGTGACGGTCCGTGTCTGGGTCACGCCGTCTGTCTCCCTGTGACGGTCCGTGTCTGGGTCACGCCGTCTGTCTCCCTGTGACGGTCCGTGTCTGGGTCACACCGTCTGTCTCCCTGTGACGGTCTGTGTCTGGGTCACACAGTCTGTCTCCCTGTGACGGTCCGTGTCTGGGTCACACCGTCTGTCTCCCTGTGACGGTCTGTGTCTGGGTCACACAGTCTATCTCCCTGTGACGGTCCGTGTCTGGGTCACGCTGTCCCTCTCCCTGTGACGGTCCGTGTCTGGGTCACACCGTCCGTCTCTGGGTCACACCGTCCGTCTCCCTGTGACGGTCCGTGTCTGGTTCACACCGTCCCTCTCCCTGCGACGGTCCGTGTCTGGTTCACACCGTCCCTCTCCCTGTGACGGTCCGTGTCTGGGTCACACCGTCTGTCTCCCTGTGACGGTCCGTGTCTGGGTCACGCCGTCTGTCTCCCTGTGACGGTCCGTGTCTGGGTCACGCCGTCTGTCTCCGGGTCACGCCGTCTGTCTCCCTGTGACGGTCCGTGTCTGGGTCACGCCGTCTGTCTCCCTGTGACGGTCCGTGTCTGGGTCACGCTGTCCCTCTCCCTGTGACGGTCCGTGTCTGGGTCACACCGTCTGTCTCCCTGTGACGGTCTGTGTCTGGGTCACACCGTCTGTCTCCCTGTGATGGTCCGTGTCTGGGTCACGCTGTCCCTCTCCCTGTGACGGTCCGTGTCTGGGTCACACCGTCTGTCTCCCTGTGACGGTCTGTGTCTGGGTCACACAGTCTGTCTCCCTGTGACGGTCTGTGTCTGGGTCACACAGTCTGTCTCCCTGTGACGGTCCCTGTCTGGGTCACGCTGTCCCTCTCCCTGTGACGGTCCGTGTCTGGGTCACACCGTCTGTCTCCCTGTGACGGTCCGTGTCTGGGTCACACAGTCCGTCTCCCTGTGACGGTCCGTGTCTGGGTCACACCGTCTGTCTCCCTGTGACGGTCCGTGTCTGGGTCACACCGTCTGTCTCCCTGTGACGGTCTGTGTCTGGGTCACACCGTCTGTCTCCCTGTGACGGTCCGTGTCTGGGTCACACCGTCTGTCTCCCTGTGACGGTCTGTGTCTGGGTCACACCGTCTGTCTCCCTGTGACGGTCCGTGTCTGGGTCACACCGTCTGTCTCCCTGTGACGGTCTGTGTCTGGGTCACGCTGTCTGTCTCCCTGTGACGGTCTGTGTCTGGGTCACGCTGTCTGTCTCCCTGTGACGGTCCGTGTCTGGGTCACACCGTCTGTCTCCCTGTGACGGTCCGTGTCTGGGTCACACCGTCTGTCTCCCTGTGACGGTCCGTGTCTGGGTCACACCGTCTGTCTCCCTGTGACGGTCCGTGTCTGGGTCACACCGTCTGTCTCCCTGTGACAGTCCGTGTCTGGGTCACACAGTCTGTCTCCCTGTGACGGTCCGTGTCTGGGTCACACCGTCTGTCTCCCTGTGACGGTCTGTGTCTGGGTCACACCATCTGTCTCCCTGTGACGGTCCGTGTCTGGGTCACACCGTCTGTCTCCCTGTGACGGTCTGTGTCTGGGTCACGCTGTCTGTCTCCCTGTGACGGTCCGTGTCTGGGTCACGCTGTCTGTCTCCCTGTGACGGTCCGTGTCTGGGTCACGCCGTCTGTCTCCCTGTGACGGTCCGTGTCACGCCGTCTGTCTCCCTGTGACGGTCCGTGTCTGGGTCACACCGTCTGTCTCCCTGTGACGGTCCGTGTCTGGGTCACGCTGTCCCTCTCCCTGTGACGGTCCGTGTCTGGGTCACGCCGTCTGTCTCCCTGTGACGGTCCGTGTCTGGGTCACACCGTCTGTCTCCCTGTGACGGTCCGTGTCTGGGTCACACCGTCCGTCTCCCTGTGACGGTCCGTGTCTGGGTCACACCGTCCGTCTCCCTGTGACGGTCCGTGTCTGGGTCACACCGTCCGTCTCCCTGTGACGGTCCGTGTCTGGGTCACACCGTCTGTCTCCCTGTGACGGTCCGTGTCTGGGTCACACCGTCTGTCTCCCTGTGACGGTCCGTGTCTGGGTCACACCGTCTGTCTCCCTGTGACGGTCTGTGTCTGGGTCACGCTGTCTGTCTCCCTGTGACGGTCCGTGTCTGGGTCACGCTGTCTGTCTCCCTGTGACGGTCCGTGTCTGGGTCACGCCGTCTGTCTCCCTGTGACGGTCCGTGTCTGGGTCACGCCGTCTGTCTCCCTGTGACGGTCCGTGTCTGGGTCACACCGTCTGTCTCCCTGTGACGGTCCGTGTCTGGGTCACGCTGTCCCTCTCCCTGTGACGGTCCGTGTCTGGGTCACACCGTCTGTCTCCCTGTGACGGTCCGTGTCTGGGTCACACCGTCCGTCTCCCTGTGACGGTCCGTGTCTGGGTCACACCGTCCGTCTCCCTGTGACGGTCCGTGTCTGGGTCACACCGTCCGTCTCCCTGTGACGGTCCGTGTCTGGGTCACACCGTCTGTCTCCCTGTGACGGTCCGTGTCTGGGTCACGCCGTCTGTCTCCCTGTGACGGTCCGTGTCTGGGTCACGCCGTCTGTCTCCCTGTGACGGTCCGTGTCTGGGTCACACCGTCTGTCTCCCTGTGACGGTCCGTGTCTGGGTCACGCTGTCCCTCTCCCTGTGACAGTCCGTGTCTGGGTCACACCGTCTGTCTCCCTGTGACGGTCCGTGTCTGGGTCACACCGTCCGTCTCCCTGTGACGGTCCGTGTCTGGGTCACACCGTCCGTCTCCCTGTGACGGTCCGTGTCTGGGTCACACCGTCCGTCTCCCTGTGACGGTCCGTGTCTGGGTCACACCGTCTGTCTCCCTGTGACGGTCCGTGTCTGGGTCACACCGTCTGTCTCCCTGTGACGGTCCGTGTCTGGGTCACACCGTCTGTCTCCCTGTGACGGTCCGTGTCTGGGTCACACAGTCTGTCTCCCTGTGACGGTCCGTGTCTGGGTCACACCGTCTGTCTCCCTGTGACGGTCCGTGTCTGGGTCACACCGTCTGTCTCCCTGTGACGGTCCGTGTCTGGGTCACACAGTCTGTCTCCCTGTGACGGTCCGTGTCTGGGTCACGCTGTCCCTCTCCCTGTGACGGTCCGTGTCTGGGTCACACCGTCCGTCTCCCTGTGACGGTCCGTGTCTGGGTCACACCGTCTGTCTCCCTGTGACGGTCCGTGTCTGGGTCACACCGTCTGTCTCCCTGTGACGGTCCGTGTCTGGGTCACACCGTCTGTCTCCCTGTGACGGTCCGTGTCTGGGTCACACAGTCTGTCTCCCTGTGACGGTCCGTGTCTGGGTCACACCGTCTGTCTCCCTGTGACGGTCCGTGTCTGGGTCACACCGTCTGTCTCCCTGTGACGGTCCGTGTCTGGGTCACACAGTCTGTCTCCCTGTGACGGTCCGTGTCTGGGTCACGCTGTCCCTCTCCCTGTGACGGTCCGTGTCTGGGTCACGCCGTCTGTCTCCCTGTGACGGTCCGTGTCGGGTCACGCCGTCTGTCTCCCTGTGACGGTCCGTGTCTGGGTCACACCGTCTGTCTCCCTGTGACGGTCCGTGTCTGGGTCACACCGTCTGTCTCCCTGTGACGGTCCGTGTCTGGGTCACACCGTCTGTCTCCCTGTGACGGTCCGTGTCTGGGTCACACCGTCTGTCTTCCTGTGACGGTCCGTGTCTGGGTCACACCGTCCGTCTCCCTGTGACGGTCCGTGTCTGGGTCACACCGTCCGTCTCCCTGTGACGGTCCGTGTCTGGGTCACACCGTCCGTCTCCCTGTGACGGTCCGTGTCTGGGTCACACCGTCCGTCTCCCTGTGACGGTCCGTGTCTGGGTCACACCGTCTGTCTCCCTGTGACGGTCCGTGTCTGGGTCACACCGTCTGTCTCCCTGTGACGGTCCGTGTCTGGGTCACACCGTCTGTCTCCCTGTGACGGTCCGTGTCTGGGTCACACCGTCTGTCTCCCTGTGACGGTCCGTGTCTGGGTCACACCGTCTGTCTCCCTGTGACGGTCCGTGTCTGGGTCACACCGTCTGTCTCCCTGTGACGGGGCGGAGACGGACGGGAGAGGCTGCCTGAAGCCTGAGGCCTACGCGAATTCGACACACAGTTCGATACACGTGTAATAAACCGCCGCTCACTCACTCACCTGCTGCGGGCAGCAGCGTTGCTTTAGGTCGAGGCCGGAGGAGCCGGCCGGCAGGGCGATGACCGAGAGCCGAGGGCCGCAGCCGCGCAACCCGACCTCCATGGCGGAGCCTGGGAAACTCGCGCAGGCGCAGACAGCGACGGCAGCGGAAGGGGTGACGTTTACGCGCTGACGTACGAACGTCAACGACACTGACGCACGGTCCCCGCCACGTGACAGCGCCCCGCCGAACGTCCGACGGTGGTCGCGTCACGTGATGCGGGTGACGTTGCGCGGGAAAAGCACTATTCCCGCGCCGAGTGATAGGGGTGAGAATGTGAAGCCGGAAAACCCCGCGCCTTGGTCACATGAAGGGGATCCGCACCCTTGGTGTTTGTGTTTGTCCTCAACCCTTCCTCCCTCTCTCAGACTTCACCAAGCAAAGCAGGAATTTGTCCATTCTTTAGTGCAATGTTCCATAACCCTGGTCACTCCCCATTTAGTCCTTTGCCTGTTTCCCCTGGCTGGAGAGTCTAGAACTTGGGGGCATGCTCTCAGGGTAAGGGGTCGGCCATTTAGGACCCAGTTGAGGAGGAATCTCTTCACTCAGAGGGCTGTGGATGCTGAGACAGTGAATATGTTCAAGGCTGAGATCGATAGATTTTCGGACTCTAGGGGAATCAATGGGTATGAGGATAGGGCGGGAAAGTGGAGTTGAGGTTGAAGATCAGCCACGATCTTATTGAATGGCGGAGCAGGCTCGAGGGGCCGTATGGCCTTCTCCTGCTCCTATTTCTTATGTTTCTTATTTACATTTATAATTGATTGTGGTTAATCAGTATTAAGAGAGAGGAACTAAAATAAAGATTTGACACTATTTTGAGGAAGGACAGTGGTGTCTTGGCCAATATTTATCCCTCAACCAACATTCACTAAAAAACAGATTATCTGGCCATTATCACATTACTGTTTGTGGGACCTTGCCGTGCACAATTTGGCTGCCGCGTTTCCTACATTACAACAGTGACTACACTTCAAAAGTATTTTATTGGCTTTGGGATGTCCTGAGGTCATGAAAGGCGCTATATAAATGTAAGTATTTCTTTTCAGTTAGAAGGCTGGCAGGTAATGAGTGTGAAAGCGGACAGGGACCTTTTTTGAGGCAAATAACCTATTAAAGGAGAGCAAATGTCAATCCAGAATAACACGTCCAGGCTGGGGAGTAGGATCATTTAATAGTGGATACAGTGTAGGGAGGACTGTCGGCCAAGAGGAGCTGGCTGGCCTTCCTCTTCCATATCTATCCTGTGATCGTGAAATTGGCTGCATGTAAAGATTCCATTGTCCAAAAACAACAATGTGGGCTGGAGGAGTATATTAGGACCTGGTTTCACATCCGCAATTCTTCTCATGGTAATTTGATTCACATTTCAATCCATGTCAATTACAACTGCCTTTATTTTTTATTCTCAATGTTCCTCACTGCTCACTTAAAGACACTGGGGTGCGATTTCCTATATTCAAAAGTACTTAATTGGCTGTGAAGCGCTTTGAGACATCCTGAGGTCGTGACAGGTGCTATATAAATGCAAGTTCTATTTTTCTTTCTAGTTCCGCTCCGGTGCCTCTTCATGTGACGATCCTGGTCAGGCTAGTTGACTATTGGGCCATCACAACCAAGCTGCTCCTTTTCTCGCTTGATGTCAACACACATGCTATTCAGTGGAGGTGGATAATGACGAGGAGCATGAACCATGGCTTTTTTACACTCTGCAGCCCACTGATGTTGAGTCCAGTTCTAGCCCCAATGTCAGCCCGACCAAAGTCAACTAAATCAGCGCTGACTGTGGTTTGAATGACAACCCTACTAGACCACTAGGAGCTACGGGAGCTCCTTTTCATCCAGCTCACACTTAGAACCAGAGAGGCCCTAAACTGCGCTGTTTGAAGAAGAACAGGGAGTTCCCCTAACGCCCTGGCCGACATTCTTCCCTCAAGCAACATGACCAAACAGAGATTCATTCATCACTTGTCTCATTGCTGTTAAAGGGATCTTGCTATGTGCAAAATAGCTGCTCTGTTCACTTAAATAACAACAATCACTGTTTTGCAAGCCAATTCTTTATATGTGAAGAGCTTTGAGATAGATCTGAGACATGAAAAGGCATTATATAAATAAAGATCTTTCTAACCGCCATCTAACAAGTATCTGGTTTCTTGTCTCCCAGCGCATTGAGTTCAAAATCTTTGTCCTTGTTTCCATATTCCTCCATGGTACCATCCCATCCTATCTATCCTAACCTCGCCATCTCTACATCCCAATCTGTGCTGTCTGTCCTCTGGTGGCCTCCTCTGCATCCAACCCCTCTCTCTTCCAATACCACTCAAAGCCCGTATTTCCTCTGTGTCACACCTTGGGACATTTACTACATTAAAGGCATGATATGAATGCAAGCAGTTGTAAGTATATCTATTCATTTCTCATTATAATTCTCCAACTCAGTTAACTCATTATTTGGTTTTGTTTCTGTTCATGTGAACAGTTCCCAGAGATCCATTGGTTACAACTATCCAATGGAGAGCCATGAGATAAGGACCAAATTTGCGACTTTGTCGCTCCTGTGCTACCTGGTCAAGCCCACCTCATTAGTGAAATATGGAATCTGGGGGCGTATTCCCCTATATATCAAGACAGGATATGGCTGAAAATCACGCTGTGCAATACGAGTGACAGATGTGTAAACGCATTTGCATGAAATTCCTACTTTAACTAAGCCGTTAACCCATTTATCTTAAACACATTTTTTACCAATATCGCACAGTGCAATCCCAACCCCAACACTTTAAAATTACTTGATATTTTCTAGAGGTATTTTCATGGCTCACTTGATAAATTCACCACATAGTGTACACTTCAAGAAATTTCTGAGTTGCGATAAGGTTAGTTATACGCAAAAATACATGGAGGCTACAACACGGAAACAGGCCATTCGGCCCAATCAGCTTGTGTCAGCGTTTACCCTCCACACAAGCTAATAGTCCTAATCACATTTACTCGCCCTTTTCCCATATTCCTTTGACCCATACCCCTTGAAATCTGGAACTCTCTCCCCCAGGAGGCTTTGGAAGCTGGAGGTCAATTGAAGCTTTCAAGACTGAGATCGATAGATGTTTGTTGGGTGAGGGTATCAAGGGATTATGGGTCAAAGATGGGTAAATGGAGTTGAGGTACAGATCAGCCATGAATGACAGAACAGGCCTGAGGGGCTAAATGGGCCTACGGTGGTTCCTATGTAACCCCTTTTCTTTCACCCACCTATCCAATCTAATCTTGTATGTTGACACGGTGTCCTGCCAGGTGGGCGCTGGTAAGAATGTAGGACCAACTCCATTCTCCTATGGTGCGTGGAGAGTATTACATAGAATTTACAGCCATTCGGCCCAACTTAAAATGATCTTTTCTTCCTTACTCCTACAGGAAGAGTGGCTGGTCGGAGGGACTGGATGGTCGGGTCGAATGTATCCCTGGAGGTTTCATCACAACGACTACTTTCATTTATACAGCGCCTTTAATGTAGTAAAATGTCCCAAGACAGGAGCGATTATTGAACAAAATTTGACACCGAGCCACATTCGGACAGGTGACCAAAAGAGGTAGGTTTTAAGGAGCATCTTAAAGGAGGAGAGAGAGGTGGAGAGGCGGAGAGGTTTAGGGAGGGAATTCCAGAGCTTAGGGCTTAGGCAGCTGAAGGCACGGCTGCCAATGGTGGAGCGATTAAAATCGGGGGTTTGCAAGAGGCCAGAATTGAATCAAATGACCTCCTGCCTCCACTGCTGCCCCGCCCCCACAATTGGTCACCTGACACGTCCACTCCCACGACACCCCGCACCCAATTGGGAAGCGAAAAGACTCCTTGTAACCCAATTGGATGATTCTTAACAGTCAGTCAAACAGCCCTTTTCTCCCATCTCCAATATCTTTATAACTAATAAACAGAAGAGTTCAAAGAAAATGGAAAAAAAAATGCACAGTCTTATGTAACGCCCCCGTGATTTTTCTCCCGGGTTTTGCTCGCAGCAGTGTCCTGGAGATTAGTCTTCAATTCCTGGAGACTCCAGGGCAATCCTGGAGAGTTGGAACCCTAATACTGGTCGGGGGTACCAGAGAACTGCTAGTGCCCAATAAAACATACGCCAACAGGTATTATCACCTTCTGGGGAGGAGGAGAGAAAGCTGAATTTGGGGGGGGGGGGGAAGGAATCCAGTTTTATACACTGCTTAAACGCGTGACTGTCAAAACAGAGGACAACATAAATCTTTTACCTCCTGTATGCTTATTTGCCCTCATATTCCAGAGAGTGGAGGAAAGGGGGAAACCCTATCAATTGATGCTGGGGTGGGTTTTTTTTTGGGGGGGGGGGAGTGGGAGGGCTTATATTCCTCCCCATTCTGCACCACTTCGCCTTCTTACAATCAGCATGCAAGTTGTGCATTGCCTCCATTCCAGTGAGGAGGGGAGGGGGGGGGGGGGGGTGTGTGTGTGTGTGTAGATAGGCCTGGTCGCGGGAGCTTCTGGGAAGGCCCCAGTCAGCCATCTTCTTCAATTGTGTTTTATTTTTATTTTCAAAAGAGGCTCGCGCGGGGGGGGAAAAAGGAAGAGAGAGAAAAAAAAAGAGAGAGAGAGAGAGAGCAGGTAAGTGGCAGCATGTTGCATTAATTCGTTAGATGGCAACTTAGAGAAATATCTACCAAGTATCCCCCCCTCCCCTTACCTTTTCCCTGTTTGCATTGACTTTGTATCCAGTTCTTTGTGAGGGGGGCAAAGCTGCTTTAACAAACTTTAAGGTGTCCATTTTGTGCCAGAAACAATGTAACAAATTCGCGCGAGTTCCCGGGTCAACGTTCCATTTCTGCCTCGCTCGCCTGTTTTATTCGCGTGTGTCTGTGCATCTGCACTCCTTTTGCAGTTTGCTTTATTTGTCCTTTTTTTTTTATTTTTGTTCAAATGAATTAACAATTCCAACCGTGCAAACTGGTTTATTTCGTCGAATGGGCTATATCAGAATTGGGACTTTTATTTCCGAATGGGTTTGGTTTTTTTTTTGTATTAGTGTTTGTTGCCAAAAAAAATGTTTATCATACAAAGTTTTTTTTTTCCTTAAAAGAGGGGAACGGGGGACATGCTTTTATTTATTTATTTTTTTTGCTTTAGTTTCTTCGCCTCCAGCTGTTGCAAAGCTTCACCATCTTTGCTCTCTTTCGTCTCGTCCATTTTTAAAAACATTCCCTTTGAATCTCGAGCTCGCTCAGTTTGTGGAGGGTTTAGGGGGACAGTTTGTCTTTTAAGTGGAGGGGGAAGGGTTAAAATGGATTTGTTTTTGATCTTTTAAAATCCTGACAGGAAATCCCAGCGGTGCAGATGATGACAATTTATTATATATGAGATTAGTCTGAGTTGCTTTCTAAAGACTGGACTGGTTTGGTGAGCCTGAGCAAGACTCTCTCTTCCTGTTTTTGTTCCTCAGGCGCTTCAGTGTGGTTCACTCAATATACACCAGGGTGAGCAGTTTGTATGTGTTTGTTTTTGAGTGGGTTTGGTCTTATTTTTAAATTTCAATTACTTGAACGTTATGCTTGCACATCAAATGGAAATAATTTTACTGCGTGTGTATAGGTAATAATCTTGACTTCCTATCAATATCAGACAGGTGGCTTCAATCTTACAAACGATAGGAAGTGAACATCCTCCTGACACACACACAAGTTTTTTTTTGCCTAATCATTACAGTTTAAAAAAAGATTGACAACTCTTCAGCTGCCCAGGCTTTAAGCTCTGGAATTTCCACCCCAATCCCCTCTCCCTCTTTAAGACCCTCCTTAAAACTGACCTCTTTGACCAAGCTTTTGGTCACCTGTCCTAATGTTGTCGTCTTTTGCCTCGGTGTCATGAGAACGTAAGAAATAGGAGCAGGAGTAGGCCATACGGCCCATCGAACCTGTTCCGTCATTCAATAAGATCGTGGCTGACCTTCGACCTCAACTCCACTTTCCCGCCCGATCGCCATATCCCTTGGTTCCCCGAGAGTCCAAAAATCTATCTCTCCGCCTTGAACATATTATAGAATCAATAGAAGGTTCCAGCACGGAAGGAGCCCTATCCCTGTAGCCCTGCACATTTTTTCGTTTCAAGTACTTATCCCGTTCCTTTTTGAAGGCCATGTTCGAATCTGCCTCCACCACCCCCTCGGACAGTGCATTCCAGATCCTAACCACTCGCTGTGTAAAAAAAAAAGTTTTTCTTGTCACCTTTGGTTCTTTTGCCAATCACCTTAAATCTATGCCCTCTGGTTCTTGACCCTTCTGCCAATGGGAACAGTTTCTCTCTATCTACTCTGTCTAGACTCTCTTCAACGACTGAGCATCCACAGTGTCAATTTTTGTCTGATTACACTCCTGTGAAGCGCCTTGGGAGGTTTTACTACGTTAAAGGCATTTGTATAAATGCAAGTTGTCTGCCTTTCCCGGTAATGCAGACTGTTTGGTACCCCCCCCCCCCCCCCCCCCAATTTTTATAATATGCTTTAAATTTTCTTATTTTTCAAAAAACTATTTAGTGTAGAATGGATGTGGGGATTGGAACATCCATCCAAATTAAGATGTTAACCAGATTTTGCTGTAGGCTGGCATGAGCTGCTTCATCATTGGAGGAGTTGTGAATGGAGCTGAACACTGTGGACAGCAAACAGCCCCACTGCTGACCTTATGGCGGAGGGAAGGTCATTGAAGTAGCTAAAGATGGTTGGGCTTTGGATACTGCCCTGAGAACTCCTGCGGCAATGTCCTGGGCTGAGATGATTGGCCTTTGACGGCCACAGGTATTTGCATTGAGTCCAGCCACTGGGATGTTTGCCCTTCGATGCCATTGACCTCCATTGGGCTAAGACTCCTTGGTACTATCTAGGGCCGAATGCTACCTTGATGACAAAAGTGGCTACCCTCACACCAATCCTCTGGCATTTAGCTCTTGCGTCCATGTCTGGATTGAGACTGTGACGAGGTCTGGAGCCGAGTGGTTCTGATTGTTGGTGAGTAGGTGTCACCTGATGGCACTATTGACAACTGTTTCCATCATTTTATTGATCGGGTGGTAATTGTTCATATGCTAGCATTGTGGTAGGCTATTTAACTGTGGAGGCCATCACACCTGAGCTTGATGGGTTTTTTTGGGGCCACGCACCCATTTTCCAGCAGGAAGCACAGGGCAACCATGACCTGAGGGATCCAGGCTGGCCCAATTCTAACACCACGCTGCAGCTAACTCTGCACATGTCGTGGATCTGACCTGGGACTTCCCTTGCCTGCTTTGGTTTGTGCTACACCACTTCATGCATTTGCCCGTCGAGCCATCAAGGGAGACCATTTCCCCTTCAAATTATTTTCTCTCTTTCTCCTTCTCTTCCTCTCCCCCGCAACGCATTCCTCAGTTGACACTTCAGATTGGCTCCATATTTCTGCCAGTTCCGCACCTCTGAACCAGCTGCCAGCAGGTGACCCAGGGGCAAAACCTTCCCAGCTGTGATCGTGAGCACCAACGCACTTTATCTCAACACTTGGGGCAGTTATTCATTCTATTGATGTGATCGTAGTAAATTGATTTCGGGGCGTCTGGCTTGGTCTGTAAATCTCTCCCATAGCTTCGCTGCTCGCTATCTAGGAAATCTTCTCCAGACATGAATCCAACCCGCACCCTCTGACTCTGCATTGCTAATGTTCCCCATTACACTTGCTCCACAGTTGGAGGCTGTTCTTTCAGCCCCAACCCTCTTGAATTCTCTTCCACTTCACCTTGTTACCTCACTCCCGACCTTCAAAAGCCCGAGCTGTTTGATAGTGATGTGTTTTTTTTTCTTTCCCCTCTTTCCCTGACCCCCCCCCCCCCAATAAAAGCCTTTACTTCCCGCTCGGTGTCCACCTACAGTAAAGTGAGATGTTCCACATAGAGTGTTACGTAGGTGTTAGTTGTTGAAGGATCATTTAGATCCTCGTCTTTGCTACGATCAAGACCTCGGTCTGATGCTCCAGTGCAGCATTGAGGGAGTGCTGAACTGTCAGAGATGCCTGTCCTTGAGGTCAGATGTTAAACCAAGGCCACGTCTGCCATGCTGCAGCGATTCAGGTGACTGTTAAAAGAGCCCGTTGCACTGTGAAGAGGACTGTTAGCGACTTAGGAGCACATAGCCAGGTTAGTAGACTGGATAGCTGGATGCCAAATGAAATTTAATGCAGAGAAATGTGAGATGATACATTTTGGAATGGAGACAAAGGAGAGGACATAGACATATGGGGAGTGTAGGGTGCTTGGAGGAACAGGTGACTTTGGACCTATGGAGTTGAGAGATGGCACTTGAGCTCCTCTCATCCTTTTATAAGGAGAGGAATGTATACCAAGTAATGTTCGATTATTCTGCTGCTCAGGCCACAGTCAAATAGTTGTTCAGTAAACACAGGGTGTGGTTACAGTATAATTGTGCTCACTGACCTACATTGGCTCCCGGTCCGGGAACGCCTCGATTTTAAAATTCTCATCCTTGTTTTCAAATCCCTCCATGGCCTCGCCCCTCCCTATCTCTAATCTCCTCCAGCCCTACAACCCTCCGAGATCTTTGCGCTCCTCCAGTTCTGGCCTCTTGCGCATCCCCGATTTTAATCGCTCCACCATTGGCGGCCGTGCCTTCAGTTGCCTGGGCCCTAAGCTCTGGAGTTGCCTCCCTAAACCTCTCCTCCTTTCTACCTCTCTCTCTCCTCCTTTAAAACGCTCCTTAAAATTTGTCTAATTGTGCACCTGTGAAGCGCCTTGGGGCGTGTTACTACATTAAAGGCGCTATATAAATGTAAGTTGTTGCCGATAGAAGATTGGATGGTTCTTGTAAATGTCAGCCTCCCGGTCAGGAGGGAATGCAAGTCTTTGCCTTTTTTGTAAATACTCTTGCTTCATGTGTTTTATTTTTAAATTGGTGCTAGATTTTAAGCCACGATTGTTATTCGAATCCAATCTTGCGGTTACTTTCTGTGCCCGTTGGCCCGTTGGCAGTCGGCCGTGGTGCGGTTCTGAAGATGCTGGTCATTGTTGTATTGCCTGATGGGAATGGGGGCTTGTCAGTGTTGGTGAATGTCCAAGCTGTGTGGGTGCAGGTTGTCCCGAGGATTTCAATAAAGCTGGGTGTCACCCTACACTGAGGGGGGGTGGTGACCAACTGGCAGGTGAATTATGTTTCTCTCTTTTACTTTTCACTTCTCTTTTTTTTAAGCTGGTTACCTCTTTCCAGTTGAAACAATCTGTTTCACAAAAGGGGAAGCTCTCCCCCCACCCCCACCCCCCCCCAATCACCCAGTGAGAGTCAAACTACCCGATAACGTATAGCAAATAAGAGTGGTTTTGCCACAGAAACTACTTAGAAACTAGTCGGATTACCTAAGATCTAGCACCACCTCTGCTGATATGGAATGAGTGCGTCTCATTCTGTAGCAGGAGTACGGAGCAAATGAACCTTACTGGGCCTCGTATGATATCGTAGAATCATTCAGCACAGAAGGTGGCCATTCAGCCCATCGCAACTGTGCTGGCTCTTTGAAAGAGCTATCCAATTAGTCCCACTCCCCTGCTGTTTCCCCATAGCCCTGCAATTTTTTCCCTTCCAAGTATTTATCCAGTACAAAGTATATATCGTCTGCAACCTAATTGAGCCCATGGTGGATGTAATGGGCATTATTGAAGGACGGTTTGACCTCCTGCTGTGTTACCATGGGGATAATGTGGTGTTGTCACTGAGATGAATTACAGGGCAGCAATATTGTTGCGTGGGATTGAGTTGACTGATCATAAAACTGAGAGGTCAGGGTTCATTTAGCTAATGTATGGCAACCGAACTCCGAGATGGGGCTTATTACCTTTAATTTATTTGGGATATCTTGCCGTCCATAACACAGGCAGATAGTGAATCTTCTTTTGTTGGAAGCTGCAACACTTGCAGTAGAAGTTTTCCTTTTGAAGGTGCCGGTAATGTTGAGCGACAAAAAGCAGGTCAGCTGCTTATAAATATGTTTTGGTGCTCCCCCTGTGGCTCAATGAGTTTATCCAGGGCATTCTTTCACCAGGGAGACCAGGATGGTCTTGGGTTCGATTCCTGGTCTCTGCTGAATTAGCTGATCTGGGTTGGGGACCCACTGCGGTTGGCCGCGGAGGAGAGAGACACATCGACCGGGTTTCTTTTCCCGTGCACTGTCCAGCGAGCGCCGCACAGGCTGACGCTCACGCATGAAAAGTAAGCACTTGGGGTGGGGTATTAGAGGGTGATGGGCATTCCAAGCTGGGGTGGTAACTTGCCCCTTCTAGCAGTTATGGAAACATGAGGATAGGGTAGGGTAGTGTAGTGGTTATGTTACTGGATTAGTAACCCAGAGGCCTGGACTAATAATCACAGAAAAAGTGAGTTCAAATCCCACCATGGAGGTTTGAGAATTTGAATTCAGCTGTTTTTTTTTACAAAAAATGATCTGGAGTTAAAAAGCTGGCATTGAAGTGGCCATGGGGTGCAGAGGAAATTTAGCAGGGATGGGGGACTTCAGTTATGTGGAGAGGACTGGAGAAGCTGGAATTGTTCTCCTTCGAACATTGCAGGTTAAGGGGAGATTTGATAGAGGTGTTCAAAATCATGAATGGTTTTGATAAAGTAAATAAAGAGAAACTGTTTCCAGTGGCAGAAGGGTCAGTAACCAGAGGGCACAGATTTAAGATAATTTGCAAAAAAAAAGGTGAGATGAGGAAAAATATTTTTACACAGCAAGTTGTTATGATCTGGAATGCACTGCCCGAAAGGGTGGTGGAAGCAGATTCAATGGTAACTTTCAAAATGGAATTGGATAAATACTTGAAGGGGAAAATTTAAGGGGCTGTGGGGAAAGGGCAGGGGAGTGGGACTAAGTGGAAAGCTCTTTCAGAAAGCCAGCACGACGGGCCGAATGGCCTCCTTCTGTGCTACGTCATACTATGATTCTTTGAAGCTGTCTGATTGTCATTTAAGAACTGAACTGGATCACTGATGTTCTTTCAGGAAGGAAACCTGTCGTCTTACCCTGGTCTGGCCTATATGTGACTCCAGTCTCCACACCAACATGGTTGACTGTCAATTGGTCTAGCAAGCCATGCAGGATCCCACCACCACCTTCTCAGGGCAACTGGAGATGGCAATAAATGGCTGGCCTTGCCAGTGATGCCCACATCCTGGGAATGAATTTTTAAAAGAACACTCTTGGTGCGCTGAAGAATAATGACAACTTTGAAAATTAAATTTGAGGCAATCGTGTTGGGTCTCTGGGCGTTGCCCTGCAGAAGGTACAGTAGGTTACAGTGTGTGATACATGATGTCCTAGAATCAAGTGGAAGTTATCTCTGTCCTGTTTGTATTTCAGGTCCTAGGGCAACTCTAAAGGAAGGAAGATGGCTCGTACCAAGCAAACTGCCCGCAAATCTACCGGTGGCAAAGCACCAAGAAAGCAGCTGGCAACTAAAGCTGCCCGTAAGAGTGCGCCATCCACTGGCGGTGTGAAGAAGCCTCATCGTTACCGGTCAGCGGCTGAAATGTTAATTGGGGGTTTGAGGCTTGGACCTGTACCTGGGCTTGAGCAGATCTCCATTCATTTTCTAGTTGGTTCTTGCCAATCCCGCGCCCCCCGCCCCCCCAGCTCTGTTGCCGGGAGTGTACAGTGTTGACAGGGTGAGGCAGAGGGGAGCATCACATAACGTCACAGCCAAGCCCAATCATTCCCATGGTCCCCACACGGGAACTGAACCAGCAGGGCTCGCTGGAACCTGACCAGGACTGGGAGACCCTGGTCAGAGTCCTCTTGCCTGACCCAAGGGCCACTGAAGCCCATTCCATTGCTCCTTACTGCCATCCCGGCTGACTCACTGAATCATGTCGGAGCCCTCGGGTGTGGAGGGGAAGAAGGGGGAGGGAGGAACCCTGTTGCAATTTTCCCAACTGGATTATAGTCTGTGGAAATGAACTGCCCCCACCCCCCCCCCCCCCCCCCAAAGTATTGTGAAAAATACTAACGAGCACAGCCTTTAAAGGAAAAGTTTCTATAATCAGAAATGGATCCATGCATTGATGTTCAGTCAAGCAGCAGCTGAAATGTGCCCACCATTTGTTGGTTTGGGGTGGGGTGGGGTGGGGGGGTGGCGTGGGGAAGAGATGGTTGAGTTTCAAAAGTAAATGTGATAATTGTTTTCTTCCTTGTCCTTCCTGATGAATGAAGATCAGACAGTGGAATCGGGGCATGTGTTGGTGAAGGGCCATTATACTATATATGCATAATAAATAGCCCTTAGTCCAGCCCTCCTTAAATTTATTTTTGTCAAAACTATATCAGAAATGGTGTATTTTTTTAATGTGAACGGATTGTTCTGATATACGATTGCCGTTTGCCGCTGCTGCAGCTCTAACCCACCCTCTGGTAATGTCCGTAACCTTCTTTCGCAGGCCGGGGTACCGTGGCCCTTCGAGAAATCAGACGCTACCAGAAGTCCACTGAGCTTCTGATCCGCAAACTTCCCTTCCAGCGCCTGGTTCGTGAGATTGCTCAGGACTTCAAGACGGACCTGCGCTTCCAAAGTGCTGCCATTGGCGCTTTGCAGGTGATTTAATTTTTTACGCTGTCTATCGTGAGCGTTAGCCGTGGCTCAGTTCGTAGCGTGCTCTCCTCCTTCAAGACTCTCCTTAAAACCTACTCTTTGACCAAGCTTTTGATCACCTGCCCTAATATCTCCTTATGTGGCTCGGTGTCAAATTTTGTTTGCTAACACTCCTGTGAAGCTCCTTGGGACGTTTTCCTATATTAAAGGCGCTCTATAAATGCATGTTGTTGATTAGAGATGGTTTAATGCAGATTCACCAGGATGCTGCCCGGTGAGGAAATACAAAGAAGGACTTGAAGAATTGGGTCTTTTCTCATTACAAAAACACAGTTTATGGGGTGATAATGATAGAAGTATTTAAAATTCTGAAAGGATGGGATAGGGTAGATAGAAACAGACTGCTTCCAGTAGTTAAGGGGCCTAAAATGAGGGGCCATAGATACAAGATTAAATGTAAGAGATTTAAAACAGAGAGCAAGAGAAACTTCTTTGCGAGGCTGTGAATTTCACCTCCAGAGTTAGTGGTTGAGGCAGAAAGTATGGCAAGATTCAAGATTAGATTGGCCAGGTGGATGAAGGAGAAGGGGGATAAAGGGATATGGGAACAGGATGGGTAAATATGATTAGGACTATTTGCTCATGTGGAGGGTAAAGCCAACACGGACTAGTTGGGCCAAATGGCCTGTTTCCATGTTGTAGATTCCATGTATTTCAGGAGAGTAGGGGGAGTAAGTTGGATTGGATGGGGGAGTCTTTGTATTATAAATCAGTACTATTTAAATTTTTATAACCCCCCGCCGCCCTTTTCTTTCTCTCCTTTAGGAAGCAAGTGAAGCCTATCTGGTCGGACTGTTTGAAGACACCAACCTGTGCGCTATTCACGCCAAGCGTGTGACGATTATGCCAAAGGACATACAGCTAGCGCGTCGCATCCGCGGGGAGCGTGCTTAAACACCCCTTCACCTTGGGGAAGGGGTGGGGGATTTAGCATTGAAGTCTCTCCCGCAATCTCAACCTTCAACCTCCCCCTCTCTTTTCCCCCCCCCCCCACCTAAAACAAACCAATAATTTAAATTCAGTCTGTTCTTCCTTTTCTGGTAGTGGTCAGTGGCTGTTGGATTATCATTTATTTCCTTGGGAAGGAAGGAGGAGGAGAGTGTGGGGATATGGGGGGGGGGGGGGGGGGGGGGGAGAGAGGGAGGAGAGTGTGGGATATGGGGGGGGGGGGGAAGAGAGGGAGGAGAGGTGTGGGATATGGGGGGGGGGGGGAAGAGAGGGAGGAGAGTGTGGGATATGGGGGGGGGGTGGGGAGAGAGGGAGGAGTGTGTGGGATATGGGGGGGTGGGTGGGGAGAGAGGGAGGAGAGTGTGGGATATGGGGGGGGGGGGTGGGGGAGAGAGGGAGGAGAGTGTGGGATATGGGGGGGGGGTGGGGGAGAGAGGGAGGAGAGTGTGGGATATGGGGGGGGGTGGGAGAGAGGGAGGAGAGTGTGGGATATGGGGGGGGGGGGGTGGGGAGAGAGGGAGGAGAGTGTGGATATGGGGGGGGGTGGGGAGAGAGGGAGGAGAGTGGGATAATGGGGGGGAGAGGGAAGAGAGTGTGGGATATTGGGGGGGGAGAGAGGGAAGAGAGTGGGATATTGGGGGGGAGAGAGGGAGGAGTGTGTGGGATATTGGGGGGGGGGGAAGAGAGAGAGAGGGAGGAGTGTGTGGGATATTGGGGGGGGGAAGAGAGGGAGGAGTGTGTGGGATATTGGGGAAGAGAGAGGGAGGAGAGTGGGATATTGGGGGGGGAAAGAGAGGGAGGAGAGTGTGGGATATTGGGGGGGGGGGAAAGAGGGAGGAGAGTGGGTTATTGGGGAGGAGGGAGGAGAGTGTGGGATATTGGGGAGGGGGGAGAGAGGAGAGAGGGAGGAGAGTGGGATATTGGGGGGGGGGGGGGGAGAGAGGGAGGAGAGTGGGATATTGGGGGGGGGGAGAGAGGGAGGAGAGTGGGATATTGGGGGGGGGGGGGAGAGAGGGAGGAGAGTGGGATATTGGGGGGGGGGGGGGAGAGAGGGAGGAGAGTGGGATATTGGGGGGGGGGGGGAGAGAGGGAGGAGAGTGGGATATTGGGGGGGGGGGGGGGGAGAGAGGGAGGAGAGTGGGATATTGGGGGGGGGTGGAGAGAGGGAGGAGAGTGGGATATTGGGGG
This sequence comes from Heptranchias perlo, assembly GCF_035084215.1. NCBI lineage: Eukaryota > Metazoa > Chordata > Chondrichthyes > Hexanchiformes > Hexanchidae > Heptranchias > Heptranchias perlo. The sequence goes on from NC_090329.1 coordinate 127,688,119, forward strand.
GGGGGGGGGAGAGAGGGAGGAGAGTGGGATATTGGGGGTGGGGGGAGAGAGAGGAGGAGAGTGGGATATTGGGGGTGGGGGGGAGAGAGAGGGAGGAGAGTGTGGGATATTGGGGGGGGGGAAGAGAGGGAGGAGAGTGTGGGATATTGGGGGTGGGGGGAGGAGAGTGTGGGATATTGGGGGGGGGGGGAGAGAGGGAGGAGAGTGTGCGATATTGGGGGGGGGGAGAGAGGGAGGAGAGTGTGGGATATTGGGGGTGGGGGGAGGAGAGTGTGCGATATTGGGGGGGGGGGAGAGAGGGAGGAGAGTGTGCGATATTGGGGGGGGGGAGAGAGGGAGGAGAGTGTGCGATATTGGGGGGGGGGAGAGAGGGAGGAGAGTGTGCGATATTGGGGGGGGGGGGAGAGAGGGAGGAGAGTGTGGGATATTGGGGGGATGGGGAGAGAGAGGGAGGAGAGTGTGGGATATTGGGAGGGGGGGGGAGAGAGGGAGGAGAGTGGGATATTGGGGGGGGGTGCGAAGAGAGAGGGAGGAGAGTGTGGGATATTGGGGGGGGGTGGGGAGAGAGGGAGGAGAGTGTCGGATATTGGCGGGGGTGGGAGAGAGAGAGGGAGGAGAGTGTGGGATATTGGGGGGGGGTGGGGAGAGAGGGAGGAGAGTGTCGGATATTGGCGGGGGTGGGAGAGAGAGAGGGAGGAGAGTGTGGGATGTTGGGGAGAGGGAGAGGGTGTGGGATAGGCGAGGCGGAGAGGGAGAGGGAAGAGAGTGTGGGATATGTTAATTGATAGGGTCCTGAGATTATACATAGCTTGAACGTGATGGGTGCTGGGGAGCAGGTTGCTGGGAGGGAGAATTATTTCGAATGAGCATGTGCTGGGCATTCTCGTGTATGGGGTGTGTGAATCTTTAATGCGAAAGGGAGAATGAAATTTAAGAGCAGGCAGATTTATGTATTTGATTTTTTTTCAGTTTCCAAAAACGCAGCTTTGAAAATATTTTAAAACAATTTTTGATTTCTGAACAATGCCAGCATTTGGGAGAGTTTTTTTTTATATAGTACAAACTTAAATTTCTTATCGGATCTGAAATATAAAATGTAATATTTTTCATAAAGTAGATCCCATTGTTTGCTTTACTTTTTATAAGAGATGTTTTTGGTGTATCCAGTAACTTTTTAAATATTTGTGTGTCGTCTTGTACTGTTTCCAGTAAGGTTTTCCTATTAAAGTATTTCAAACATAATGGTGTAGTGTGTTTTTTTTAAAAGAAATCTATTCTATCCACAACCCACTACTTATAGTGGGCGTGTCTGATCGAACACGACTTGCCCATTTAAGCGGTGGCCGGTATAACCTGGGAGTGATTACAGACTGGAATCTAATCGAGGGGTTCAGATGGTTTATATATAGAATAATGGATACCTGGGAGTGATTCCAGACTGGAATCTAATCGAGGGGTTCAGATGGTTTATATATAGAATAATGGATACCTATACCTGGGAGTGATTACAGACTGGAATCTAATCGAGGGTTTCGGATGGTTTATATATAGAATAATGGATACCTGGGAGTGATTACAGACTGGAATCTAATCGAGGGGTTCAGATGGTTTATATATAGAATAATGGATACCCGGGAGTGATTACAGACTGGAATCTAATCGAGGGGTACAGATGGTTTATATATAGAATAATGGATACCTGGGGGTGATTACAGACTGGAATCTAATTGAGGGGTTCAGATGGTTTATATATAGAATAATGGATACCCGGGAGTGATTACAGACTGGAATCTAATCGAGGGGTTCAGATGGTTTATATATGGAATAATGGATACCTGGGAGTGATTACAGACTGGAATCTAATTGAGGGGTTCAGATGGTTTATATATAGAATAATGGATACCCGGGAGTGATTACAGACTGGAATCTAATCGAGGGGTTCAGATGGTTTATATATGGAATAATGGATACCTGGGAGTGATTACAGACTGGAATCTAATCGAGGGGTTCAGATGGTTTATATATAGAATAATGGATACCCGGGAGTGATTACAGACTGGAATCTACATAATGAGAATGTTGTCACTCATCAGCGTCTGCAGCAAATTCGTCAATAAGCACAGCTGTTTCTGCCCGAAATAAACAGAGCGCTGAAGACGTTACAATCGGCAACTTTGATACTGATACTACAAACGGCTAATGGTTATTGCTTTTCTTAGCCAATACAAGCAACTGCCCCTTTCAAAGGTGGACGTTTTAAGTGATGGGGACTGTAATTAAAAATCTTACATCAAAGTACCACCAACTGGCTAGAGGGTGTAACTACACTGTTACATAGCATCTTCCATTATAAATGTGGACTTGGGCTTTATGATGAAAGTATAAAAATATGACTTTAAAATGGGAGCTGAGTTATATCTCAGCAGTTTGGTCCAATTATCTCCCACCCTCTAACCCAGCTTCAGTTCTAGATGACACTTACTCTTGACCTCCTGTGTGCAATGCTACAGGAGACACAATGGTACGTAAGAACGGATTGCATTCATATAGTGCCTTGTCATGTCTCAGGAATGTCTTAGTGGCTTTTTTTATTATTCTTTCATGGGATGTGGGTGTTGCTGGCGAGACCAGCATTTATTGCCCATCCCTAATTGCCCTTGAGAAGGTGGTGGTGAGCCACCTTCTTAAACCGCTGCAGTCCATGTGGTGAAGGTTCTCCCACAGTGCTGTTAGGAAGGGAGTTCCAGGATTTTGACCCAGCGACGATGAAGGAACGCTGATATATTTCCAAGTCGGGAATGTGCAGGTGGTGGTGTTCCCGTGTGCCTGCTGCTCTTGTCCTTCTAGGTGGTAGAGGTCGCGGGTTTGGGAGGTGCTGTCAAAGAAGCCTTGGCGAGTTGTGCAGTGCATCCTGTGGATGGTACACACTGCAGCCACGGTGCACCGGTGGTGAAGGGAGTGAATGTTTAGGGTGGTGGAAGGGGTGCCAATCAAGCGGGCTGCTTTGTCCTGGGTGGTGTCAAGCTTCTTGAGTGTTGTTGGAGCTGCTCTCATCCAGGTAAGTGGAGAGTATTCCATCACACTCCTGACTTGTGCCTTGTCGATGGTGGAAAGGCTTTGGGGAGTCAGGAGGTGAGTCACTCCCCACAGAATACCCAGCTTCTGACCTGCTCTTATCATAGAATCATAGAAGTTACAACATGGAAACAGGCCCTTCGGCCCAACATGTCCATGTCGCCCAGTTTATACCACTAAGCTAGTCCCAATTGCCTGCACTTGGCCCATATCCCTCTATACCCATCTTACCCATGTAACTGTCCAAATGCTTTTTAAAAGACAAAATTGTACCCGCCTCTACTACTGCCTCTGGCAGCTCGTTCCAGATACTCACCACCCTTTGAGTGAAAAAATTGCCCCTCTGGACCCTTTTGTATCTCTCCCCTCTCACCTTAAATCTATGCCCCCTCGTTATAGACTCCCCTACCTTTGGGAAAAGATTTTGACTATCGACCTTATCTATGCCCCTCGTTATTTTATAGACTTCTATAAGATCACCCCTTAACCTCCTACTCTCCAGGGAAAAAAGTCCCAGTCTGTCTAACCTCTCCCTGTAAGTCAAACCATCAAGTCCCGGTAGCATCCTAGTAAATCTTTTCTGCACTCTTTCTAGTTTAATAATATCCTTTCTATAATAGGGTGACCAGAACTGTACACAGTACTCCAAGTGTGGCCTCACCAATGCCCTGTACAACTTCAACAAGACATCCCAACTCCTGCATTCAATGTTCTGACCAATGAAACCAAGCATGCCGAATGCCTTCTTCACCACCCAATGCCTTCTTCACCACAGTATTTATATGGCTGGTCCAGTTAAGTTTCTGGTCAATGGTGACACCCCAGGATGTTGATGGTGGGGGATTCGGCGATGGTAATACCATTGAATCTCAAGGGGAGGTGGTCATTGTCTGGCACAAATGTTACTTGCCACTTATGAGCCCAAGCCTGGATGTTGTCCGGGTCGTGCTGCATGTGGGCTCGGACTGCTTCATTATTTGAGGGGTTGCAAATGGAACTGAACACTGTGCAATCATCAGCAAACATCCCCATTTTTGACCTTATGATGGAGGGAAGGTCATTGATGAAGCAGCTGAAGATGGTTGGGCCTGGGACACTGCCCTGAGGAACTCCTGCAGCAATGTCCTGGGGCTGAGATGATTGGCCTCCAACAACCACAACCATCTACCTTAGTGATAAGTATGACTCCAACCACTGGAGAGTTTTCCCCCTGATTCCCATTGACTTCAATTTTACTAGGGCTCCTTGGTGCCATACACAGTTAAATGCTGCCTTGATGTCAAGGGCAGTCTCTCTCACCTCACCTCTGGAATTCAGCTCTTTTGTCCATGTTTGGACCAAGGCTGTCATGAGGTCTGGAGCCGAGTGGTCCTGGCGGAACCCAAACTTGCTAACCTCAGTGCTTCCTCCAAGTGGTGTTTAACATGGAGGAGGACTGATTCATCAGCTGAGGTAGGTGGTAATCAGCAGGAGGTTTCCTTGCCCATGTTTGACATGATGCCATGATATTTCATGAGACTGGAGTCAATGTTGAGGACTCCCAGGGTCACTGAGAACCCAGTGCTGGGAGAGTGAGAGAGAGTGCCTGTGGTCTCAGAGTCCGTGCTTAAAGGTTTCTTCAGGAATTCTTCTCATGATAAGGAAACAATGGCACTTAGGGGGTTAATTTCTGCAGGAGGGAGGAATAAACAGGGTTCTCAGTAGCCTGGTTTACTGTGGGCTAGTTTTCTTTTCTGTCCCTGTACAGGGCATCAAAGAAACCAAGAATCACATCTGACTGGATGCCCAATTCTGTAAGAATATTTTTTGTAAAAACCTTCTGCGATAGTTCCGCCACAGTCAGTGGCCACCCTTCCCCTGGTCCGCACCAGTTCTAAGTCAGCTGCTAGGCGCCAGCCGAGGCTTTCCCGTGGTTTCCACCAAAGTCATGGCAGACGATCAGGAGTACCTCCCAGAGAAATTCACCCCTCCCCCTTACTGAAAGAACTTACATTTCTATCGCACGTTACATGACCTCGGGACGTCTCAAAGCGCCAATTCGGTACTTTTGAAGCATAGTTATTGTTGTAATTTAGGGAAACGTGGCAGCCAATTCGGGCACAGCAAGATCCCACAAACAGCAATGTGATAATGACTAGATCATCTGTTTTAGTGATGTTGGTTGAGGGATAAATGTTGGCCAGGACACGGGGAGAACTCCCCTGCTCTTCTTCGAAATAGTGCCTTGGGATCTATCGCGTCCGCCTGAGAGGACAGACGGGGCCTCCGTTTAACGTCTCATCCACAAGAGGGCACCTCCGACAGTACAGCACTCCCTCAGTACTGCTCTGGAGTGACAGCCTGGATTATGTGCTCCAGTCTCTGGAGTGGGATTTAAACCCACAACCTTCTGACTCAGAGGAGAGAGTGCTATCACTGAGCCACGGTCAACACCATGTATACATTGTAAAATGTAGATTTTACATAATACATTGCAGTGCCTGGATAGGGTACAGGTGTTGGAAACTTGTAAATATAGCAACCCGTATTAGGACAAAACAAAAATAAAACAGTTCCGTGTTAGCATTAGGGTGTTAAAAGTTGCACCTTCGTGCAGACTTAAGAACTGCTTTTCCTCAAGGCTAAAGGGTGGTGGAAGCAGATTCAATAGTAACTTTCAAAAGGGAATTGGATAAATACTTGAAGGAAAAAAAAACAGGGCTATGGAGAAAGAGAAGGGGAATGGGACTCATTGGATAGCTCTTTCAAAGAGCTGGCACAGGCACGATGGGTCGAATGGCCTCCTTCTGTGCTGTACCTACTATGATACATGGATGCAGTATCAGGCAGCTGCCATTAGAGGGAGCAGCAACATTGCCATCACACAGTCGGGGGGGTCTCCTGGTGCAAGAAATAAGAACATTGGAATAGGAGGAGGCCATTCAGCCCCTCAAGTCTGCTCCACCATTCAATTAGATCATGGCTCATCTGTATCTCAATTCTCATTTATCCACCTTTGCACCATATCCCTTGATATCCTTACCTCACAAAAATCTATCTTAGATCTTAGTCTTAAACATTCTAACTGTCCCAGCATCTACAACTTTTTTTTTTGGGGGGGGGGGGGGGGGTGAAAGAGTGTTGCAGATTCCCGCTACCCTTTGTGTGAAAAAATGCTTCCTGATTTTACTCCTGAACGGCCTAGCTCTAATTTTAAGAATGCGCCCCCCACCGTTCTTGATTCTTCCACCAGAGGAAATAGTTTCTCCGTATCTACCCTATTGAATCCTTGTAACCTTTTAACGTTTTAAACACCTCGATCAGATCAGCCCTCAATCTTCTAAACTCAAGGGGTATACAAGCCAAGTTTATGCATCCTATTCCTTCCACCTCCCAAACAAGAACTGTTATGTTCTCTTGTGCAAATGTTAGACAGCAAACCAGCTCCCGCTATATAACCCCAGCACATAATCAAGTCCACTGTCCTTAATACCATAAGGGGTGCAACGCGACAGTATTGTCACTAATCGTATTTAGTACATTTATATCTCAGTGCAGTACGGACAGAAGTCACACTGCCAGCGTGTTGGGCGAAATGCTTCCTTTGGGAGAGGGATGTTCTGTCAACTCATCGCCACACATTACTCCCACAGTCACCCTAGTGTCTACACAACTCGGCAAACTGGAACTCCGCTCCTGTGATGTTCTCACCGGTTTGGTTTGGTTTGGTTTGGTTTGGACCCCCAAACACCGTGGTGGGATCCTGCACACCTCAAGGCAAAACATGCAGAAAGACAGACTTGCATTTATATAGTGACTTTCATGAGCTCAGGACGTCCCAATGCATTTTACAGCCAATTAAGTACTTTTGAAATGTGACTTTTTGTAGTCACTGTTGTAATGTGGGAAAGCGTGGCAGCCAATTTGCACACAGCAAGATCCATCAAACAGCAATAAGATAAATGACCTGAACATCTGTTTTTTTTTATTAAAGTGATGTTGGTTGAGGGATAAATATTGACCAGGAAGAACTCCCATGCTCTTCTTTGAAATAGTGCCATGGGATCTTTTACATCCACCCAAGAGGACAGATAAGGACTTAGTTTAACATCTCATCCAAATGACAGTGCAGCACTCCCTCAATTACTGCACTGGTACTAGATTTTGCACTTAAATCTCTAAAGTGGGATTTGAACCCACAACCTTCTGACCCAGAGGTAAGAGTGCTACCCACTGAGCCACAGGTGGAAATGCTTTCCCCAGACAAAAGCCCTGAGTTTGGAGGGAAAGAAATCTAGAACCAGAACGGCTGGGTGGGTGGGGGAAAAGAGGGATAATTTTTTCACACCATTCAAGCGGACAATAATTTCACACATCTATTACTATTTGCTAAAATCCTACTGACAACGCTGCATTCTGTCACGGGTCAGACAAGGTTAGGCCACCCTGGTGCTCAGCCTCTCACTGTAAATCGAGCGGGTGCAGATCCAAAACACCAAGCACATTGGCTTTTAAAGAATCTGGTGGATATGACCCAAACTCTAATGTGTTGCTTTGGGAGCAGCTCTCAGACAGAGATACTCCTGACCCCGCCCAAAGTAAAACCAGTGCCCCGACTTGTTTTTTAAAGCTTGGGTGCTTGTTTGGCAATAGCTTGTATTTTTTTTCTTTTATCTCTTGTTATGTACAATAAATTTTACAAGTTTATTGTACATTGATTATGCAACAGCAAAAAAAAACTGTTTTGATGTGTGTTATACAGCAGGGGAGGGAATGAAACATAGATTCATAGAAAATTTACGGTACAGAAGGAGGCCATTCGGCCCATCGTGTCCATGCTGGCTGAGAAACGGGCCGCCCAGCCTAATCCCACTTTCCTGCATTTGGACCATAGCCCTGCAGGTCACGGCTCTTCAGGTGCACATTCAGGTACTTTTTAAATAAGTTAAGGGTTTCTGCCTCTACCACCCTCTCAGGCAGTGAGTTCCAGACCCCCACCACCCTCTGGGTGAAAACATTTTTCCTCAGCTCCCCTCTAATCCTTCTACCAATCACTGTAAATCTATGCCCCCTGGTTATTGACCCCTCCGCTAAGGGAAATAGGTCCTTCCCATCTGCTCTAGGCCCCTCATAATTTTGTACACCTCAATCAAATCACCCCTCAGCCTCCTCTGTTCCAAGGAAAACAACCCCAGCCTATCCAATCTATCATTACAGCTAAAATTCTCCAGTCCTGGCAACAACCTTGTAAATCTCCTCCAGTGCAATTACATCCTTCCTGTAATGTGGTGACCAGAACTGTACGCAGTACTCAAGCTGTGGCCTAACTAGTGCTTTATACAGTTCCTGCATAACCTCCCTGCTCTTATATTCTATGCCTTGGCTAATAAAGGAAAGCATTCCATATGCCTTCTTAACCACCTTATCTACCTGTCCTGATACCTTCAGGGATCTGTGGACATGCATTCCAACGTCCCTCACTTCCTCTACACCTCTCAGTATCCTCCCATTTATTGTGTACTCCCTTGCCTTGTTTGCTCTCCCCAAATGCATTACCTCACACTTCTCCGGATTGAACTCCATTTGCCATTTTTCTGCCCATCTGACCAATCCATTGATATCTTCCTGCAGTCTACAGCTTTCCTCCTCACTATCAACCACACGGCCTATCTTTGTGTCATCTGCAAATTTCTTAATCATGCCCCCTACCTTTAAGTCCAAATCGTTAATGTATACAACAAAAAGCAAAAGACCTAGTACCGAGCCCTACGGCACCCCACTGGAAACAGCCTTCCAGTCACAATAACACCCGTCGACCGTTACCCTTTGCTTCCTGTCACTGAGCCAAAACATCCCTATTTTTAAACCAGCATTGTGTCTCTGAACTCAAATACACTGTGACAGATGCACTGCAGTGTTTATGAGCCTTGGTAGCACACTCGCCTGTGGGTCATGAAGATGGTGGGTTCAGGTCCCCAGTCCAGAGGCTTAAGCACATAATCCAGGCTGATATTCCAATACAGTAGAGGGAGCCCAGTATTCCTCACAAGTACCTCAGATGCTGCAATGTAAATAAAACAAAGAGTGTGTCTGGTCAAAGAGTGTGCCATGCAAGATTTGCCTGGCCTGGTTTGCTATGACACCTGTTGGAAATGTTAAAAGAACTTGTGTTTATGTAGCACTTTATCACATCCCTCAGAAACACCTCAAAAGTGCTTCACATACAACCAATGACTTTGAAATGCTCTCACTGTTAACTGAATGCAAATTGGTGCATTTACCTTAAGATCCCACAGTTCATCTATTAGTTCGGGAATAAAAACAGGAAATGCTGGGAATACACAGGTCAGTCAGCAAGCACCTGAAAAGGCAGGGTATGAAATTTCAAGTGTGTGCTTCAGTCTGATGAACGGTACAGATCTGAATCGTTAACCTACCTTAACTCTTTACATTCATTGACTGTAGGGAGCAGGAGAAGGGACAGAGGTTCAAACTAATAAAAAGTAACTTTAGGATTAGCATCAGGAAGTTCCTCCTCATGCAGAGACTGAGCAACATTTGGAATAAACTTCCAGATAGAGTAGTGGAGGAAGGAACCCTGGAATCTGGGGTTCAGCAATGGGGGGAAATGGAGGGGCTTTCTGGATGGATGAATTAAGATGGGCCAAATGACCTTTTAAGGTAGGTAGAGGAGATGGTGGTTGACAGGAAGAGGGAAGAAGTGAATGTTCATCTTTACTATGTGCACCCTGCCCAGGAGGGATGAGAGCAGGTTATCCCATTTGGTTAGATTGATGTACATGCTGGTTAGGGTGGGGAGGGGAGTAGAGATCCTATCGTACAAGTTGGTGGATTGAGTGAGATATACACCAAGGTATCTGCAGGTGGCCGTGACAGTGCAAAGGGGTAGTGTCCTGTATTTGTGTGGGGACATCACTTTTATTTTACTGTAATTTGTAACCAGAGACTCAACCAAATTGCTGGTTTCTTTGGTTGGTTTGCTTACATATGGCAGCATGTCATAGGTATTTTACTTTCTGTCACTCCTGTCTGTACTCCATTGATATCTGGGCTCATTGCTAGAATCATAGAATGATACAGCACTGAAGGAGGCCATTCGGCCCATTGTGCCTGTGCCGGCTCTTTGAAAGAGCTATCCAATTAGTCCCTTTCCCCTGCTCTTTCCCCATAGCCCTGCAAATTTTTCCCCTTTCAAGTATTTATTCAATTTCCTTTTGAAAGTTACTATTGAATCTACTTCCACCACCCTTTCAGGCAGTGCGTTCCAGATCATAAGTCACTGCATAATTTTTGTTTTCTCATGTTGCCTCTGGTTCTTTTGCCAATTACCTTAAATCTGTCCCCTCTGGTTACCGACCCTTCTACGACTGGAAACAGTTTCGCCTTATTTACTCGGTCAAAACCGTTCATGATTTTGAACACCTCTATCAAATATCCCCTTAACCTTCTCTGTTCTAAGGAGAACAACTCCAGCTTCTCCAGTCTCTTCACATAACTGAAGTCTCTCATCACTGGTACCATTCTTGTAAATCTCTTCTGCACCCTCTCCAAGGCCTTGACATCCTTCCGAAGGTGTGGTGCCCAGAATTGACCACCATATGCCAGCTGAAGGCCTAGCCAGTGTTTTATAAAGGTTTAGCATAACTTTCTTGCTTTTATACTCTAAGCCTCTATTAATAAAGTCCAGGATCCTGTAAGCCTTTTTAACAGCCTTCTCAACTTGTTCTGCCACCTTCAAAGATTTGTGTATGTACACCCCCAGGTGTCTCTGTTCATGCACCCCCTTTCAAATTGAACCATTTAGCTCATAATATATTTATATTGTGGAGATGCTGAGGCCAGGATAAACAGGGATGGAATGGTACATCCTTGTCTGGTTCACCATTTGGGGGGAGGGGGGCCAGGGGGGTGGAATCTCTGCACTGTGGACATGGGGGTACAAGGTCTGGAATCATAATCCATCTCCTGACTGTGTTAAAGGGCATGGAAGCAGAGCACACCAGGAGAGTGCCCGACAGGTGCGCTTGGTGGCTCATCTCCAAAAGGAGAATAGTGAAATCAACTTTGCCCAGTACTGTAGAGAGGTTGAGCTGAATAAGAAACAATAACCCACCAGGACCACTGTCAGAGATGAGGTCATTCATGACTTTGGCCAGGGCTGTTTCAGTGCAGTGAGAATGGTGGAAGCCACACGCGAGGGCTTCAAAGAGGGAATTTTAGGCAATACCTGCTAACTTCAAGGTCATTTCAAACAGAGAGGGGTGAGGGGCGGGGACGCAAATGAGCCATGTTGCCTCCTGCCTCTGCTCACTGCTAATGATGTGCGTGATCCTAAGTCGAGGAGGTAATAAGGTGGTGCCAGTATGCTTTGTGCTCTGTCTGCTCTTAGCTCCTGTCCTCGAGCAGAAACACACGAGCTAACGGCAAACTACACTAACTCATACAGTGAGCTGTGAGAGGACAGTGTCTGCCATTGCGTTGCCTACCCTGGGTAAATGCTGAGTGTAAGTAATCCCGTGCTACGGACATCGTAATCTTGACACAGGAAGCGAGAACGATTCATCCCTTCCCTCCTCCACTTGCTGAAGTAAAGGTGCACTGTAGCATTGCTCCACCACACACACCAGCTTACCCTGCGCTATGGTCAGAAGGAGTTTCCGAGCCAGCCTCCCTGCACTCGATGTGCTGGAGGTCTCCTGCTTTGGCCCCTTGTCCTGAGCTCAGTTCCTCTGCAGGTGGACACTTCACCATGTCAGGGATACATCCGTTACCACTGTCAACTGTGTGTGCGTAAGGGGTTACAGTAGTACAGTTTTCCCAGCCTTACTGACTGCGGAGGGGTTCTGTGGGCAAACCACTGGTCAGCGGGTTAAGGGTCACTGAGGTTACTTTAAGATATAAAGATTCTACCTTCTTTCTGTGTGCTTGTCCTGCAAAAGGACAGCCCTCAGTGTATTTTCTGCTGGTTCGTTGGCTGGTACTGACACTAAGTCTCCCGTGAAGCCTGAAAAGCACAAAAACCCGGCGAGGCTAGGTAAAAGAACGGACTGCCCGATACTCCAGTATCCAACAAATCAAACTCACTGCTGCAGAGAGATCAGACACTTTGCTCCAAACTTTAAACGACAAGGTACCAGCACAGTTGACTCTTAATCGCCCTCATTCAGTTTTATCAAACTGTTACAGGAACAACAGGAATCAGTTCAAGGCGGTGGCCCATCACCAACTTCTGAAGAACAACGAGGGATGGGCAATAAATGCCAGCCGTGCCAGCAATGCCCACATCACAAGATTAGCTAGAAAAAAAATCCGATTATGAAGAGCAAGGAATTTATCAAGCCACACTGTACTGGTACAGCAACCAACTGGTTCATCAATATCCTTCAGGGAAGGAAACCTGCCGTCCTTCACCAACGTGGTTGACGCTGAGCTGCCTTTTGAAGCGGCCGTGCAAGCCATTCAGTTACATCAAACTGCTACAGCACTGTGGGAACACCTTCACCACACGGACTGCAGCGGTTCAAGCAGACGGCACACCACCACTACCATCACCTGAGGACAAGAAGTGCCGGCGTTGCCAGCGACGCCCACATCTCGTGAATGAAAATAAATGTGCCAAATGCAGATGGATCTGTAACTGGATCTAGCTTGGGTGTGAAGTTTCACACACCCATTACATTGTGTAGCGACAAGTCAGTGGTTCCTCCAGAACAGAGTAGAAAGGCGGGTTTATTAACACGCTCGTAGAATCACTACTTTACACCTCTTAAACCAACGACTGACCTCGCAAATGAAAAAAAAAATTTAAGAAAAAGGGACGGAAAATAAGAGTGTAGATAAATGCAATTGGAGATTAAATATATTATTGAGAGAAATGATTTCTGAAGTTGCACTGGTCATAAAAAAAAGCGCACGGCAATAAAATCTTTCCAAGTTTAATATTCTGGGAAAATTCTCTGCAAGAGTAACAGGTCGGAACATCAGGCCACATTTCCAGCAACACGTCTCTGCCAAGTAAGAGCCCATTACATTTCCATTTCTCCGAAAATTAGAATGACGCAAACCATATAAAACAGCCAGTGGCGTCTGTAACTAGGAATACAGCTGTAAATACAAAGCATAAAAAGAAAATAGGACAGAGAGGGGGAGAAAGCATTATGTACAAAACAAGTGTTAAAGAAACAATTATTTATAAAGGACAGAGAGAATAAAACACAAAAGCACTGCCCGTAGAAACATCTGCTATCTCAGAACTGTACAGGTCACAGCTACATTGATGTGGACACAAGAATTTTGCTCCAGGAAATGAAAGCATCATTTCAAAAGGAAATCTTAAGTTACTCTAACATGAAGATGCTTTGGTGGCAACACAAAAAAAAACAGCCACGACACCTGGTAGGCTGCAAAAACCAGGGATGCCAGTACGTGGTCCAAGCATTAAAATATATATAATGTCGGCATCTGGCGCGAGTCTGTCGCACTTTCCAGTATCTCGCTCAAGTGGCCATTCATCATGCGTGAGTCTCATCAGGAGGGCATCACAGCAGAGTTCGACCCTGCCCCTTGACTGACTGACGCACACAGCACCGGATCACCACACAGTGATAGGAGCAGATGGCCAACTCTAGCAGCCCGGCTGCTGCTGTCCTAAGATCATGATGTGGAGATGCCGGTGATGGACTGGGGTTGACAATTGTAAACAATTTTACAACACCAAGTTATAGTCCAGCAATTTTATTTTAAATTCACAAGCTTTCGGAGACTTCCTCCTTCTTTACCTGAGGAAGGAGGAAGTCTCCGAAAGCTTGTGAATTTAAAATAAAATTGCTGGACTATAACTAAGTCCTAAGATCAGTTAACTCGGCACAGTCCAAGGGATCAAATGAGGACCATGTGTGTCACAGTATTTCGTGGGGGTGGGGAGGGGAAGAAAAGATCAGCACCTGCCTCCCCAGACCAACGCACTGCCAAATGGCAATCCATCAGAAAGATGACTAAAGACAGCACCAAGTGAGGTGAACCTTGAACACGACTGCGAGATCTACCAGGGTGTATTTCTAATGCTGTTCGCAGGGAGCATGCAGTTTTAGGGGGGTGTCCAGTACACCAATGATTATAATCGAGATCATTGGGTTCCCCGCAACCCCGTAATTCAAATTTTCATACCAGTTCTTCCAAGCTCATGGTAATAAATGGCAGCAGATGGTCAAGAGCAGTTGGGTTGAGATCTCTCAACAGTATCCTCCTCCTTGTGTGTGTGTGGGGGGGGGGGGGGGGGGGGAAGAGGGGAGAGAGGAGGAGGGGGAAGGAGGGCTACTCCTCCACATGCCACCTCTGCCCCGACTAGCTGGCCGAGATAGGGACTGACCGGTTGAGGCACTGCCAGTGGAAAGCTGCATATTAGAAAGGAACGGTTGTGACCAGATCAGCCTCTCAGCCTCACCTGCTGTTAACCATCAAGGGAGGCCTCCAGAAAACCAAAACAGACGTGGCATTTTCCAAAATATAGTGCCCACTATCCTCAGGTTTCTCTGATTTGCTGTCCCTATTATCTTACTGAAAGGCTATCCTGGTTTGGGGACGATTAGAAGTTAGACTGTCAAAGATCTCCACGATAGCCAGGAAGGAAGACCTCAATTTAGTAAAGTTCCTTTGCTCAGAAACACAAATGCACGTGCCTGGTGAAAGTGGTGGGACTTTGGCCGGTATTTACCGCGCCAGGGAGGGTTGGCATACGGTGGGAAATTAACAGACCTGCAGAAGCCAGTTCAAAAGGCTCAAATTACCGTGCAATTGTCAGCCAGCAGCGAACAGGAAGCTTGCCCAGTTTCCTGAGCTGGACTTGGGCCCCACAGCTCCACAAAAGTCATTGAGGACTGATTGATGCTTAGGACAGCCTAGCACTGTTTTTCCTAAAGTCTTAACCGACCACCACCGGTTTTCTCTCCTGAAGTATAGTTTCACGCGCACCAAAAGCCTTCCTGCAGCACACCCAAGGGGCGATTCTTTACATGTGAGCCTAGACAGAGTCAGCAGGATGCTCAATTGTGGAAGGCATCGCAGGCAAACCCGATCTTGTCCTCAGCTGATGACCACCGGCTGGGATCGCTGGACAGTGATCAGGAACCCTGGCTGAGTTTATCCGCTCCCAAGCCCAGAGATGCTGAGGGGGGAATCTTAGTCTCCCAATCACTGCTGCAGCAGAAATCAACTAACTCAGCAGAGCAGGGGCCTAAGCTGGGATCCTCCAGGTCCATGCAGCTCAGTATCACGCTGGTTAGTACACACATATATTAAGCCATGCGATGAAGAATGTTTTTTGTTGGGGGTGGGATGATAAAGGGATCTGTCTGTAACCTTAAAGTCAATCCTCAAAAGACAGCAAAACTGGGTAACGTACTGCTACAGTATCACAACACTCTGTGCTTGCCCCTACGTCCTGTGCCTTCATAGGCATCTCCTGTCCTCTAGAACGAGGCGTTAGTTAAAGAGCTCAGGCAAGTGGCGCCAGTCTCTCAAAAGGCACTTTCGCTGCAGGAAGGATCATCCAAGGGCCGCCTCACTTCAACAGGGACACCAGCTCATTAACACTGAGGAAAGGTTGCGGCGGAAACCAGATGCTCGCTGCCAGACGGTGCAGGCTCTAGGCATCTCTCTTGCCCACGCCGTGTGTCGTGGACTGAAGGAGGTGGATGGATAGACCAAGGGAGTAGCGGGACAATTCCTTATAACCAAGGGGATTTCAAATTCGGAATACATCCCAGAACTTTTTAAAAATTTAAAACTGAGAAAGGGCTGTCACGCACTGAATGACTCAGAACCGTGCCTCCCCATTAATAGTCCGATCTCCACTTCAAATCAATCAGAGCGAACAGTGGGCCGAACAGCGTTCGAGACGCAACTGGCCAGACGCTTTGGATGCAAGGAAGGTCACACCCACAACGCTAACCCCATCGTTTCTCTCCCAGATTCTGTCCCTCTCACACCTAATCTCAGAATTCCAGCCTGTGTGGCGTTAGTTTTAAACCACGTCTCGTGGACAGGAAGGCGGCACAGTTCCACCGATAAGTAACTCGCTCGGCAAAACGGACAAAGTTTTTAAACCTGGGGGGACCGACATTTGGACACAACTGCGCAGCGGAATTATTCATTCAGGGTGTGTCGCCGGGTTGATACGGTGAAAACGTACATACATACATATAAATCCAAGTATTTCTTTCTTAACCCCTAGGTTTTAAGACGACATCCCCAGTCTGGACAGCCTACAGAGAGTGCATTAACCGTCCCTTCGCAATGTGACACAGACAGGCATCAGGAACACAGCAATAACTCAGTATAATAACGACACTGAAGAAGTCTAATGAAACCAATTCCTGGCAGTGATTCTCATTACTGCAGTAGCAGATCCTTCACCCAATTTATTATTATATAGAATGATTTAGATAATTATTTCAATGCACAATGTGCAAATTAAAGTTTACAAAAGAAAACCAAAAAAAAAAGCAGGTGCCAAGCGTGAATAAAGCTTGGTTTTATCTGGTATAATATACTCTGTAATAAACGGTTTTTGACCTCCACAGCGAGTAGGAGTTGTCGAATTTCAGGAGGTAGACCCCTCTGCCCGGGTACTGATGGGATCCAGCGTAGACTTCCTCGTGGCAATCTCGTCTGTAGACCGGTACTACTTCGTCTACCTGAACTTTGCTGGCCCCCTTCTTGGCTTTTTCTCCTTCGCTGGGGCTGTCTGCAGAAAACACGCAAGGAATCGTCAAAGATCTGCAAACCTTTTGTACAAACCCACCGCTCTTTTTTTTCAAAAAAAAACTAGAAGGTTTCTTGGCTCTGCGCCGGCCCCAGCCGGTGTACTGTTCCACCCAGTGCCTTCCAGTATATGGGGGCCCTGCGGGATCTTCCTGCTCCCTAGACAAGAGGTGCCATCGGCAATTCCTTGCACCAGCAGTGCTTGGCTAACTTGCCACCCAGACCAGCGATCGGGCCAGGAAACTGCCTCATCTCTGCAGGCAGTTTTACAGTTGCCGTGCTTTTTTGTGTTTTTGGGTGTGGGGGGGGGGTGGAGAGAAGAGAGAGAGATGCGGAAGGGATGCGGAGGCTAGGCAATCCCTATGCATCTCCCCAACCCGATTTCTACCTTTCCGCTGGGTGTCAGTCTTCTCAGACTGGGCTCTATGGTGCAATATGGAGACCCATAGTGCAAACCGGTAGGACTGGCTCCTGTCTAGGGTGGGGTGGGTTTGTTAATCCAATGGCAAATACGTAGACCCACATTTCCATGTGTTACGCTGCCCGCTGTTCCCCAAGGAACCTGCTGTTTACACCTAGGAGTGCGGCTTACAGTGGGAGAACGTTTCTCCAGCCAGCTCCTTTGTTCACACTAAATGGTGCGTTTACCCTCCTCCCCCAAAATCATCTTGGGATGGGGGGGGGGGTGGGGTGGGTAGGTGTGCAGGCCACTTTATTGTCTCTTTTCAACCCCCCCGTCTCAACAATCATCGCTGCCAAGAGCCGAGATGACCTACATCTATCAATGGCACTCGGTATCCACAAATAGAAAAGACCTCAAGACCTCCTAAAGCACTTTACAACCAATGAAGTACTTTTGAAGTGTAGGTACTGTTATAATGTAGGAAACACAGCAGCCTGTTTTAGTGAAGTTGGTTGAGGGATAAATATAGGCCAAAATACTAGAAGAACTCCCCAGCTCTTCTTCGAAATAGTGCCGTGGAATGTTTTACCACCTGAGGAGGCAGACGGGGCCTTGGCTTAACGTCTTATCCGAAAGACGGCACCTCCGACAGTGCCGCACTCCCTCAGTACTGCACTGGAGTGTCGGTCTAGATATTGTGTGCAAATCTCTGGAGTGGGACTTGAACCCACAACTTTCAGACTCAGAGGAGAGAGCCCTACCACTGAGCCATGGCTGACACCTAACGAGGAAGTAACAAACTTCCAGCCACTAGGATGAAGGCAGCAGTGTGAGTGCAGCCAGCGAGGAATCTCCCTCAAACACTGCACTTAGTCAGTGAAGAGCACCCCAGCCTCAACATAACACAGCTCAGAGCACTTCTCTTCCGTGTCTCCATCTAAACATACTGACCCATGCTGCAACAAGACGCCCTCCAGTACTATTCCCGAAATGAGTGTCATCAGGGACAGGTCCCGTCTGAACCTGTCCCCGTCTGACATAAGCCCAGACCTGCGGACACAATGTAGAATCTGAGCTGCCATTAAAACAATGGTAATTCGCAATTTTGCTTCTGGGTCAGAAGATTGTTGACTTGGGCCCTAGCAGGTAAATGCACCGCCTGACGTGGTATTAAACCACATACATCCCATTTGATGCAGAAAGCTCCCAGGGTCGAGTTATTTAGTTTCAGCTGGTTCGGCATTAGGGGCGCTGCAAATCAGCCTCAGTGTTCCTGAGCTGGGAAGGTGGGCAGAAAGGCAACAGCGATGCTTCCCGCTCCCGACTGCTCTCCAGTGATCACTGATGCCCCCTCGTGTCCCAGTCGAGCATCTCGACAAAGCCTCACCGCTTGGCCTCCTTTGGGTGAGATAGCAGAGGGCCACCGGTGTCTACGGCATCTGTGCTCCATCCCAAGTCAGTGCCTTTTAGGAGAGGATGCTATCACAAAGTGCCTGAAACTCAACACCAACACCCTCCCCACTCGACGAGAGCACAGAAAGATATGACTGAGTGTTAAATATTCTCTTGCTCCCCCTCAGAGGTAGCAGTCACAGTACCTTCGTCTTCATCCTCGTCATCGCTGGACTCACTGACGTGCACGCTCACAGCAGTGTTCGGAGAATCCGTCCATTCAAAGCACACACCAAAGCCTATGTCATAATTGTCTGTAGCAAATTCCCAGAAGAGGTACGAGCCCTCCTCGTGAGTGGGCACCCGCACGGTCACCACCTCCCCTCGGCCCACCGTGATGACGGAGTCTGCGTCCTGCCGGATCTTCTCCTTGAAGTCTTTGATTTGTGGCCGGGTCCACATGGACGGTGCTGCTATGGCCGGAGCTGCGTCTGTCGGAAAAGGAAAACGGGACATGAATTGTGGTAGAAGTATTAAAAAAAACACCCAACAGAAAACGTCGGAGATGCACAGCAAGCTAATCAGGATCATATCTCTGCGCTCCTCCAACTCTTGCAGAGCCCTGATTTTCATCACTTCACCATTGGCGGCCGTGCCTTCAGCTACCTTGGCCCTAAGCTCTGGAATTCTCTCCCTAAAACTCTCTGCCCCTCTCACCTCCTTTAAGACGCTCCTTAAAACCTACCTCTTCAACCAAGCTTTTGGTCACCTGTCCTAATAGATCCTTGCGTGGCTCGGTATCAAATTTTGTTTGATAATCGCTCTGAAGCGCCTTGGGACGTTTTACTACGTTAAAGACGCTATATAAATGCAAGTTGTTGTCATTGAAAGAGAAACACCAGTTAACGTTTCAGGAAGGACTCATCAGAACCGTTATGGTCACATTTATTCTCCCCGGGGTGTGCAGGAAACCGTCACCACGTTTTAAGAGTCTCCAAAGTGCTGAGAAATCCACTCATCCCATTTGTCCAATATAGAGGACGTACTCTCCGCGCGAGGAGAGCACGGTTAGTTTTGGATCTCTCTCGCAAAGAGCCGACTTAGACACGATGGGCCAAATGGTCTCCTTCTGTGCTGTAAACTTCAGTATGGAGTACAAAGGCAGCCTGCAACAGAACCAAACAAGGTGGTGGTCCAAGGTTCAATTCCTGGTCCGATATGAGTTAGCTCATTTCAGCTGGGTGGAGACATGGGCACAATATACCTGAGCTAGGGAGAGGGAGGGGGCAAGAAACAAAACCTCAGCCACAACTGGCGGTCGGCTACGAAACCCCTATGCTGGAAAAGCCGGCCGACTCTTGCTGTCTAGGCTCACACGTCAGGAATGGCCACTGGAGGGCACCTGTGGAACTGGACCCACCCCCCCTTTCTTCTCGGAGACATTTAGGAGAAGAGGGGAGTAAAGCAGTTACCAAAATAGAAGGGAAAAGGGTGAAAGGAGTTTTTCTATTGGGTCGGTCAGCCCAACCCTGGCTCCACGTCTAATGTGGATTTACTTGCCATTATTTCTACTTCACATGAAGCCACCGAGAGTCTCCTATGTACTGTATGTGGCAGAATGCACTCGATAAGGCAAGTACGGAAAAGTATTTCCACTGGGTGAGTCAAAAATTAGAGGACAAAAATTTAAGATCACCAAAAGAATGAATGTAAGGAATCTTACAACACCAGGTTATAGTCCAACAAATTTATTTTAAAATCACAAGCTTTCGGAGATTATCTCCTTCGTCAGATGACGAAGGAGATAATCTCCGAAAGCTTGTGATTTTAAAATAAATTTGTTGGACTATAACCTGGTGTTGTAAGATTCCTTACATTTGTCCACCCCAGTCCATCACCGGCATCTCCACAAAAGAATGAAGGGAGAGCTTAGGAGAATTTTTTTTCATTGGTTGTTGGTACATCCTTCTAGAAACAAGTGGTGGAAACAGAAACCATAATTGCTTTTAAAAGGGAAATGGATAAATACTTAAAAAAGAAAATGGTATGGGGAAAATGAGCAGGGGAATGGGACTGAATGGACAGCTCTTTCAGAGGTACAGGCACGATGGGCTGAATGGCCTTTCGTATTGTAAAATTCTAGGATTCCAAACACTGGGCGTTTTACTCCAATTCCCCATGTGCAGCCTTTGCTCCTCTGATACCAATTCATTCCCTCCACTCCACCCCCGAACTTCCCTGCCTTTCAAAAGCCTCCTTAAAACACTCTCTCCAACTGTTTTCTGCACACTCTCCTTCCAACCGTTCTGCCCCTTCCATTTTTCTTCGTTTGCCTTGTAAGGTACTCTGACATCTTTGTGTGAGGAGGACTAGATGAGTACAAGTTGCTACAGTTAGAAATTCCCATATGTACTAGCTCATCAGGTTAAGTCTCAAACTATATTTAAAGCCATATTTTTAATGTTTATATGATTGAGCCCAGTTGCTAATTGAATCACATCGCAGAGGGTTAAAATGGAGACACCACTGTGACATCCATAGAAACATAGAAAATAGGAGCAAGAGTAGGCCATTCTGCCCTGCTCCGCCATTCAAAATGATCATGGCTGATCGTCTAACTCAGTATCCTGTTGTCACTTTTTCCCCATATCCCTTGATGCCTTTAGCATTAAGAAATATATCTATCACCTTCTTGAATACATCAAATGACTTGGTTTTCACTGCCTTCTGTGGTAGAGAATTCCACAGGTTCACCACCCTCAGTGAAGAAATGTCTCCTCATCTCGGTTCTAAATGACATACCCCGTATCCTGAGACTGTGACCCCTGGTTCTGGACTTTCCAGCCATCAGGAACATCCTCCCTGCATCTAGTCCTGTTAGAATTTTATATGTTTCGATGAGATCACCTCTCATTCTTCTAAACTCTAGTGAATATAGGCCTAGTCGACCCAATCTCTCCTCATAAGTCAGTCCTGCCATCCCAGGAATCAGTCTGGTGAACCTTTGTTGCATTCCCCCCATGGCAAGGATATCCTTCCTCTGATAAGGAGACCAAAACTCCAGATGTGGTCTCACCAAGGCCCTGTACAACTGCAGTAAGACATCCCTGCTCCTGTATTCAAATCCTCTTGCAATGAAGGCCAACATACCATTCGCCTTCCTAACTGCTTGCTGCACCTGTATGCTCGCTTTCAGCGACTGGTGTACGAGGACAACCAGGTCTTGTTGCACCTCCCCTTTTCCCAATCGATCACCATTCAGATAATAATCTGCCTTTCTGTTTTTACAACCAAAGTGGATAACCTCACATTTATCCACGTTATACTGCATCTGCCATGTTCTTGCCCACTCGTTCAACTTGCCTATATCACATTGGAGCCTCTTTGCATCCTCCTCACAGCTCACATTCCACCCCAGCTTTGTGTCGTCTGCAAACTTGGAAATGTTACATTTAGTTCCCTCATCCAAATCATTGATATATATTGTGAATAGCTGGGACCCAAGCACTAATCCCTGCGGTACCCCACTAGTCACTGCCTGCCACCCGTTTATTCCTACTCTCTGTTTCCTGTCTGTCAACCAATTCTCAATCCATGCCAGTATATTCCCCCCAATCCCATGTGCTTTAATTTTGCACACTAACCTCTTGTGTGGGACCTTATCAAAAGCCTTCTGAAAATCCAAGTACACCACATCCACTGGTTCTCCCCTATCTATTCTACTAGTTACATCCTCAAAAAACTCCAGCAGATTTGTTAAGCATGATTTCCCTTTCATAAACCCATTCTGACTTTGTCCAATCCTGTTAATGCCCTCCAAGTGTTCTGTTATCACCGTTTATAATAAACTCTAGAATTTTCCCCACTACTGATGTTAGGCTAACTGGTCTGTAATTCCCTGTTTTTTCTCTCCCTCCTTTTTTAAATAGTGGGGTTACATTTGCCACCCTCCAATCTGTAGGAACTGTTCGAGTCTGTAGAATTTTGGAAGATGATCACCAATGCATCCACTATTTCCAGGGCCACTTCCTTTAGTACTCTGGGATGTAGATTATCAAGCCCTGGGGATTTGTCAGCCTTTAGCCCCATTAATTTCCCTAGCACTATTTTTTTTTACTAATACTGGTTTCCTTCAGTTCTTCCCTCTCACTAGACCCTTGGTTCCCTAACATTTCTGGCAGGTTATTTGTGTCCTCCTTTGTGAGGACAGAACCAAAGTATTTAATTGTTCTGCCATTTCTTTGTTCCCCATTATAATTTCCCCCATTTCTGACTGTAAGAGAGCTACATTTGTCTTCACTAATTTTTTTCTCGACATATTAATAGAAGCTTTTACAGTCAGTTTTTATGTTCCCTGCTAGTTTACTCTCTCACTCTATTTTTCCCCTCTTATTCAATCTCTTTGTCCTCCTACACAGTAACGATGATGCTATATGTAATCGAATGAGTGCAGGACTAACATCACCAATCCAGGACTGGGCAAAAAAAAACTTGGGGCCTGGTAATCAACGTAATGTATCCACTTGAGCTGTAGAAAAATAACTTTAAAAGACAAAGAAGCAGTGCAGGAAAATGATTGGGGTAAGGATAACCAGATTGTGTCAGGAAGATAGAGCGTACAAACAAAAGACAACAAATATGGTCCGAGTAAGAAAAAAAATGGTAATAAGACAAATAGGCCCATAGAAAAAAAAAACGTTAAGATGTCTACAAATGTTAAAAAGACAAATCTAAAGGCACTGTATCTGAATGCACGAAGCATTCGTAATAAGGTAGACAAATTAACCGCGCAAATAGATTTAAATGGATATGATATAATAGTAATTACAGAGACATGGCTGCAGGGTTACCAAGGCTGGGAGCTGAATATCCAAGGGTATTTGATATTTAGGAGGACAGGCAAAAAGGAAAAGGAGATGGGGAGGCGTGGTTAGTAAAGGATGAAATCAGAGTAATAGTGAGAAAGGATATTCACTCAGAAAATCAAGATGTGGAATCAGTCTGGGTGAAGTTAAGAAGCACCAAGGGGCAGAAAACACTGGTGGGCGTTGTCGATAGGCCTCCAAACAGTAGTGGTAATGTAGGGGATCGGATCAAACAGGAAATTTTTTGATGCATGTAACAAGGGTACTACAGTAAATCATGGGTGACTTTAATCTGCATATAGATTGGCCAAACCAAATTAGCAATAATACTGTGGAGGATGAATTCCTGGAATGTGTAAGAGATGGTTTTTTTAGACCAGTACGTTGAGGAGCCAACCAGGGAACAGGCTATCCTAGATTGGGTATTGTGCAATGATTAGGAGTTAATTAATAATCTTGTTGTGCAGGGTCCTTTAGGGAAGAGTGACCATAACATGATAGAATTCTTCATTAAGATGGAAAGTGAAGTAGTCCAATCCGAAACTAGGGTCCTAAATCTAAACAAAGGAAACTACGAAGGTATGAGGAGTGAGTTGGCTATGATAGATTGGGAAGCTTCATTAAGAGGCATAACGGTGGATAGGCAATGGCTAACATTTAAGGAACAAATTCATGAATTGCAACAATTATACATTCCTTTCTGGCGCAAAAACACAAAAGGAAATGCAGCCCAACCATGGCTAACAAAAGAAATTAAGGATAGTATTAGATCCAAAGAGGAGTCATATAAAGTTGCCAGAAAAAGTAACAAGTCAGAAGATTGGGAGCAGTTTAGAATTCAGCAAAAAAGGACCAAGAGATTGATTAAGAGGCGAAAAATAGACAGAGTAAACTTGCAAGGAACATAAAAGTGGACTTTTTTTTTAATTCGTTCACGGGATGTGGGCGTCGCTGGCGAGGCCAGCATTTATTGCCCATGCCGAATTGCCCTCGAGAAGGTGGTGGTGAGCCGCCTTCTTGAACCGCTGCAGTCCGTGTGGTGACTGTTCTCCCACAGTGCTGTTAGGAAGGGAGTTCCAGGATTTTGACCCAGCGACGATGAAGGAACGGTGATATATTTCCAAGTCGGGATGGTGTGTGACTTGGAGGGGAACGTGCAGGTAGTGTTGTTCCCATGTGCCTGCTGCTCTTGTCCTTCTAGGTGGTAGAGGTCGCGGGTTTGGGAGGTGCTGTCGAAGAAGCCTTGGCGAGTTGCTGCAGTGCATCCTGTGGATGGTACACACTGCAGCCACAGTGCGCCGGTGGTGAAGGGAGTGAATGTTTAGGGTGATGGATGGGGTGCCAATCAAGCGGGCTGCTTTATCTTGGATGGTGTCGAGCTTCTTGAGTGTTGTTGGAGCTGCACTCATCCAGGCAAGTGGAGAGTATTCCATCACACTCCTGACTTGTGCCTTGTAGATGGTGGAAAGGCTTTGGGGAGTCAGGAGGTGAGTCACTCGCCGCAGAACACCCAGCCTCTGACCTGCTCTCGTAGCCACAGTATTTATATGGCTGGTCCAGTTCAGTTTCTGGTCAATGGTGACCTCCAGGATGTTGATGGTGGGGGATTCGGCGATGGTAATGCCGTTGAATGTCAAGGGGAGGTGGTTAGACTCTCTCTTGTTGGAGATGGTCATTGCCTGGCACTTATCTGGCGCGAATGTTACTTGCCACTTATGAGCCCAAGCCTGGATGTTGTCCAGGTCTTGCTGCATGCGGGCTCGGACTGCTTCATTATCTGAGGGGTTGCGAATGGAACTGAACACTGTGCAGTCATCAGCGAACATCCCCATTTCTGACCTTATGATGGAGGGAAGGTCATTGATGAAGCAGCTGAAGATGGTTGGGCCTAGGACACTGCCCTGAGGAACTCCTGCAGCAATGCCCTGGGGCTGAGATGATTGGCCTCCAACAACCACTACCATCTTCCTTTGTGCGAGGTATGACTCCAGCCACTGGAGAGTTTTCCCCCTGATTCCCATGGACTTCAATTTTACTAGGGCTCCTTGGTGCCACACTCGGTCAAATGCTGCCTTGATGTCAAGGGCAGTCACTCTCACCTCTGGAATTCAGCTCTTTTGTCCATGTTTGGACCAAGGCTGTAATGAGGTCTGGAGCCGAGTGGTCCTGGCGGAACCCAAACTGAGCATCGGTGAGCAGGTTATTGGTGAGTAAGTGCCGCTTGATAGCACTGTCGACGACACCTTCCATCACTTTGCTGATGATTGAGAGTAGACTGATGGGGCGGTAATTGGCCGGATTGGATTTGTCTTGCTTTTTGTGGACAGGACATACCTGGGCAATTTTCCACATTGTCGGGTAGATGCCAGTGTTGTAGCTGTACTGGAACAGCTTGGCTAGAGGCGCAGCTAGTTCTGGAGCACAAGTCTTCAGCACTACAGCTGGGATGTTGTCGGGGCCCATAGCCTTTGCTGTATCCAGTGCACTCAGCCATTTCTTGATATCACGTGGAGTGAATCGAATTGGCCGAAGACTGGCTTCCGTGATGGTGGGGATATCGGGAGGAGGCTGAGATGGATCATCCACTCGGCACTTCTGGCTGAAGATGGTTGCAAACGCTTCAGCCTTGTCTTTTGCACTCATGTGCTGGACTCCGCCATCATTGAGAATGGGGATGTTTGCAGAGCCTCCTCCTCCCGTTAGTTGTTTAATTGTCCACCACCATTCACGACTGGATGTGGCAGGACTGCAGAGCTTTGATCTGATCCGTTGGTTGTGGAATCGCTTAGCTCTGTCTATAGCATGTTGCTTCCGCTGTTTAGCATGCATGTAGTCCTGAGTTGTAGCTTCACCAGGTTGGTACCTCATTTTTAGGTACGCCTGGTGCTGCTCCTGGCATGCTCTTCTACATTCCTCATTGAACCAGGGTTGATCCCCTGGCTTGTTGGTAATGGTAGAGTGAGGAATATGCCGGGCCATGAGGTTACAGATTGTGCTGGAATACAATTCTGCTGCTGCTGATGGCCCACAGCGCCTCATGGATGCCCAATTTTGAGCTGCTAGATCCGTTCTGAATCTATCCCATTTAGCACGGTGGTAGTGCCACACAACACGTTGGATGGTGTCCTCAGTGCGAAGACGGGACTTCATCTCCACGAGGACTGTGCGGTGGTCACTCCTACCAATACTGTCATGGACAGATGCATTTGCGACAGGGAGATTGGTGAGGACAAGGTCAAGTAAGTTTTTCCCTCGTGTTGGTTCGCTCACCACCTGCCGCAGGCCCAGTCTAGCAGCTATGTCCTTCAGGACTCGGCCAGCTCGGTCAGTAGTGGTGCTACCGAGCCACTCTTGGTGATGGACATTGAAGTCCCCCACCCAGAGTACATTCTGTGCCCTTGCTACCTCAGGTGCTTCCTCCAAGTGGTGCTCAACATGGAGGAGGACTGATTCATCAGCTGAGGGAGGACGATAGGTGGTAATCAGCAGGAGCTTTCCTTGCCCATGTTTGACCTGATGCCATGAGATTTCATGGGGTCCAGAGTCAATGTTGAGGACTCCCAGGGCCACTCCCTCCTGACTGTATATCACTGTACCGCCACCTCTGGTGGGTCTGTCCTGCCGGTGGGACAGGACATACCCAGGGATGGTGATGGAAGTGTCTGGGACGTTGGCTGAAAGATATGATTCTGTGAGTATGGCTATGTCAGGCTGTTGCTTGACTAGTCTGTGGGACAGCTCTCCCAATTTTTGCACAAGTCCCCAGATGTTAGTAAGGAGGACCTTGCAGGGTCGACTTGGCTTGGTGTTTTGCCGTTGTCGTGTCCGGTGCCTAGTGGTCCGATGCCGGGTGGTCCGTCCGGTTTTATTCTTATGACTTTTCGTAGCGAGATTTTACAACTGAGTGGCTTGCTCGGCCATTTCAGAGGGCAATTAAGAATCAACCACATTGCTGTGGGTCTGGAGTCACATAGGCCAGACCGGGTAAGGACGGCAGGTTTCCTTCCCTAAAGGACATTAGTGAACCAGATGGGTTTTTACGACAATCCGGTAGTTTCATGGCCATCATCACTGATACTAGTATTTTAATTCCAGATTTTTATTTAATTAATTGAATTTAATTAATTAATTGAATTTAAATTCGCCAGTTGCCGTGGCGGGATTTCAACTCATGACTCTGGATTTTAGTCCAGGCCTCTGTAAAAGCTTCTACAGTATGTAAAAAGAAAAAGATTAATGGAGACAAATGTAGGTCTCTTAGTCAGAAACAGGAGAATTTATAATGGGGAACAGGGAAATAGCAGAGCAATTAAACAAATACTTTGGTTCTGTCTTCACGGAAGAGGACTCAAATAACTTCCCAGAAATGCTGGGGAACAAAGGGACTAGTGTTAGTAAATTAGTATTAGTAAAAAAAAGTGCTGGAGAAATTAATGGGACTGAAAGCCGATAAATCCCCAGGGCCTGTTAATCTGCATCCCAGAGTACGAAAAGAGGTAGCCATGGAAGTAATGGATGCATTAGTTGTCATCTTCCAAAATTCTATAGATTATGGAACAGTTCCTGCAGATTGGAGGGTGGAAAATATAACCCCACTATTTAAAAAAGGGAGAGAGAAAACAGGGAATTACAGCCTAACATCAGTAGTAGGGAAAACGCTAGAGTCTATTAAACGACGTGATAACAGGACACTTAGAAAACATCAACGGAATTAGACAAAGGCAACATGGATTTATGAAACGGAAATCATGTTTAACAAACCCACTGGAGTTTTTTTTTTTGAGGATGTAACTGGTGGAATAGATGAGGGAGAACCGGTGGATGTGGTTTATTTGGATTTTCAGAAGGCCTGTGATAAAGTCCCATATAAAAGAGGTTAGTGTGCAAAATTAAAGCACATGGGATTAGGGGTAATATACTGGCATGGATTGAAAATTAGTTAACAGACAGGAAACAGAGAGTAGGAATAAAGGGGTCTTTTTCGGGTGGCAGGCAGTGACTAGTAGGGTACCGCAGGGATCAGTGCTTGGGCCTCAGCTATTCACAATATATATCAATGATTTGGATGAGGGAACCAAATGTAATATTTCCAAATTTGCTGACAACACAAAACAAGGTGGGATTGTGAGTTGAGGAGGATGCAAAGAGGCTTCAAGGCGATTTAGACAAGTTGAGTGAGTGGGCAAATACATGGCAGATACAGTATAATGTGGATAAACGTGAAGTTATCCACTTTGGAAGGAAAAACAGAAAGGCAGAGTATTATTTAAATGGTGATAAATTGGGAAATGTTGACGTACAAAGGGACCTGGGTGTCCTTGTACACCAGTCACTGAAAGCAAACATGCAGGTGCAGCAAGCAGTTAGGAAGGCAAATGGTATGTTGGCCTTCATTGCAAGACAATTTGAGTACAGGAGCAAGGATGCAGGGAGGATGTTTCCCCTGGCTGGGGGGTCCAGAATGAGGGGTCGGACAGAATACAGGGTAGGACTGAGATGAGGAGAAATTTCTTCACTTAGAGGGTGGTGAACCTGTGGAATTCTCTACCACAGAAGGCTGTGGAGGCCAAGTCACTGAATATATTTAAGAAGGAGCTAGATAGATTTCTTGATACAAAAGGCATCAAGGAGTATGGGGAGAGAGCGGGAATATGGTATTGAGATAGAGGATCAGCCATGATCATATTGAATGGCGGAGCAGGCTCGAAGGGCTCTACTCCTGCTCCTATTTCCTATGTTTCTATCTACTTGGACTCCCCCCTTCCCTAGTAAAGTCTGTAAACTACTGAAGGGTAGCAGCAGTGTGGGCAATTTTAGGCATGGAATTAAGAGCATCACTTAAAAACTGACTTGCATTTATATAGCCCTCGGAAACAACCCAAAGTGCTTCACATACAGAGAATTACTTTGACGTGCAACCACTGCCAATGCGTAGGCAAACGTGTGCACAGCAAGATCCCTCAAACACTTCAATGAACAACCACTTAATCTGCACTTGGTGATGTTGGAGGAGAGGGGTATGTTGGCCAGGACACTGGGACAATTCCCTGCTCTTCTTTGAATAGTGCTATTGGATCTGTAACCTTCACCTAAACAGGCAAGTAGAGCCTTAGTTTAACATCTCATCCAAGAAATGGCGCCTTTGACAATGCAGCACTGCGTCGGTACTGTACAGGAGCATCAGCCTAACTGTGATCAAGTCCCAGGAGAGAGTGCTTCCAACAGAAAGTGTACTAGCTTCGGGGGTGGGTGGGAGGGAGGAGACGGGGTGGAGAAAGAGGGGGGTTAATAAACTCAAATGTCTAATACCTTTTGGTCCATTTTCCAATACTTCTTCTGAAGATTCTGGCTCAGGCTCTTTCTCCGAGCAGTCTGTGTGTGTAGCCGTCTGTCCGTTCACTGTCGGGACCTCCCCTACCCCAATGTGGGTTGTTGATACTATTGGCTCCTGTAGCTGTTTCTGTAGTGTGGCCTGAAGGGACCAAAGAAATCCAAAGACAACATAAGCCTGCTGTTCTTATCGAGACACAACCAGCAGGATGTTACAACACAACTGACCCAGGTGAGGATCTATTCCACTAGTCTGGGGTAGGACAGCATTACTTTCTCCCCATCTATTTTCCTGAAGGCTCCGACTCCTCACTGAGGTGTGGTTGCAAGGACAGCGGTCATCCTCTGGTCCGTTGCTCAAGTGGGAGTTATTCATGTATGCACTTTTGTGGTCTATTCAACCACAGGAGGCATCACAGCCAATCCTGTCCTTGCTCGACATCTACGCAGGCACACCGTCAATGTGGGTTGCTGAGGACAGTTTAGGAGCAGGGATGCTGGTTGGTTTTCCCATTCCCAATCAAGAGGCACTGAGCCTTGGCTGAGATCAGTTAACTCAACACAGACTGGGCAGTGAACGTGGGGGTGCTGGTGGCCTGTTCAGCTCAGCTTTTCACTGTATAATCTCAATGAGGAGTTCTCCCCAACAAGAAAGCAGGATGTCCTAGCCAATAAGTGTACTCGATTGAGGTGGGAAAAACAATCAATCTGCACCCCCCACTTCCTAGGCTAGATTGGTGAAAATCACAAATACATCACAGCAATCCTCTGACATGTTGCACAACACTGTAGGACCTCGGTTGGGATAAGAATTTTTGAGGAAAAACCATTAGACTCAAGAAGCCCTTCTATTCTCAACTCCACATACTTGCATCTCACCATCTCTCAAATCCTCTCTCCAGAAACTCTGGAAACCATTTACAGTCCCCCTTTTAAATGTCCTTCCCTGGTGACTTAACTGACTCCATAACCTTTGCTCGACCTCTTTTCAGGCGGGATTAATCCCGAGTATTGATTTAGTCTGAAAGTTTTCCATGTTAGTTTTAGTCTTGTTTGGGCCATGAATTTTAGTTTGGGTCCTCAGAAGAAAATTTAGCTTGGCCACCCCCCAACCAAAAAAAAAAATTTAACCAACAACTTCATTTCAGTTGACGAGACCAGAGTTACAAACTGATACTTAAAAAGTACATCCACCCAATTATTAAAAGCCTACCAGGTCTGAAGAAGCAGGAATTAAGGCTGTGTGGTACTGGCACAGGAAAACTTCCCATTCTTGTACCCACCCTGTATTTGAAGAGGCTAATGTCTTGTTCACTGAACACCGATCCCTTTCACTGCTTGCTCTCTACTGTGCCCACCCTACCTGCTGCTGTGCTAGCTGCACCTGGTACAGCTGTTGCATGTACTGTTGGTAGTGCTGCTCTTGAAGCTGTCGAATCAGGAGTTGCTGTTGCTCGAAGTTGCCCGGATACTGCTGGGCTGCATACTGCTGGAACTGCACTGCAGTCTGCGTGTTTAAGGCAGCCATGATTTGTTGCCTAAAATCAAAAGTTTGAAGAGTAAAGTTCTGGGTTAAAGTCTCTCACGTTTTCACAGGATGATTGAATTTCTGATGCTTTCCTTGCTCCTTTCCCCATCCCATTCACCCTCCTGTCAATAGTCTACTGGATAAATGAACCACCCAACCATGCAGACCGGGAAGGTCCCAAGCTCCAGCACGGAGGTTAGAAACTAGAACCGCCCTGATTCTAGCCAGGCCATTATGGGGGCTCTAATATTGGCCACAGCACCACCAGGCAGGGTCCTGCTCCCCAACATTATCCAATGACTCCTACAGGAAGGTGCCATTTGTAACAGGCTCTGCAGTAATGGCTCCCCATGTTGGGTCGACAACCCAACATCGAGGCTGACACATGAAGAATGGTCACTTTGACGAGGTACAAGGCGACTGATGCTCAGAACTGTATTCCGGCACGAGTGAGCATCATGAGATAGAGCGATTTAATGTTAGATTTTACCCTGGTGCTACTCATGGACACCACTAGGGAAGGCAGCAGATAAATGATTAAATAAAACCACTCTTGGGACAACTGCCAGCCAGTTACGTATAGCAGCGACAACAGGACCAACGACTGCCTGTTGGGGTAGGAGGTAAGAGAAAAAAATATTCACATCCATTAAGGCCTCAGCACTTCGCTAAACATCTCAGAACGCTGCACAATTAATGAGTTTTTGGACTCTTTTGAAGGCAAACGTAGCAGCCCTTCAGCAACAGCGCTATCCCACAAACAGCAATGAGGCAACCTCTTGGCTCTCTCTCCCCCCCCCCCCCCCCCCCCAGCCCCCGGTGGTGTTGGTTGAGGAAGGAATATTGGCCAAGACATCAGGAGAACTCCCTGCTCTTCTTCAATAAGTGCCATTCATCAAATAGTTGAGTGACATGAGAGGGCCTCAGTTTACCATCTCATCCAAAAGGCGGCACCTCCAGTAATCAGCACTCCTTCATGCCTGCACCAGAATGTCAGCAAGTTGACGTGCCCATATCTTGGAGTGAGACTTGAACCTTCAACCTTCAGATCCAGAGACGAGGGAGCTACCAACAGAGCTAAGTTGAGACTATAACACAATGGTAATTTCAATACTAGCAATCCCCAAATGAATGATATAAAAAGCTCATCAAGCACATTTAAACTACTGAGCTTCATCTGATGAACAGCTCTTACTTTTGTTGCTCCATTCGAAACCGTTCTTCCTCCAGCCGCCTCCTCTCCTCCTCTTCCCGCCTCCTTTTCTCTTCCTCCTCTCGCTGCCTTCTTTCTTCCTCCTGCCGCAAACGTTCTCGCTCCTCCTCTTCCCTACGACGCCTCTCCTCCTCTTCTCTCCTGTGGACAGAAAACAAACCGGAATATACTGTAAAACGAAGTGGTCTGCACGCAGGTGACTGCGCAAGTTCCGTATGGATACCAACATCAACAACTTGCATTTATATAGCGCCTTTAACATAGTAAAATGTCCCAAGGCGCTCCACAGGAGCGATCAGACAAAATTTGACATCGAGCCACATAAGGACATATTAGGACAGGTGACCAAAGGCTTGGTCCAAGAGGTAGATTTTAAGGAGTGTCTTAAAGGAGAGAGAGGTAGAGAGGCAGAGAGGTTTAGGGAGGGAGTTCAAGAGCTTAGGGACTAGGCAGCTGAAGGCATGGCTGCCAATGGTGGGGCGAAGGAAATCGGTGACAATTTGGCAAAAAGCCAGAATTGGAGGAACACAGATCTTGGAGGGTTGTAGGGCTGGAGGAGGTTAAAGAGATAGGTAGGGGTGAGGCCATGGACAGATCAAATACAAAGATGAGAATTTAGACAACTGCTTTTACAAGGGAGCCCAGCAATCGGGGAGGGGTGGCATGGACTTCACCTCAGAAGAGAGGTGTTGAACAAAGAGCTTGTATTCAATTAGTTAACACAGAGGGTGGTGAATACGGAACCTGCTGCATGGGTAGACAGATAGTGCTGGCCAACTCAAGTAGGAAATGGATAGATATTTGGCTGAGAAGGGGGTTGAGGAGTATAAGAGTATAGCAAATGGTACTTTCCTAAAGATTAGGCAAGTGGGCCATGCAACATCAGGGATATTGATGGGAAATAGCTCTCTACAGCACATTGGAACCTGGCAAAGGGGGAGGGAAGAGAGAGAGCAGTGAAGTGGATGGTACAGTGCATTACCACATTGTACCCTCACCTCTAGGATCCGGGTTCAAATTCACTCCAGACCTATAAGTTTCCCATCTTCTGGCTATAAGGAGAATGAGTTTGGGACAGCATGAACCCAGTTGCAAGTGGGTGTGGGCAACCAACACCACAAAACTGCCCCTAATTTTGATGGAAAATGGAAACCATGTCTCACTGATTGGAAGTATGATGTGGAGATGATTGGAAGTAGAGCCTGCTCATTTCAAGTTGGGTGCAACACATGTTACTGGGGCAAAGCAGAGGAACCTTCACTCTGCATCTAACCAATGCCATACTTGACCTGTAAGTACTAGATGCAGACACCAGATGCCCAAAATGGGAAAGCATTCCCAATCCCTGTGCACTAACATCTCTGGTTAGCACATCATTTTTTAAAAATAAAACAGATCCCATAAAAGCAGACTTCAATGAGGAAACAATCGGGTGCTTTTTGATCACCGTCAGCTCCCCTGTTTCATGATAAAAAGTAAAATTAGTGCAGAGTTTAGATTCACCTTACTTTAAACAGAGGCGGGTAAATATCAGGATCAGACAGCCCAGGGAGACAGTGGAGGTGCATCAGTGTCAGCAAAATCATGACGGAACTAGGTAAATATTATTTGGCCAGGAAAGGGACTGAGGTCTATGATTTTCCATTTGACTTCAAACCAGGAGCAACTGAGCCGTATGATGTGATTTGGAACCACAGGGCGGCAGTTCGGCCCATTGTGCCTGTATGAACTCTGCGAGAGCAATCCAAAACTGATCCCATTGCCCTGCTCTGCCATAGTTCTGTATTTTCCTCTGCTTCAAAGGTTTATCCAATTTTCCATTAAAAGATGCAGTGGTCTCTGCCTCTTTCACTCCCTGTGGCCAAGTATGCTCCAACAACCCTCTGTGTAAAGGGTTTTCTCCTAACTTCACTCCTCGCGCTCAGTGACAATTTTAAATTGATGTCCTCTTGTTCCGGACTGCACATGAAATAACCTTTGTTCACCATCAAAACCCTTCAGAATTAAAAAACTTCTATTAAATCAGGCATGGACATGATGGACCGAATGGCCCCAATGGCTGCCCCTCTGTGCCGTAACTTTCTATGATTCTATGAAATCTCCTCTGCTGCAGTGGAAATAGTCCTAGTAACTAAAGTCTTTTTTTCCTCCATTCTTGGGATCTGCACGTTGCTGGCCCTGGATACAGCCGAGTGGTTTGCTAGGCCCCTTTAGAGGGCAGTCAAGAGTCAACAACGTTGGTGTGGGGATTGGAGTCACATATACGCCGGACCGGGTAAGGATGGCTGGTTTCCCCTTAGTGGCACCAGCTTTCTAATTTCCAGATTTTTTTTCCGAACTGAATTCAAATTCTCAATGGTTATTCGCCCAGGCTTTTGGATTACCAGTAGAGAAACATAACCACTATACTACCATGCACATGCAAATTTCTCTTCATAGCTAGAGTTCCCCATCCTTGGCATCATCCCGGTAGATCTACACTGCATGCCTTCCATGGCTTTAATGATCTATCTATAATGGAGCACACAAAACTGTACATCTTCTACAGGCATGTAAACAGTAAATGGGTAGTAAGAGGAGGGGTGGGACCGATTAGGGACCAAAAAGGAGATCTATGCATGGAGGCAGAAGGCATGGCTGAGGTACTAAATGAGTACTTTGCACCTGTTTTTACCAAGGAAGAAGATGCTGCCAAAAATCACAAAAAGTACACGATGAGGTAGTTGAGATGGGCTAAAAATTGATAAAGAGGAGGTACTAGAAAGGCTAGCTATACCTAAAGTAGATAAGTCACCCGGTCCAGATGGGATGCATCCTAGGTTGATGAGGGAAGTAAGGGTGGAAATTGCGGAGGTATTGGCCATAATCTTCCAAACATCCTTAGATACGGGGGTGGTGCCAGAGGACTGGAGAATTGCAAATGTTACACCCTTGTGCAAAAAAGGGTGTACGGATAAACCCAACAACTACAGGCCAGTCAGTTTAACCTCGGTAGTGGGGAAACTTTTAGAAACGATAATCCTGGACAAAATTAACAGTCACTTGGACAAGTGTGGATTAATAAAGGAAAGCATGGATGTGTTAAAGGCAAATCATGTTTAACCAACTGGATAGAGTTTTTTGATGAGGTAACAGAGGGTCGATGAAGGCAATGCAGTTGATGTGGTGTATATGGACTTCCAAAAGGCGTTTGATAAAGTGCCGCATAATAGGCTTGTCATCAAAGTTGAAGCCCATGGAATAAAGGGGGCAGTGGCAGCATGGATACCAAATTGACTAAGTAATCGGAAACAGAGTAGTGGTGAACGGTTGTTTTTTTTAAGACTGGAGGGAGGTGTACAATGGTGTTCTCCAGGGATCAGTACTAGGACCATTGCTTTTTTTGATATATATTAATGACTTGGAGGTACAGGGCACAATTTCAAAATCTGCAGATGACACAAAACTTGGAAGGGTAGTGAAAAGTTAGGATAGTGATAGGCTTCAAGAGGACACAGACAGGCTGGTGGAATGAGCAGACATAAATTTAAGGTGACTGGCAATAGAACCAAAGGTGACATGAAAAAAACTTTTTTTTTAAACACAGCGAGTGGTTGTGATCTGGAATGCACTGCCTGAGGGGGTGGTGGAGGCAGAATCAATTGTGGCTTTCAAAAGGGAACTGGATAAGTACTTGAAGGGAAAAAATTTGCAGGGCTACGTGGATAGGGTGGGGGAGTGGGACTAGCTGGATGGCTCTTGCAGAGAGCTGGCACAGATTTGACGGGCCGAATGGCCTCCTTCCATGCTGTAACCATTCTATGATTCCATTACTGTTAGCCCTAGTTTTATCATATGCTCAGTTAGTCTATGTATCCACGAACTCTCTTTGATTCACTCCCTTTTCATTTGGTGGGATTGTATTATTTTGTACTCTGTTTCTCATATTCTCATTGCTGACCCATCAACTTATTAGCTAATTTGATCGCTTTTCTCAATGTTCTTTTCCAGTCCAGCGCCCATATCTTTGTTCATTATCCTTTTCTAGTTTCGCGTTGGATGTAACTATGATGTGGTTGCTAATTGGTCTCCTCTCATCGGTTATTTGTCCCATTTCATTTCTCAGAACTAGATCAAACAATGCTTCTTTCCTCGTTGAACCAATAAAATGACATAGGAAACAGTCTGGGATGTCTGACACATGATCCATCTTTATTGCATTCTATCTTGGGATTGTTAAAAATCATCCATTATTGCCCTGTTCTTACATATCAGAGTCTGCATATTTTACATTTTTTTAAAAATTCGTTCATGGGATGTGGGCGTTGCTGGTAAGGCCAGTATTTATTGCCCATCCCTAATTGCCCTTGAGGAGGTGGTGGTGAGCATATCTTTGCATGCTGGTGATGACAATACTCTAAAGTGGCTGGAATTATATGCAGAGTCTGCAATACACTAAATAATAATGAGTCTGCAGAGTTCCTCCTCTATCTGATCTCCCGTTTGGTGGCTGCTAATACTTACTGAAAATTGCCTCTTTCTGTTCCTCAACTCAATGCATAGGGATTCCACCTTCATGAAATTCCCAGGACATTAGGTTCTTGCACGGTGATAGAATCCTTTATTAATACTTCCACAGCTCCCCCCTTTTCTCCCCTCCCTATCACTCCTCAAAATGTTACAACCAGCAATATTAAGTTCCTAAATCAAAAGCAACACACTGCAGATGCTGGAAATCGAAATAAAAGCAGAAAATGCTGGAAAAGCTCAGCAAGTCAGGCAGCATCTGTGGAGAAAGAGTTAATGTTTCAGGTCTGACGAAAGGACTTTGATCTGAAAGGTTAACTCTGTTTCTTTCTCCACAGTTGCTGCCTGGCTTGCTGAGCTTTTCTAGTATTTTGTGTTTTTATATTAAGTTCCTAGTCTTGTCCAAACCTAAAACATGTGTTACAACTATTAGATCATAGCCCTCCATAGTTAGTAATTTTTTTTTAAAAATCACTCTCGGGATGTGGGCCTCGCTGGCAAGGCCTGCATTTATTGCCCATCTCCTAGTAGTCCTTGAGGAGGTGGTGGTGAGCCTTCCTTCTTGAACTGCTACAGTCCATGTGGTGAAGGTACCCCCTCAGTGTTGTTAGGTAGGGAGTTCCAGGATTTTGACCCAGCAACGATGAAGGAACATTGATACATGCTCCTCAATCTCCAATTTTGTTTTGAATGCTTTGTGCGTTGACATATATGACACTGGAGAAAGCAACCAGTCAGTGCTCCCCTCAAAGTAGTTAGACTGCTGTCATTAAGTGGAAATCTGCCACTTCAAAAGTATTCTGTTTTTAAAGTTATAATTAAGAAAGTTGATTAGTGCCAATAGGGCGGGTAGCTCGATCGCTAAGGTGTAGGCTGCGTATTAACGTTACTCACGCTTCAAATTAAGGGTTTGTGGGATGAAACACCTACGTTTAACAAATTTAAGGGCTTACTTTGCTATCTATTTTACTTGGACTAAAGAAAATGGATAAAAGAACGAGCTTGTATATAGCACCTTTCGTGACCTCAGAACGTCCCACAGCACTTTCCAGCCAATTAAGTACTTTTTGAAGTGTAGCCACTGCTGTAACATGGCAGCCAATCTGCGCACAAGGTTCCACAAACAGCAATGAGATAATGACTAGATAATGTGTTTTAGTGATGTTGGTTGAGGGATAAATATTGTCTAGGGAACTGGGGAGAATTGCCCGGCACTACTTCGAATAGTGCCATGGGATCTTATTACATCCACCTGAGGGGGCAGGCAGGGCCTCGGTTTAACGTCTCATCCGAAAGACGGCAACTCTGATCAGTACAGTACTCCCTCAGTACTGTACTGGAGTGTCATTCTAGATTACGTGCTCAAATCTCTGGAGTGAGACGTGAAGCCACGACCTCTGACTAAGAAGTAAGTGCGCTACACACTGAGCCACGGCTGACACAGTGTGATAGATCAGCTCAGAGAAATAGCTTGTCTGCACGGCGTAACTGGAACTGTGCTTTATAAACACCGTAAGCTCCTTATTAAATCGCTACCCTGTAAAGACAGGCAGTGCTGTTCTTACCTCTTCCTCTCCTGTTCCTCCTTCTCTATTTTATGGGAGGTGACATACGGTTCAAACAGATTGCAGCATTTGTTCAGCAACTGGACAAATTCCACCATGGCATCTTCTTTCCCCATGTTCCCCAGGGTGGTCCATTCTCTCCTGATGATAAACATTAACACAGTTAGAAAAGACAGATACGCACTTAAATAGTGCCTTACCAAATCTCCAACATCACTAAATGCTTCTAATATAATGAATTATTTTGAACTGCAGTCACTTAAGTAGGCAAGCATAGAAGCCATTGGGCACACAGCAAGATCCCACAACCAGCGATATGAATGACCAGTTAATCTGTCTTTAGCGGTGTTGATTGAGGAGGAATGCTGCCCAGATGCAACCTGACCTGAGATATGTACAGCT
Organism: Heptranchias perlo; assembly: GCF_035084215.1. NCBI lineage: Eukaryota > Metazoa > Chordata > Chondrichthyes > Hexanchiformes > Hexanchidae > Heptranchias > Heptranchias perlo. Next base: position 127,727,159 of record NC_090329.1, read on the forward strand.
TCAGCATAACCATGGGAATTTTAACTGAACTGGCTTTAAGTGGGAATTAAGCTCCATGTTCTTCAAATAGGGCGGATGTTAAGGATCCCGTCGCACTATCGCCAGAACAGGCATTCGGATCAATGTCTCACCTGAAGGACAGCACCTCTGACAATGCAGCACTCCCCAGATTATGTGCCTAAATCCCGTAGTGAGGTTTGAACTCAACCTTCTGACTCGAGGGGCAAGGGCTACAAACTGAGCCACATTGACGGTGGATCAAAGAAAGCTAAAGTGAAACCTACACTAAGCTTTCACTTTCAGCACCAAATCAATAATTATGAAGACTGGCTGCCATTACAGCAGTTTATGAAATGAGACCAATGTCCTGGCTTCAACACTTCCTGGCATCTCTTTCTAAACTCACCTTTCACAACATTGAATCTGTGCCATCTTATCCTGCTGGCCCTGTGTATCTGAAAGTAATGCTCCATGCTTGCTTTCTCTGCCCCACAAAGAATCTTATGTACCTCTGTTGGATCCCTCAAAGACATCTTTTACTAATACCGAGACAGTCATAGGAACAGGAGTAGGCCATTCAGCCCCTCGAGTCCGTTCTGCCATTTAATTAGATCGTGGCTGATCTGTACCTCAAATCCATTTACCCATTTTTGATCCACATCCCTTAATACCCTTAACTAATAAAAATCTATCGATCTCAGTCTTGGAAGTTTCAATTGGCCCAGCATCCACAGCCTTTTGGGGAGGGAATTCCCAATTTCCACTACCAATGTCCTACCGTATCTAGTCATTCCTCATATCCCTAACACCAGGGCTCAGCCTCATCACTCCTCCTGCAGTGCCTCTACCCCCTGGTGTACTCTCATACTTGTGATCAGATGTATACAGAACACTGCAAGTGTCGCCCGACCAGAAGCCCATACAGCTTCAGCATAACCTCCGGGGGTCTGAACTCTAGAGGCTAGGAAGGGGAATTAAACGCACCCATCTGAAACGTTAACCGTGCTCTTTCAGATGCTGCCTGATCCAGTGTGTTTAGCTCAACATCTCTCCTGAAGCCGGCCGTCCAGTACCTTGCCCAAGTGGCCACTCCTAATGAATGATTTATGGTTTCTCTCTCTGGCTGCTTATTGCAAGAGGGAGTTCAATTAAGAGGTTGAGAAGCAGAGATCGCGCCATTCCAATTTGATTAGCGCTGGGATGGAAAATTAATAGCGCAACACAGTGGGAGCGAGAAAGGAAATGAGAGGATATTTTGCAAATGGAAACCAGCTGGACCAGCAGATGGCAAGTACAAGATCCTGCTGCACAGCCTTCCAGCCTTAGGGAGAGCTCAAGAGTACTATACGACCACAGTCAACACAAAGGGCATAGGCTTTCAAACTGGGCTCTACAGACCACAGCAGGCTGGCAAGGGCCAGATTTCTGACTGGGACTGGGCACACCCCACACCATGAGCAGTGCCTCAAGAGTTCTGTATTCCTTGTTTTTTTGCTCTATTCTATAATCCGCAACCACATTATTTCTGTTGTTTTACACTGATTTTTTTTTAAAATCCGCCTGCAACAAAGGCACGGTTTTCCTTTGGGCAGCTGATGCTCTTTATTTGGAAGTTAGGACAGTGCCTGCATCAAATTTAGCACGGTCCCCGAATCAGAAAAGTTTGAAAACCACTGTTGTAGGGAGTAGGGATGATGGGTTACCACCCAGGCAGGGTGGGCAGGTGTTGGGTTCCATCTATAGTCTAAATATCATAGAATCTTACAGCACAGGTGGCGGCCATTCGGCCCATTGTGTTTGTGCCAGCTCTTTGAAAGAGCTATCCAATTAGTCCCATTCTCCATGCAAAATTTTCCCTTTCAAGTATTTATCCAATTCACTTTTGAAAGTTATTAATGAATCTGCTTGCATCACCCTTTCAGGCAGTGCATTCCAGATCATAACTCGTTGCATGAAAAATTTTCTCATCTCATCTCCCCTCTGGCTCTTTTGCCAAGTCCCTTAAATCTGTGTCCTCTGGTTACCGACCCTCCTGCCAGTGGAAGTTTCTCTCCATTTACTCGATCAAAAGAGTAGATTTTGAACACCTCTATTAAATCTCCCATTAACCTTCTCTGCTTGAAGGAGATCACCAGATTCTCCAGACTCCCCACATAACTGAAGTCCCTCATCCCTGGTACCATTCTAGAAAATCCCTTCTGTACCCTCTCCAAGGCCTTGACATCCTTCCTAAAGTGTTGTGTCCAGAATTGAACACAATACTCCAGCTGAGGCCTAACCTGTGTTTAATAAAGGTTTAGCATAACTTCCTTGCTTTTGTACTCTCTGCCTCTATTAATAAAGCCAAAGATCCCACATGCTTTTTTCTTTTTAAAAACAGCCTTATCGACTTGTCCTGTTGTCTTCAAAGATTTGTGTACGTACACCTCCAGGTTTTTCGGTTCCTGCACCCCCTTTAAAAATTGCACCATTTAGTTTATATTGCCACTCTTCATTCTTTCTTCCAAAATGTATTACTTCACACTTCTCTGCGTTAAATTTCATCTGCTATGTGTCGGCCCTTTTCACCAGTCAGTCTATGTCCTCCTGAAGTCCGTTATAACCTCCTTACTGTTTACTACATTTCTGAGTTTTGTGTCATCTGCAAACTTTGAAATTATGCCTTTTATATCCAAGTCCAGGTCATTGAATTTGAATATCTGATATATTAATCACTTTTAAACTGCTTCCCACTCACTCACTCTCACCCCACCCCCATGACATTGAAGTAGCACAAAAATATATAGTTCTGGGATAGTACAAATATCTCTGCATTTCTGTTTTTATTTCAGATTTCCAGCATCCGCAATATTTTGCTTTTGTTTTAAAAGTTTCCAATCCCTGGTATCAACCTGGTGAATGTTCACTAAATGTTCTCTGTGGCTTTAATGTTCTTTCTATAATGGAGCACTGAAAACTGCACACAGCACTCTATGGCACCTCTGACAATGCAGCACGCCCTCCGCACTGCAATGCAGTGTCAGCCTCAATTCTGTGCCCACATCCTAGAGTGGGCCTTCAACCCACAACCTTCTAACTCGAGCTGAACCAAGCTGACACTTCAGCTACTGTTCGATCATAGCTGCGCTATCAATATGCTCAGCTGTGAATGCTGGGTTTAGAATAAATGTAAGGAATCTTACAACACCAGGTTATAGTCCAACAGTTTTATTTGAAAATCACAAGCTTTCGGAGGCTTTCTCCTTCGTCAGGTGAAGGAGAAAGCCTCCGAAAGCTTGTGATTTTCAAATAAAACTGTTGGACTATAACCTGGTGTTGTAAGATTCCTTACATTTGTCAACCCCAGTCCATCACTGGCTTAGAATAGATACGGATACAATATTAACACGAAAACCAAGGCATCATTTTTCTCTTTTACAAAATGTCTCTTAAAGATGCTTATACGTTCACCATCAATTGTTAAATGCTTGGCCATTTCAATTTTTTTTTAGTTTTTTTTTAAAAAGAAGTTTTTTAAAAAATGTAACAGCTAGGCAAAACTGAACTTCAATTGAGTCAAACAAGCCGGCCCCAGCACAGAGCCATAGCTGTTGCTCTCGGAGCTGGCCAGGCTGCTACGGTTTGGGATCTATAGTCTCTTTTAAAAATGGAGGAACTTGAACGAATCAAGATAATGGAGGCGGTTTTTCTCCTCTCCGTTAGTGATTGGGGTTCTTGTCCCGATACTGATGCTTTGAATACAACCAGTGTTCTAAAAGGGCTGCAACAAGATAGCTGAAAGAGCATATTGTACTCGCTATGGATATTTTGGTGCAATGAAAGTTCCCAACACCAAGATGTCCTTTCAAAATACATTATAACATTCCAATATCCATGCATCTCTTGCCCCATCCTCCCACGGATCAGTTGGCAAATTCCCTGTCCGCAAGTCAAATGGTCTGCTGAGACTCGCTGTCGAGGCTCATAGGATAGCAATCAGACCTGGAACGCAAACTCAAGGCGCCAAATGCTACTCTATGGTGCCACAGGGAACAGGACCACCCTCCAGTAAAGGGGCCATTCTTCAAGTACGACTCTATACAGTAAGTGCTGATGAGATATTGAACCTTGGTGGGCATCACAGCCAAGTGGCAAGCTGCCCTAATCTACACACTCTCAGCAATCATGAGCCAGATGCCTGGTTGACATTCCCTTTCCCTTGCCCAGAGGTGCCATAGCCAATTGTAGCACCCCTACAGCTGACCAAACTTTCGGTTACCCCCCCCAACATTTCCTCCTTCGGCTCCGCATCCAATTTTTGCTTGATTACACCTCTAAGTATCTTGTGGACGTTTTTTTCTATGCTAAAGCTGCTATATAAATGAAAGTTACTGCTGTTGAGAGGGAGAAATCAGCCAGGGTCCCTGCTCCCGAATCAATATCCAGTGACTTCTGAAGTGCTGGGAATCGACAGGAGATGACAGGACAGGATCAGGTTTAGCTAAGACGACTCTTGCAGTTCAATAGCCTGCTTATACACACTCGCACCATGAAGAATGGCCATTTGGGTGATGTTCTGGAGGGCTGCTGGCACACATGGATCTTTACCCCAGCAAGGGCAGGAGAGCAGGTAAGAAAACGGAGAAAGAAATTATACCTGGGAGCTATTTACTGCCTGGATCTGGTGCCATTTCAGCAATGCACAACTAAAACTGGCTTTCCTAAAAGCAAGGTGAAAACTCAAAGTGCCTCAGCAATGGCGTCTCGGTAAGTGTTCCACAAGTCTAATTGCTGACTTTGTAGGGTAAACCATTCTAACCAGGCTCGATGGTGTATAGGCGGACAATAAGTTTAATACATGTTTTAGTTTTCAACAGTGCTTGTTTTTTTTTTAAAAGAGGGAACTACTCAAATTTAAAATTCTCATCCTGGTATTTAAATTCCTCCATAGCTTCACCCCTCACTATCTCCAACCTTCCTCTTCCAGCACTACTCTCTCCTCCCCAAAAGCTAGTTGTTACTGTGACTCTAGTCTTATGTGTCAGAGTCATAGAGTAATAGAGTCATACAGCACGGATAGAGGCCCTTCGGCCCATCGTGTCCGCACCGGCCATCAGCCCTGTCTACTCTAATCCCATATTCCAGCATTTGGTCCGTAGCCTTGTATGCTATGGCATTTCAAGTGCTCATCCAAATGCTTCTTGAATGTTGTGAGGGTTCCTGCCTCCACAACCCTTTCAGGCAGTGAGTTCCAGACTCCAACCACCCTCTGGGTGAAAAAGTTCTCTCTCAAATCCCCTCTAAACCTCCCGCCTTTTACCTTGAATCTATGCCCCCTTGTTATAGAACCCTCAACGAAGGGAAAAAGCTCCTTAGTATCCATCCTATCTGTGCCCCTCATAATTTTGTACACCTCAATCATGTCCCCCCTCAGCCTCCTCTGCTCCAAGGAAAACAAACCCAATCTTCCCAGTCTCTCTTCATAGCTGAAGCGCTCCAGCCCTGGTAACATCCTGGTGAATCTCCTCTGCACCCTCTCCAAAGCGATCACATCCTTCCTGTAGTGTGGCGACCAGAACTGCACACAGTACTCCAGCTGTGGCCTAACCAGTGTTTTATACAGCTCCATCATAACCTCCTTGCTCTTATATTCTATGCCTCGGCTAATAAAGGCAAGTATCCCATATGCCTTCTTTACCACCTTATCTACCTGTTCCGCCGCCTTCAGGGATCTGTGAACTTGCACACCAAGATCCCTCTGACCCTCTGTCTTGCCTAGGGTCCTCCCATTCATTGTGTATTCCCTTGCCTTGTTAGTCCCTCCAAAGTGCATCACCTCGCACTTTTCCGGGTTAAATTCCATTTGCCACTGTTCCGCCCATCTGACCATCCCATCTATATCGTCCTGCAGACTGAGGCTATCCTCCTCGCTATTTACCACCCTACCAATCTTTGTATCATCAGTGAACTTACTGATCATACCTTTTACATTCATATCCAAGTCATTAATGTAGACCACAAACAGCAAGGGACCCAGCACCGATCCCTGTGGTACCCCACTGGCCACAGGCTTCCAGTCACAAAAACAACCTTCGACCATCACCCTCTGCCTTCTGCCACTAAGCCAGTTTTGTATCCAAAGTGCCAAGGCACCCTGGATTCCATGGGCTCGTACCTTCTTGACCAGTCTCCTGTGCGGGACTTTATCGAAGGCCTTACTGAAATCCATGTATACCACATCCACTGCGTTACCCTCATCCACACGCCTAGTCACCCCCTCAAAAAATTCAATCAAATTAGTCAGACATGATCTTCCCTTGACAAAGCCATGTTGACTATCCCTGATTAATCCTTGCTTCTCCAAGTGGAGACTAATTTTGTCCTTCAGAATTTTTTCCAATAATTTTCCCTACCACTGATGTTAGGCTCACTGGCCTGTAGTTCCCCGGTTTTTCCCTACTCCCCTTCTTGAATAATGGTATTACATTAGCGGTTCTCCAGTCCTCTGGCACATCCCCTGTGGCCAGAGAGGTTCTGAATATATGTGTCAGAGCCCCCGCAATCTCCTCCTTTGCCTCACACAGTAGCCTGGGATACATTTCGTCCGGGCCTGGGGATTTATCCATTTTTAGGCCTGCTAAAACCGCCAATACCTCCTCCCGCTCGATGTTAATATGTTCGAGTATATCACAGTCCCCCTGCCGTATTTCTATGTCTACATCGTCCTTCTCCATAGTGAAAACAGATGCAAAAAATTCATTTAGAACCCCTCCTACATCTGCCGGCTCCACACACAGATTGCCATTTTTGTCCCTAATGGGCCCTATTTTTTCCCTAGTCATCCTCTTACCCTTAATACTTATAAAACATCTTAGGATTTTCCTTTATTTTGCTCGCCAGTGTTATTTCATGGCCCCTCCTTGATCTCCTAATTTCTTTTTTAAGTATCCCCCTACACTTTTTGTACTCCTCTAGGGCTTCCTCCGTCTTTAGCCTTTTGTATCTGCCAAAAGTCCTCCTTTTTTTCCTAATCCATTCTCGTATATCCCGACATCCAAGGTTCCCTGGAGTTCTTGGAACCACCCTTGACCTTTACGGGAACATGTTGCCATTGTATGGTCTCAATCTCCCTTCTGAAAGACTCCCATTGCTCCGATGCGGATTTTCCTACAAGCATCTGATCCCAGTCCATTTTGGCCAGATCCTGCCTTATCCTATTAAAATCGGCCTTCCCCCAATTTAGAACCTTTATTTCCGGCCCCTCCCTGTCCTTTTCCATGACCACCTTAAATCTCACCGAATTATGGTCACTGTCACCAAAGTGCTCACCTACTAGCACTTCTTCCACTTGGCCGGCCACATTCCCTAGAATTAGGTCCAGTACCGCCCCCTCTCTTGTAGGACTTTCTACATGCTGGCTCAAAAAGCTCTCCTGGATGCACGTTAAGAATTTTGTACCCTCTAAGCCTTTTACACTCTGAGTATCCCAGTTAATATTGGGGAAGTTGAAATCCCCCACTATTATTACCCTATTATTTGCACAATTTTCTGAGATTTGCCTACATATCTGTTCCTCTATCTCCCCCTGACTGTTTGGGGGCCTATAGTACACTCCCATCAAAGTGCTTGCCCCCTTTTTGTTTTTAAGCTCCACCCATATGGCCTCATTAGAGGAACCTGCTAATATATCATCCCTCCTTATGGCAGTAATTGATTCTTTAATTAATATTGCGACCCCCCCCCTCCTCTTATACCTCCCCCTCTGTCTCGCCTGAAGATTCTGTACCTCGGAATATTGAGCTGCCAGTCTTGCCCCTCCCTCAACCATGTCTCTGTGACAGCAACAATATCATACTCCCATGTGTTTATCAACACCTTCAGTTCATCCACCTTATTCGCAAGACTCCTTGCATTAAAATAGATGCCATCCAGCCTTGCCCTCACATATTTGCCCTGTCTTCCAAGCTGACTTGTTTTTTTCTCAATATTTGGCTGCACATCACCCCCTATTGTAGCTCCACTCTGTATCCCATCCCCCTGCCAAGTTAGTTTAAACCCCCCCCAACAGTGCTAGCAAACCTCCCCGCAAGGATATTTGTCCCGCTCTGGTTCAGATGCAACCCGTCCGACTTGTACAAGTCCCACCTTCCCCAGAAGCAGGCCCAGTGATCCAGGAAACTGAAACCCTCCCTCCTGCACCAACTCTTTAGCCACGCATTCATCTGTTCTATCCTCCTATTTCTATACTCACTAGCCCGTGGCACTGGGAGTAATCCAGAGATTACAACCTTTGAGGTCCTGCTCTTTAATCTGCTACCTAGCTCCCTAAATTCTTGATGCAGGACCTCATCTCCCTTCCTACCTAGGTCGTTGGTCCCAATGTGGACCACGACCTCTGCCTGCTCCCCCTCCCCCTTGAGAATGCCCTGAAGCCGCTCAGTGACATCCATGACCCTGGCACCAGGGAGGCAACAAACCATCCTGGAGTCACGTTTACGGCCACAGAAACGCCTGTCTGTTCCCCTTACGATAGAATCCCCTACCACTATAGCTCTTCCACTCTTTTTCCTCCCTTTTCACTCCCTTTGTCCCACTACTGGCGACCGTTCCTTCAGCCGTACAGGTCTGAATTCCCTCCCTAAATCACTCCGCTTCTCCTTCAAACCCCCTCTTTGACCAATCTTTTGGCCCTAATATTTTCTCCTTTGGTTTGATATCTGACTTTTGTACTGTTCTCACATTTACAAAGCGTTTTTAGTGTAGTTGTTATAAGGAAGACATGGGTTGGGGTTCTTTAATAGGCCAAAATATTTAAAGATTGGATTGCGACTTTGGTTCAACACAGCAGTTTGCTCCATAGTCTCAGGATAAGGGGTCAGCCATTTAGGACCGAGATGAGGAGGAATTTTTTTCAGTCAGTGGGTTGTGAATGTTTGAAATTCTCTACCCCAGAGGGCTGTGGATGCTGAGTCATCGAGTATATTCGAGATGGAGATCAATAGATTTTTGGACTCTAAGGGAATCAAGGGATAGGGCGAGAAAGTGCAGTTGAGTTTGAAGATCAGCCACGGTCTTATTGAATGGTGGAGCAGGCTCGAGGGGCCGTATGGCCTACTCCTATTTCTTATATTCTTATTGTGCATTTACAAGCTACCGCTACCATGGAGTGCTCTGCTTGGGTATATTGTATTTCGATGGGATACGTTACAATGAGTGCCTATCATGGTTTTAATGTGCTCTGATTGTTCTGGCTGAGGATTTGATTCCAAGATTGTTTCTTGTAAAGAGAATACTGCAGGTGCATTATCAGAGCCTATAGGAAATACTTCAAAAAATTGACTTTCCATCTTATTCCAGCCCTCAAAGTTGTTCACGAGTTATAGTATTCTTGAAAAAAAAAATGGCTTGACAGCTCAACTTTGTGCCGGTAAAGCAGTTGAGGAAAGTGGATGTTGATGGCGAGGAGATAGAAGTGGTGGGCGTTTACATACTTGGTAAATTTCATGCCTGGTGGTGCAACAGGAAATGAGACATTGCTCGAACTGGAAATGTTTTGATTGTCTATGAAAGCCATGTGGAGCAGGAGAGATATATCGCAGCTTGATTAAAGGCCTGGATTATGAAGACAGGTTGCATAAACTTGGTTTGTATTCCTTTGTGTTCAGAGGTTGAAGGGTAATCTAATCAAGGACTTTAAAATGATTATAAAGGATTTGATAGGGTAGATACAGAGAAACTATTGCCTTTGATGAGGGAATTCAGATCAAGGGGGCATAATCATAAAATTTAGGAGTGTAATCAGGAAGCACTTTTTTTTTCCCACACAAATGGTAGTGAAAATCTGGAGTGCTGTATTGACACAGATGCCGTCCTTTCGATGGAACGTTAAACCGAGACCCCAACTGTCCTCTCAGCAGGATGTAAAAGATCCCATGGCACTATTCAAAGAAGAGCAGGGGAGTTCTCCCCGGTGACGTGGCCAATATTTATCCCTCAACCAACATCACTAAAACAGATTATCTGATCATTATCACATTGCTGTTTGTGGGGCCTTGCTATGTGCAAACTGGCTGCCTCGTTTCCCTACATTACAACAAAGGCGCTATATAAATGCAAGTTTTCTTTCTACATAGGAAGAAAAAATGGGCAGCACACTCAGCATGTGCTGAACATGCCATTAGCCAGAGCAGTAGAGTCCAAGTCAGATGAAGTTCACGCTCAAACTGTATAGTGCGCTGGCCAGACAACACCTTGAGTACCATGTCCAGTTCTGGTCTTTGAGACACAAGGAAGACATTCAAGCATTGAAGAACAAAAATGCCACAAGCTTTGTCCCTAGAGTCAGAGATCTGAAGTACAAGGATAGGCAGAAGATAATTTGGGCTTTTCAGCATCAAAAGTTGATGAGGTGATCTTGTCGAAATAAACAAAATAGAAGTGAAAAAGAGAGACCCGGAAAATTACTTCAAACTAAACTGCAAAGATTAGGAAAGGGGGACACAGGTTCCAACTAATAAAAGGCACTGGTAGGACTGTCGAGAGGTTCTTCACAACGAACGATCAATAGGTGCAATGAACTTCTGGACAGAGTAGAGGCAAAAAAAACACCCTGGAAGCATTGAAGAAAAAATTAGAAACAATGAGGCCGACCGGAGGTTGAACTGCAGGGTCTTTCTGGATGCATGAACTAATTTGGGAGAAACAGCCTTCCTCATCGGTATTTATCTTGAGATTCTGGTGAGGCTAGACCAGAGTCAACACTTCAGTACAGTGGGAAGAGTTGGACCCTGAGAAAGGTAAAGCAGCTTTAGAAGGTACCGTGCATAGAGGACACTGGGTAACAACTAGGAGCACAGATCTGAAGCGATGAGATGCAGTGGCCTGTGCGCAATACAACAGTATGTTATAAGAACATAATAGGTGCAGGAGTAGGCCATACAGCCCCTGAAGCCTGCTCCGTCATTCAATAAGATCATGGCTGATCTTCGACCTCAACTCCACTTTCCCGCCCGATCCCCAGATCCCTTGATTCCCTTAGTGTCCAAAAATCTATCGATCTCAGTCTTGAATATACTCAACGACTGAGCATCCACAGCCCTCTGGGGTAGGGAATTCCAAAGATTCACAACCCTCTGAATGAAGAAATTTCTCATCTCAGTCATAAATGGCCAACCCCTAATCTGAGACTATGCCCCCAGCTCTAGACTCTCCAGTCAGGGGAAACAGCCTCTCAGCATCTACCCTGTCAAGCTCTCAGAATTTTTTATGTTTCAAAGCAATCACCTCTTATTCTTCTGAACTCCAGAGAGAAGCTACTCAACCTCTCCTCATAGGACAATCCTCTCATCCCAGGAATCAATCTAGTGAACCTTTGTTGCACCCCCTCTAAGGCAAGTATATTCTTCCTTAGGTAAGGAGACCAAAACTGTACACAGTACTCCAGGTGTGGTCTCACCAAAGTCCTATATAATTGCAGCAAGATCTCCTTACTCCAACCTCCTTGCAATAAAGACCAACATACCATTTGCTTTCCTAATTGCTTGTTCTATCTACATGTTAATTTTCTGTGATTCATGTACAAGGACACCCAAATTCCTTTGAACACCAACATTTAATAGTTTCTCACCATTTAAAAAATATTCTGCTTTTCTATTCTTCCTTTCAAAGTGAAAAACTTCACATTTCCCCACATTATACTCCGTCTGACACTCACTTGCCCAATCACTTAACCCGTCTATATCACTTTGCTGCTTCCTCTCCCTAGCTTTATATCGTTAGCAAACTTGGATACGTTACACTCGGTCCCCTCATCTAAGTCATTGATAATAGATTGTAAATAGCTGAGACCCAAGCACTGATGCTTGCAGCACCCCACTAGTTACAACCTGCCAACCTGAAAATAACCTGTTATGGTGAGAAGATTGCAATGGAAAGAGCACGTGTGCTGTACAGCTGAAGATCAATACTCTCACAGGATGTTTGAATGGTTCCCAACTAGGAAAAGATTGTGGAACTCCCTGCTCTTCTTCAAATAGTGCCACTGGATCTTTTACGTACACTTGAATGGGCAGACGGGGCTTTGGTTTATCATCTCACCTCTAACAATGAAGCACTCCCTCAGGATTGCGCTGGAGCGTCAGCCTGCATTTTGTGCTCAAGTCTCTGGAGTGGGACTTGAACCACAACCTCTGACTCAGAGGAGAGAATGCTACCCACTGAGCCAGATGAAAGGTCATCCACCTGAAAAGTTAACTGTTTCTCTCTCTCCACAGATGCTGCCTGTGACCTGCTGAGTGTTTCCAGCATTTTCTGTTCTTATTTCAGATTTCCAGCATTCGCAGTATTTTGCGTTTGTTAAAGATTTTGTCCCTCATGACAAGAGGGAAACAAAGTTAGAAAGCACTAATGAGAGCTCTGCTTGTTTGATGTGCAACCAATAAACCAAAAACTCGAAAGCTTAACCGTTGACACTGGGAACATCAGTAGCCTTCTGTATGACACCCAATTTGAAGGGCATGGTCCTACGACTGAACTGTGCCTGTAATTCACTGATTCAGCGAGGTGTCAAGCAATACAACAACTTGCATTTATAGAGCGCCTTTAACACAGTAAAACTTCCCAAGGCACTTCACAGGAGCGATTATCAAACAAAATTTGACACCAAGCCACATAAGGAACTATTAGGACAAGTGACCAAAAGCTTGTCACTTTGGTTACAAGGGAGGGAATTACAGAGCTGAGGGCCTAGGCAGCTGAAGGCACGATTAAAATTAGGACTATGCAAGAGGTCAGAATTGGAGGAATTCAGAAATACGAACAGTAAATATGTAGCAACTAAAAGAGAGTTGCCTTTCCGGGTGGGACCCTGCATCACAGCTCAGTTCTCAGGAGAGCGCCCATCTGAAATATTATGCTGCCTTGCCTCTCAGATTCTGTCAGATCCTCATATCTCCAGCATTTTCTGTTTCCCTCCCCATCAGATTTCCAGGATTTACAGTTGTTCTGTTAATTCAGTATTGTCAATTTGAAATCCAGTTAGTTCTGCATTATCACTAAATTCAAAGTATATATATATATATATATATATATATATATATATAAACTTAAGAGCAAAATTGGGTAGTCTGATGAAGACTGCAGTTGGGAGAGTGCAGGTCTGAAATACCCACTCTGAGAATCAGGTCACAATTACCTCCTATCATTGCCAAGAACATCAAAGAAGCCAACCTCCGGACAGGAGTCAGGGCTGTAGGGGCCGACGGAGATTTGTTTGTGCAGAGCGACGAGCTTCAGTTTCTCTTCATATGTCGGGTGAAAAGCTTTTCCGTCTTTTTCTGTAAAGGGAAAGATAAAATTAGAATTTTTTTTTAAAAAGTTAAATTGGCCCCACCCCTCCCTCACATTCCAATTGATGGGCCTGTCCACCATCCTATTTACAACGTGTGCTTTAGCTGGTTACCAAAGTTTACAATAGTGGAAGTAACTTTTTTGTTGGGAGCTCACAATCTCAAGTATTGTCCTACGCAAGATCCAGTGTCAGTGATGGAACTTGGGTTTGCGCCCTGGCTCCCCAAACAGCAGATGGTTTCGACCATGCCACTGTTGACATTTACCAATTGGCTGCCAGGCATATCCTAACAGGGGAATGGGGAGGAACTATGTGAAGGTTTAACTGATTCCTTTCACTTATACAGCAGACGCTATGATCAACACGGTCTCCAATTACATTCCCTTGCATCCTCTCTCTACAGAGCAAGAAAAGGAGTGGGAAGGACTTTGAATCCCAGCTCGTTCAATGGCTCACACAGGCAAGTAGACCATAAGTGACTGATTCCCCAGAGACTTGCCAGTCTGCAGAGAACGGGATATATAGGCTGCAACTGGCTCCCAGGCCAAGTTACGAGTACATTGTTTTACCACATTAGGTCATATGGAGGCCTGGTTTGTATGATAATCACCAAAAAAGCCGTTCATTTAAACATGCAGAACAAACAAGAACAGTCCGTATTTGGAGTGCAGGCTTAAAATCTAAAATCAACTGAACAAGATTTGTTTTTGGTGTAGAATTCTGCTAAAACCTCTGGACAACTTTTCCAATCTGCTGGTTTGTCTTAATGCCGCCCGTGCGCTGCACCCTCCATTACCCAAAGAAAAAAATCAGGTCATCACTTCCCACTTCTCCATCACTTCGCTGCTCTCCTTCAGCAGGTTTAGTAGAGACCCTTTAACAACCTTCCTTTGAATGGCTATTAATACCCAAGTGAGAGCTGTGCAGGATTTTCCATCAATGAGAGAGAGACAGGTTCCTCCTACATGCCTAGCTAGGAGTAGCAGGGCAGTGGGCGGGCAAACCTGCATCTCCGGAGCAGGGAAGTCTCTGCCCCCATCAGGAGAATTGTAACTGGATTCTGCCTTGACTTGGAGAGTGACCTCATGAGCCTGTGTTGGCAATCAATCTAGGAGAGTTCCAGCCAATAACTGGACTGAGTATCCAGTCTATAGCAGTGTTGCAGGACTGTCACCTGGCATTTTCCCAGCACTGTAGTGCAGCCCTGTCACTAGGCTGTGGTCACTTGGGTCATAAATTGGTTGTGTCCCTGGACTTTCATCGTGGCTCGTTGCGACGTGCTGCATTCATGTCTACTAGATCCTCTCACTGAAGCGCTCCTCACCAACAGGCAATGATCTGTACAGACGAGAGCGCGAGACCAGTTACCACACAGAGCCCCTCTCGTCGTAATCCACTCTGTGCAGGTTTCTTTCTCGTATCTTTCAACAAAAAAAAAGTGAACATTAGCCTCAAAAATACCCCTGTTCCATTTAGGTTCAGTATCAAAATCTACTTCCAGAGATCAAGACTGGAGATGAGGTAAAGAATCCTGTTAATTAGGGGGAAAAAAGCCTCAACGTCAGAGCCATCTCCTCCAGCCTCATTTCCCTGTAACTGTTAACATTTTTATTCGAGTGTTCATCGAACTCTCTCAAACACGGTAAATGAATCAACATCGGTAACCACCTACAGCAACGCATTCCATAAGTGGAAAAAACAAAGCTGATCAACTGTATCGAAAGGTCCACACCCAGAACGTTAACCCATCTTTCCTCCTTTTAGATGTTGCTGCACATTTGAATATTAATACAAATATGGTACCCGAGATTACTTTTGGTACGATGAATAATTACCAAAATAGAGGTATTGAGATTTAATACAATCTTTAGAAGCAACATCCTTTAAATGTTATGTGATTTTTAAAATGTATTCATTCATTCTCAGGATGTGGGCTTCACTGGCAAAGCTGGTATTTATTGCCCATCCTTGGTTGCCAAAGCGGTTTGATGCAACGGAGTCGCTTGCAAGGGCAGTCAACCATGTTGGAGTCGCATTTAGGCCAGACCAGGTAAGACATCAGGTTGAACAACTTCTCCTTTGACTCCACTCACTTCCTCCAAATAAAAGGTGTTGCTATGGGAACCCATATGGGTCCAAGCTATGCCTGTCTTTTTGTGGGATACGTGGAACATTCTTTGTTCCAGTCCTACTCAGATCCCCTCCCTCACCTCTTTTTCCGGTACATTGATGTTTGTATCAGTGCTGTTTCCTGCTCTTGCCTTAAAAATTTCATCAACTTTGCTTCCAATTTCCACCCTTCCCTCGCCTTCACATGGTCCATGTCTGACTCTTCCCTTCCTCGACTTCTCTATCTCCATTTCTGGGGATAGGCTGTCAACCAATATCTATTATAAGCCCATCGACTCCCACAGCTACCTTGATTACACTTCCTCCCACCCCGCTTCCTGTAAGGACTCGATTCCCTTCTCCAGTTTCACGGTCGCATCTGTCCTGACGATACCACCTTCCGTACCAGAGCTTCCGATATGTCTTCCTTTTTCCTCAACCGAGGATTCCCCTCCACTGTAGTTGACAGGGTCCTCGACTGTGTCCGTCCTATGTCCCACACTTCTGCCCTCACCCCTTCCCTCCCAGGACCATGATAGTGTCTCCCTCGTCCTCACCTTCCACCCCACCAGCCTCCACGTTCAACGTATCATCCTCCGCCATTTCCAGTGCGATCCCACCACCAAACACATCTTTCCCTCCGGTTTCAGCATTCCGAAGGGACCGCTCCCTTCGCGACACCATAATCCACAATTCCATCACCTGCTCTCCTTTCCATGGTGCATCTCCTGCACTTGCACAGGAAGGTAACACCTGCCCCTTCACCTCCTCCCTTCCCACCGTCCAGGGCCCAAACACTCCTTTTCCAGGTGAAACAGCAGTTTACTTGTACTTCTTTCAATTTAGTATACTGTATCCGCTGCTCACAATGCGGTCTCCTCTACATTGCGGAGACCAAACGCAGACTGGGTGATTGCTTTGCTGAATACCTCCGCTCTGTCTGCAAGCGTGACCCTGACCTGCCGGTCGCTTGCCATTTTAATTCCCCTTCCCACTCCTACTCTGACCTTTCTGTCCTCGGCCTCTTACACTGTTCCAATGAAGCTCAACATAAGCTTGAGGAACAGCACCTCATCTTTCGTTTAGGCACTTTACAATCTTCCGGACTCAACACTGATTTCAATAACTTCAGATCACAACCACTGCTCCCATTTTTTCGGTCAGCTAGTCCTGGTAATGGTTCTGCTGCTGCCATTTACAGCTATGCCTGATCAATCTTTTGTTTCTTTACTTGTCCCATTACCACCTTCCTTGCCTTGCACCACCATCTCTTTTGTCATTTAATCACTCGTGCCCTCCACCCTATCACAGACCTTCCCTTTTGTTCTTTCCTCCCCTCCCTCCCCCTCTGCACTGGCTCAAAAACTTTAACTCTTAACATCTTCCAGTAAACTCTTTCTTTCTCCACAGATGCTGCCCAACTTGCTGAGCTTCTCCAGCATTTTCTGTTTTTATTTCAGATTTCCAGCATCCGCAGTATTTTGCTTTTGAAGACATCAGGTTTCTTTCCTTCCCTGAAAAGGACATTAGTGAACCAGTTGGGTTTTATTTAAACTGAATTCAAATTCTCAAACTGCCCATGGTGGAATTTGAATTCACATCCTCAGGAATACTAGTCCAGCAACATAACCATTACACTACCGGACCTGAGTGTCTAGTGACAGCCCTCAATACAGCACACCTATTACAATAATGTAACTCGGTAGACAATGCTATGCAAACAATGTTCTCAGAATCAGTGTCTAGAAAACAAAAGTGGAGGATACACATAATCCTGAACATAAAATCTGAGCCCCAAGAGCTAATTCAACTGTCCAATTCACCAACAGAGGTTTACAGACCGATTAAAAAGCACTAGTTTTCACAATGCAATCCCGCTTTCAAAAATTCACTTATCTAGGAATAGCTTTTACTAATCCCTTTTTAAAAAAAGGCATGAGATCAACAGAATCGTGAAAGGGCATTTACACAATGTTCCATAGACGGTGATACTTTGAATATACAAGTTAATCTGTAGGAGGGAGAAAAGAGAAAAATAGCGGCATAAAAAATGAAATTATACCAGTCAATCTCCGACATTCCACACGGGGAATCAAGACAAAATGTACTCTCTAGATGGAATGAGGTTAGAGGGTCAGGGATAATTGGATCAAGGCGAGCAGACATAATTCAACCTCTATTTTAAATGTATAAATTCTGTCCTTATTTTTTGATTTTATATTATTTATAGTTAAGCATGAAAGTGCAGCAATTTGGTTGGAACACAGGAATTTCTCTACAATTCAAGGCTGGGGAGCTGGGAGGCATAAATATGAGATTCTACGTACAGTGCCAGCACTGACAAAGGGGTTTAAGTACAGTGTAATAAGTTTACATGGGCAGTTTCTATTATAAATGTGGACACAGGAATTTATAATGGAAACACTGGGGATGCAGGGATGAGGAGGACCACAAAGGAATTGATGGAAATGAGGCCATTGACAGTAGAAACATAAGAGCCATGAACCATGTTGACAGAGGCGGTAATATTGAGAGGACTGGAGAGCTAAAGGGAAGAAAGTTGGGAATTAGATAGGGCACTAACGAAGGAACTATAGGGTATTATTTCCAGGGGGCAGAGGGTGAAAATAGCAGGATTGGAGACGGGAAGGAGACAGGGTGATCAGAGATTTCCTGGTCAATAATTAAATCCTCATGGCTGGTGAGGCCTTGGGTGATAGCGAAAACAATCGGATGGTAGAGTTGATGGGCAGGGTGAGGTTGAAAGAGATTGGAGGAGATGGAGCAGGTGGAATTTAGGTATAGGTCCAAAACAGAATGAGGAGTTCAGGAAAGAGTGACGAGCATGATTCGGAGATTTGGGTCTGAAACTATGAAGACAGACAGCTTGCAAAATAAAATGGGAAAGGGATGGAGACCAAAAACTAACGATTCAGCATACAACCAGTGTTCTGTAACTGCGAAAGAAGCCAAACAGTCCTCATGAGGTTCTCCTGAACTTGTATCATTGGTACATAGTACCGCTGTGTTGTTCAGCAGCAAACAAATCTGCAACCATTATTTTTCTCCCTCTCTCCCTGAGGACGTACGTACGTACTTGGGGACTGTGAAATCCTCCTCTACTTTACACAAGATGCTGTTTTTCACCCATTGCCTAGGCAATGAGTGGGGTGGGGGGGGGGGGGTGGGTGAAGGGGAAGCAGAGGGTCATTGCAACTCAGTCAACTCCCCCAATACCTGCTTTCCAGCAGGAATCACTGGACAGCAATCAGGAGTATGAACTGCAGCCAGCTTACCACCTTCCTAACCCATTGGCAACTGAGAATAGGAGAAGCAGACACAGGTTTAAGCCGATATAAGGATGTTCTAATGCAGACAAATAGCGATCAATACTTTGAATGGACTCAAAGAATGTAGTGGAAGCAAAGATCCTGAAATCATTTAAGAATCAATTCATCGCTGCAATTGGGGGGCGGGGGGGGGGGGGGGTACTGTCGGGTCAGTCGGGATGGACAAAATGCAGATGGGCCAAATGGCCTTCCTCAAGAGTAAGTATCTTGTAAGGCCAATTATAGTACCTCCCACTGCAGCTAAACTCAGAGGTTGACATCTTGGGTTTTTACTGGTCGATATGACTCAGTTCCTACACCAGGTGGAGCACTTCTCCCACTGAACCATCAATCCGAGCAAACACTAATCAAAACGGGCTACGATAGAGAAGTAGAAAAAAAACAAGAAACTATTGACATTTTTACCCTCGGACACGATAGAAATTCATGGCAAAGGTGACGATACTTCTTTTAAAAACTACTGAAGATATCTTAATACAAAAAAATCTGCGAGGACTACTGAGATTCTGCCACTACACTTTGCATGTCAGCTTTTTGTCACAACAATCATTTGCCCCATCTGTAAATGGCACAAAAAATGCATCTGAAGTGTATCAGTGCGTTTTGCAAGAGTCCTTAGCCATGATCGTTTTGAATGGCGGAGCAGGCCCGAAGGGGCCGAGTAGCCTGCCGTTGCTCCTATTTTCTATGTTAGTGAAGCTTAAATAGTAAATGGGTGAAATTTTCATACTCTATCCACTTGAACTGTGAAAATGCCCAACTATACAGTTATAGATTTTGCTCTTCCAAAACTTGGATTGTGTCTGGAGAGATCATTTTGAGCTACAACAAACGCATCTCAGTGTGGGGTTCGCTGTGTCTCTCCCCCCTTCACAAAAGCATCATCATCTTTCATTTCTGCTCCCCCCAATATCGTGTACTAACTTTTCCTGGTCCTGAGGTACACGCACTTACTGGCCCTGCTCAGAAACACTCACTTCCACTGCCTCTGTGCCCATTTATAAAATGAATTCTAGCTCTCGCACATTTATACAGCGCCTTTTAATGTAGTAAAATGTCGCAAGGCGCTTCACAGGAGCAATATGAAAAAACTCGGCTTATGTATTGATGGTAATTGATAGACAGTGATGGTGCTAGCAGGAATTAGAGAGAGTGAATTAAGAGAAATTGACTTAATTGTAACTTTTCTACAGCATAGAAATGAATATGCCAAATAAGTGTCCAACTTGGCTTAGTTTGGCAGCACTGTCCACCTA